>NW_026262738.1:0-596476 GCF_021869535.1 Mytilus californianus
ATTCCAAATTGGGTGAGAGCGAAGCTCGAATCCCCATATTGAATTTACTGACAACATATATCTCAAAGTGATCACGTCCTTCAATACCGTTAGTATTAGACCTTTTTAACAACTCTCGACACCGATTAATGACACCTACAGTTTACAGGTAAAATGAACGGGTCGTCTCAAAATTAAAAACTATTCATGAATAGTAATACGTTTACACCTTCCATTTATCGATTTTACACTATTTTGACAAAAGAACATATTTCAAACAATATGAATCATATATCTCTCTTTTGTATAAAATTCTAGTTACATGTATTTATACGACATTTTACGTTGATTTTATTAAACCTCCAAGTAAATAATTACTGCAATCATTTCACATCGTAAGCAGCCTTTTTCTTCTTAAATTTTATGATTATGTGAGTATTTAGAGAAGCGAGTTTGTCAATGCAGATTGCTCCACATGCCGGTAGCGATTACTAAAGTAATTCGGTTTTGTAATGCTATTTATTAAATATGCGGAAGGAACATATTTTTAGTTGGTTCTTATGGTGTGCTGTTACACCACTGTCCCAAGTTAGGGGAGGGTTGAGCGCTCACAAACATGTTTAACCCCGCCACATTCGTTATGTGCCTGTCCCAAGTCAGGAGCCTGTAATTCAGTGGTTGTCGTTGGTTCATGTCTGTCAGATTTGTTTTTCGTAAATTGTTTTGTTATAAATTAGGCCGTTAGTTTCTCAATTGAATTGTTTCATATTTTTCATGTCGGGCCCTTTTATAGCCGACTAAACGGTATGGGTTTTTCTCATTGTTGGAGGCAGTACGGTTGCCTATAATTGTCTCATTGGCAATCATACCAGATCTCCTTATTTTTATATTGTAACAGGACTGTCCGTCCGCTAGAAATTGTGTTTCTCAACCTATCTTTACGTCACTTGTTGTACATATTCAATTTTTGGGAGGGTAAAAACCTACTAGTTTAAAGGACAAAGGAACAGGCCACATCGATTTATTTACGAAGGACTACTCCGCTTTAAGAAAACATGTTACAGTTGAGGTGTTTCCTTAATGAACTGGAAACAAAAACGGCATAATTTTTTTCTGCGCCACATGCTCATTTTGACAATTAATGTCTCTTCAGTGATGCGTATGGTAATTATATCTCAACAGAGCTTGTGGTCATTGCAGTGTCTTTTTGGACAGTGCCGAACTGATTGACTGTTATAGGGTTGTCCGCGTCCCGAAAGACAACATACCTTGTCCCTTTGTCGTAGATTCCTTTTCCTGTTCCCGAAAAATGACCTTCGTGTGTCTTGCGAAAAATGCTTACCCTTGCCCTTTTCAGGATATAGCTTTGGTTTTCTACCCTTTTTTACTTCTATTTTTTTCATGCATAATGGTTTTTAAATTTCATCTCTAACCATACATAGGGGAGGGTTTAGATCCAATCATACTAGTAAAACCCCGCCACATGTTTCATGCGCCTGAAACAATTCCTGAATAAGTTGGTCATTGCAATTGGTAAGTTTTTGTCACAATAGAATTTTTATTTTACAATTTAATATTTTGACGTTATGCTTCGCTCTCATATTCATTTCCTTTTTATTCGATCAAAGATGGTAACTTTGTTTCCTTTTCATTTCATTTTTGGGGGTTGGGGAAATCAAAATGCAGACCATGCGGTAACTCAAAATGTCTGTTTTAAAAGTTGCATATTGTGATTTTTTCCTACTGCGGAAGTCATAAAAATAGCAAGACAACAAAAAGAAAAGCTTACGATTTGAACCTGAATCTGAATCTTAATCAGAAGAGACACAAAGGGCCTTTAAAAATCTTGGTATCTATTTTGTTATGAATTTATTGTACTCCAGCTGATTCTTGCGAATGAGGTTCATTTTTGGGCGCTATTTTTCTTTTAGTTTGTTTTTGTCGTTCAACATTAGGACGAGGCAATTCATCAGCTAACTCATCTCTCTTGTCAGCTACGGCATCTAGTTACCGGGTAGCAAGCAGGTCCAGGGACGACACAGTAAGCCGAATGATTTAAAGAGAAAGAGTCGAAATTTAAATTGCATTGATGCTGAATATCGATTTCAAGTTTAGTGAATCAAAAAGAAATAAAGTACTAGTCATGAGTACATTGAGGTATCCGAAGACATAATTAACAGACATTGTAGAAACATGTACCGACCTATTCAACAGACATACCACATTAATTAATTAAACATCTATTTAGTACAAAAATACAGGTTTATTTATTCAGTTATTATTTTCATTTTCCAACTCGACTTCTAAAAGAAGTGAACCTTGAAGTCCTTCCTTTTCTTCATAGTCAATTCACAAATAACTTGAGTTTAATTTTGATAAGCAAATACTTAATAAACAAAATAAGGTACGGTACACAACAATTGCTTTTATACACGTCGTGTTGGGTAGCTGTTTCATTGGCAATCAAAATAATCATATGCGATCAATAATATTTTTTCAATTTTATTTTTGAGACGACCCCTCATATCTCACCTGTCGTTAATAACCTTCTTCCATTGGTCTATACAAAAGAAAATGCCAAAAATAACAACTTGTCACCTTTACATGTGTTTTATGAATTTATTTCAATCGTTCATCGTCAATTTCTTCGTCTGTTGAAACCTTTTAGATTTTTCCTCAACACCGTGTTGTTTTTATAAAGGGACGTAACACCACTACTAATCGTGTATTGAAATAAGCTCCGCCTACTAACCCAATATGGTCTCCATGCGGGTGCTTTTAGCCAATCATATTCCTAGAAATGTATAGGAGGTATGATAATGTGAGGATACAAGGATACCAGGACCCCTCTCCCCCCACAAGCTGAAAATTTCGTACGGGTCTAGCCATAAACACTATTGGCCATTTTAAACGCAATGTCTTATTCTGCTTCTTGTATCATGGCCAACGTGACGTATCTCTTAGTTTGGCTAGCCGGCAATACTTAAGTCGAACTATGTGACATACTGGGATACCAGGATCCCTACAAGCTAAAAAAAAAACTCGTGCGGGTCCAGGCATAAGTCATATGGGTCATTTTAGAGACATTGGCTTCTACTACCGCTGGTATCATTTCCAACGTGATGAATCTCTTAGTTTGATCAGCCGGCAATAACCGCTATATGTGACAAACCAGGTAACCCCAACCCAGTGCTGTGAGCCATTTTAGAGGCAATGTATATAAACATGTTTATGAGCGCTCAACCCTCCCCTAAAAAATAGCAGGACTATGTGACAAACCAGGTACCCCCAACCCTATGCTTAAAGCTCGTACGGGTCTAGAGCATCAGTGCTGTGAGCCATTTTAGAGACAATGTATACGTTTACCCCTGGTATCATGGTTAACGTTAATAATCTCTTAGTTTGGCCAGCCGATGATAATTGCATTGGACTATGCAATATATATCAGGTACCCCCCTTTTGTTCATTGTATGCTTGCAAAGTGTACTGGTATAGAGCATCAGTGATATGAGCCATTTTAGAGGCAATCTCTACTACTACCTCTGGTACCATGGTCAACGTGGAGAATCTCTAAGTTTGGCCAGGCGCCAAAAGTTAAGTCAAACTATGTGACAAACCAGGTACCCCACCCTTCACCCAATAGAAAAAGCTCGTATGATTCAAGGGCATAAATGCTAAGGGCCATTTTATGGTCAATTTTTTTTTACATCTTGTATTGTGGCCAACGTGGAGAATCTCTTAGTTTGGCCAGCCGACAATAGTAAAGGTTAACAATGAGACAAACCAAGTACCCCAATCCTATTTTGAAAACTCGTACTGGTCTAGAGCATCAGTGCTAATGGCCCTTTTTTGGGCAGTATATCATTCTACCTCTAGTAACATGGTTAACGTGAACCATCTCTTAATTTGGCCAGCCGTAAATAGTTACAGTGTACTCTGTGACATACCAGTGTCCCCCCTTTTCAACATATGGTGATACATCGTACGGGTCTAGGGCATGAGTGAGCCATTTAAGAGGCAATATCTACCTTTACCTTTGGTATCATGATCAACGTGGAGAATCTAAGCATGGCCAGGCGGCAATAGTAAAGTCAGACTATGTGACAAACCAGGTACCCCCACCGTTCACCCAATAGTGACAAAAAAGTAAAATAACAAAAATACCGAACTCCGAAGGAAATTCAAAACGGAAAGTCCTTTACAAAATGGCAAAATAAAAAGCTCAAACACATCTAACGAACGGAAAACAACTGTCATATTCCTAACTTGGTACAAACATTTCCTTATGTAGAAAATGGTGGATTAAACCTTGTTTTATAGCTAGCTAAACCTCCCAATTGTATGACAGTTGCATACAATTCCATTATATATTGACAACAATGTGTGAGCAAAACAAACAGACATAATAGGTAAAAACGTCAAAAATTGGGGTATAGCAGTCAACATTGTAATTTAATCTTAATTACTATGAAAACAATTAACTGTTTCAACAAAGAAACAGGAAATGGCATATAGACAAAATACATAAGCAAAAATGAAAGAAAAGAACTCAATATTGACCATAGCACAAATAACACAATGCGGGATGTATAAGTACAGATCCACGTCATAAGTATATAATCAAAAACAAGTTCGTATGGGTCAAGGGCAAAAGTGCTGATGGCAATTTTAGAGGAAGTGTCTTCTACCTCTTGTATCATGGCCATAGTAGAGAATCTCTTAGTTTGACAAGCCGGCAATAATTAAGTCGGACTATGTTATATACTTGGTACCCCGACTACATCGCCTTATGCTGAAAAAACGTACGGGTCTAGAGGCAATCTCTACCTCTGCTTTGGAACCATGGTCAACGTGGAGAATCTCTTAGTTTGGCCAGGTGGCAATAGTAAAGTCAGACTATATGACCATGTACCCCTACCTAACACCCGTATGGGTCAAAGGCATAAGTGCTAAGGACCATTTTAGAGGCAATATCATCTTCAACCTCCTGCATCATTGCCAACGTAGGGAATCTCTAAGTATGGCCAGCCGGCAATAGTTAAGTCGGAATTGTGACATGCCAGGTTCCCAAACCCTATGCTGACAAACTCATACTGGTGTAGGACATAAGTGCATTGTACCATCTGAAAGGCAATGTGTCCCTCTTCCTCTTGTAGTATTGGATTACAGAGAATAGAATACTGCTTTTATATGGGACCATGACTAACGTGGAGAATCTTTCAATTTGGCCATCCGGCAATAGTTAAGTCGGACTATGTGACATACCAAGTTCCCCCACCCCTCCCAAACCTGGTACTGACAAGCTCGTAAAGGTCTAGGGCATAAGTGGCATGATCCATTTTAGAGGCAATATCTACTTTTTCTTCTGGTACCATGTTCACCGTGGATTATCTAGTTTGGGTAGCCGGCAATAGTTAAGTCGGACTTTATGACATACTAAGATAAAAAGTAATATAACAAAAAAAACGAACTCTTAGGAAAATTCAAATCGGAAAGTCTCTTATCAAAAGGCAAAATCAAAAGCTCAAACACATCAAATGAATGGAAAACAATTGTCATATTCCTAACCAGGACCTCCCACATGCTGACAAACTCGCACGAGGCTAGGCATAAAACCTATGAACCATTTTAGAGGTACTAGTATTGTCTTCTTCTCTTAGTTTGATCAGCTGGCAATATTTAAGTTGGACAATGAGACATACCATGCCCCCTAACTCTATGTTAAAATGTATAAGGGTTTAGGCCATTAGTGCTATAGGCCATTTTTAGAGGCAATGCAAACTCCTATCTCTCGTTTCATGGTCAACATGAACAATCTTTTAGTTTGGCTAGCCGGTAATAGTTAAATTGGACTATGTAAATTACCAGGTGCCCCCTTTTTATCCCTTACTGACAAAAACGTACGAGTCTAACACATAAGTGAAATGATCCATTTCAGACGCAATATCTACCTCTACCTCTGGAACCAAGGCCAACGTGGTGAATCTCTTAGTTATTCTAGGCGGCAAAAATTAAGTCAGACTATGCTACATACCAGTTACTCCCAGATTTCACCCAATAGTGACACGCTCGTTTGGGTCAATGGCATAAGTGCTAGGACTCATTTTAGAAGCAATATATTATTCTACCTCTTGTTTCATGGCCAAAGTGGAGAATTTCTTAGTTTGGCGAGCCGGCAATAGTTAAATCGGACCATGTTACATACCTTGTACCCAAAACCCTTTGCTGACAAACTCATACGGGTGTAGAATATACGTGCTATAGACCATCTTAGAAGCAATGTATCCGTCTTCCTCTGGTAGTATTGCATTAAAGAGAATAAAGCGGTGTATGGTACCATGGCTAATGTGGAGAATCTTTTAGTTTGGCTATCCGACAATAGTTAAGTAGGACTATGTGACATACCGATCCCCCCCCCCCCTTGATTCTAAAAAACTCGTACGGTTCTAAGTGGTATGAGCCATTTAAGAGGCAATGTTTACTTGATCTCTAATACCATGACCAACGTGGAGAATCTTTTAGTTTGGATACCCGGCAATAGTTTCGTCACACTATGTGATATACTAGGTACTCATCATCCCCCTATTTACCCAATGCTGGCAAACTCGTTTGGATAAAGGGCATAAATGCTTAGTACCATTTTAAAGGGCAATGTCTTCGTCTACCTTTTGTATCATAGCCAACATTGAGAATCTTTTAATTTGGCCATCCAGCAAAAGTCGGATTACTTGACATACCAAGTCCCCCCACCCGATGCTGACAAACTAGTACAGACTAAAAGCATAAGTTTAGGGTCATTTTAGAGGCAATATCTTCGTATACCTCTTGTATCATTGCCAACATGGAGACTCTCTAAGGTTGACCAGATGTCCAGAGTAATGTCGGACTATGTGACATACCAGGTACCCCAAACCCTATGCTGACAAACTTGTATAGGTCTAGGGCATTAGTGTTATAGATCATCTTAGAGGGAATGTCACCCTCTACCTCTGATAGTATTGGATTTTAGAGAATAAAATATTGTATGGTATCATGGCCAACATGGAGAATCTTTTAGTTTGGTCATCCGGCAATAGTTAAGTCAGACTATGTGACATACCCGATACCCCAAACTCTATGCTGACAAACTCATACGGGACAATCTCTTAGTTTGGCTAGCCGGCAATAGTTTGTGACATACTGGGTATCCCTCCACTCCCTGCTTACTCAATACTGACTCGTTTGGGTCAAGGGCATAAATGCTAAGTGCCATTTGATAGGGCAATGTCTTCCTCTACCTTTTGTATCATAACCAACGTGGTGAGTCTTTTAGTTTGGCCATCCTGCAATAGTTAAGTCGGACTATGTGACATACCAAGTTCCCCCACCCGATGCTGATTATTTGACATACCTGGTACCAAATACCCTATGCTGACAAACTTGTATAGGTCTAGGGCATAAATGTTATAGACCATCCTAGAGGCAATGTCACCCTCTACCTCTGGTAAAATTGAGAATAGAAATGGGGAATGTGTCAAAGAGACAACAACCCGACCAAAGAGCAGAATGCAGACTCAAGGCCATCACAGGTCTTCAACACAGCGACAAAATCCAGCACCCGGAGGCGGGCTTAAGCTTGCCCCTTAACAAAAATGTGTACTAGTTCAGTAAAAATGAACATCACCCTAAACTCCGAAACATATAAATGAACTAAAATTTAAAAAAAAAATACAAGACTAACAACGGCCAGAGGCTCCTGACTTGGGACAGGTGCAAGAATGCGGCAAGGTTAAACATGTTTTGTGAGATCTCAATCCTCCCCTATACCTCTAGCCAATGTAGAATAAAGAAACGCACAGTAAAACTCAGTTTAAAATATGTCCGATTCCGATGTCAGAATAGGTAACAGAAGAAACTAAGCAAAAATTCTGAGGCAATACTTTTTTCCACACTAGGTGCAAATGAAAGTTGGGACCCTTAGGCATGCTTGACTGAAAAATCCAGTTGGGGTATAGCACGGATTTTTTTTTAAATTGATCCAAAGTTGGGGTCCGGCACCCTACCCTACCCTAACTTTCAAAGTTTATAAAAAAAATTCTGAGGCAATACTTTTTTCCACACTAGGTGCAAATGAAAGTTGGGACCCTTAGGCATGCTTGACTGAAAAATCCAGGTGGGGTATAGCACGGATTTTTTTTTTTTAAATTGATCCAAAGTTGGGGTCCGGCACCCTACCCTACCCTAACTTTCAAAGTTTATAAAAAAAATTCTGAGGCAATACTTTTTTCCACACTAGGTGCAAATGAAAGTTGGGACCCTTAGGCATGCTTGACTGAAAAATCCAGGTGGGGTATAGCACGGATTTTTTTTTTAAATTGATCCAAAGTTGGGGTCCGGCACCCTACCCTACCCTAACTTTCAAAGTTTATAAAAAAAATTCTGAGGCAATACTTTTTTCCACACTAGGTGCAAATGAAAGTTGGGACCCTTAGGCATGCTTGACTGAAAAATCCAGGTGGGGTATAGCACGGATTTTTTTTTAAATTGATCCAAAGTTGGGGTCCGGCACCCTACCCTACCCTAACTTTCAAAGTTTATAAAAAAAATTCTGAGGCAATACTTTTTTCCACACTAGGTGCAAATGAAAGTTGGGACCCTTAGGCATGCTTGACTGAAAAATCCAGGTGGGGTATAGCACGGATTTTTTTTTAAATTGATCCAAAGTTGGGGTCCGGCACCCTACCCTACCCTAACTTTCAAAGTTTATAAAAAAAATTCTGAGGCAATACTTTTTTCCACACTAGGTGCAAATGAAAGTTGGGACCCTTAGGCATGCTTGACTGAAAAATCCAGGTGGGGTATAGCACGGATTTTTTTTTAAATTGATCCAAAGTTGGGGTCCGGCACCCTACCCTACCCTAACTTTCAAAGTTTATAAAAAAAATTCTGAGGCAATACTTTTTTCCACACTAGGTGCAAATGAAAGTTGGGACCCTTAGGCATGCTTGACTGAAAAATCCGGGTGGGGTATAGCACGGATTTTTTTTTAAATTGATCCAAAGTTGGGGTCCGGCACCCTACCCTACCCTAACTTTCAAAGTTTATAAAAAAAATTCTGAGGCAATACTTTTTTCCACACTAGGTGCAAATGAAAGTTGGGACCCTTAGGCATGCTTGACTGAAAAATCCAGGTGGGGTATAGCACGGATTTTTTTTTAAATTGATCCAAAGTTGGGGTCCGGCACCCTACCCTACCCTAACTTTCAAAGTTTATAAAAAAAATTCTGAGGCAATACTTTTTTCCACACTAGGTGCAAATGAAAGTTGGGACCCTTAGGCATGCTTGACTGAAAAATCCAGGTGGGGTATAGCACGGATTTTTTTTTTAAATTGATCCAAAGTTGGGGTCCGGCACCCTACCCTACCCTAACTTTCAAAGTTTATAAAAAAAATTCTGAGGCAATATTTTTTTCCACACTAGGTGCAAATGAAAGTTGGGACCCTTAGGCATGCTTGACTGAAAAATCCAGGTGGGGTATAGCACGGATTTTTTTTTAAATTGATCAAAAGTTGGGGTCCGGCACCCTACCCTACCCTAACTTTCAAAGTTTATAAAAAAAATTCTGAGGCAATACTTTTTTCCACACTAGGTGCAAATGAAAGTTGGGACCCTTAGGCATGCTTGACTGAAAAATCCAGGTGGGGTATAGCACGGATTTTTTTTTAAATTGATCCAAAGTTGGGGTCCGGCACCCTACCCTACCCTAACTTTCAAAGTTTATAAAAAAAATTCTGAGGCAATACTTTTTTCCACACTAGGTGCAAATGAAAGTTGGGACCCTTAGGCATGCTTGACTGAAAAATCCAGGTGGGGTATAGCACGGATTTTTTTTTAAATTGATCCAAAGTTGGGGTCCGGCACCCTACCCTACCCTAACTTTCAAAGTTTATAAAAAAAATTCTGAGGCAATACTTTTTTCCACACTAGGTGCAAATGAAAGTTGGGACCCTTAGGCATGCTTGACTGAAAAATCCAGGTGGGGTATAGCACGGATTTTTTTTTAAATTGATCCAAAGTTGGGGTCCGGCACCCTACCCTACCCTAACTTTCAAAGTTTATAAAAAAAATTCCGAGGCAATACTTTTTTCCACACTAGGTGCAAATGAAAGTTGGGACCCTTAGGCATGCTTGACTGAAAAATCCAGGTGGGGTATAGCACGGATTTTTTTTTAAATTGATCCAAAGTTGGGGTCCGGCACCCTACCCTACCCTAACTTTCAAAGTTTATAAAAAAAATTCTGAGGCAATACTTTTTTCCACACTAGGTGCAAATGAAAGTTGGGACCCTTAGGCATGCTTGACTGAAAAATCCAGGTGGGGTATAGCACGGATTTTTTTTTAAATTGATCCAAAGTTGGGGTCCGGCACCCTACCCTACCCTAACTTTCAAAGTTTATAAAAAAAATTCTGAGGCAATACTTTTTTCCACACTAGGTGCAAATGAAAGTTGGGACCCTTAGGCATGCTTGACTGAAAAATCCAGGTGGGGTATAGCACGGATTTTTTTTTAAATTGATCCAAAGTTGGGGTCCGGCACCCTACCCTACCCTAACTTTCAAATTTTATAAAAAAAATTCTGAGGCAATACTTTTTTCCACACTAGGTGCAAATGAAAGTTGGGACCCTTAGGCATGCTTGACTGAAAAATCCAGGTGGGGTATAGCACGGATTTTTTTTTTAAATTGATCCAAAGTTGGGGTCCGGCACCCTACCCTACCCTAACTTTCAAAGTTTATAAAAAAAATTCTGAGGCAATACTTTTTTCCACACTAGGTGCAAATGAAAGTTGGGAGCCTTAGGCATGCTTGACTGAAAAATCCAGGTGGGGTATAGCACGGATTTTTTTTTAAATTGATCCAAAGTTGGGGTCCGGCACCCTACCCTACCCTAACTTTCAAAGTTTATAAAAAAAATTCTGAGGCAATACTTTTTTCCACACTAGGTGCAAATGAAAGTTGGGACCCTAAGGCATGCTTGACTGAAAAATCCAGGTGGGGTATAGCACGGATTTTTTTTTAAATTGATCCAAAGTTGGGGTCCGGCACCCTACCCTACCCTAACTTTCAAAGTTTATAAAAAAAATTCTGAGGCAATACTTTTTTCCACACTAGGTGCAAATGAAAGTTGGGACCCTTAGGCATGCTTGACTGAAAAATCCAGGTGGGGTATAGCACGGATTTTTTTTTAAATTGATCCAAAGTTGGGGTCCGGCACCCTACCCTACCCTAACTTTCAAAGTTTATAAAAAAAATTCTGAGGCAATACTTTTTTCCACACTAGGTGCAAATGAAAGTTGGGACCCTTAGGCATGCTTGACTGAAAAATCCAGGTGGGGTATAGCACGGATTTTTTTTTAAATTGATCCAAAGTTGGGGTCCGGCACCCTACCCTACCCTAACTTTCAAAGTTTATAAAAAAAAATTCTGAGGCAATACTTTTTTCCACACTAGGTGCAAATGAAAGTTGGGACCCTTAGGCATGCTTGACTGAAAAATCCAGGTGGGGTATAGCACGGATTTTTTTTTAAATTGATCCAAAGTTGGGGTCCGGCACCCTACCCTACCCTAACTTTCAAAGTTTATAAAAAAAATTCTGAGGCAATACTTTTTTCCACACTAGGTGCAAATGAAAGTTGGGACCCTTAGGCATGCTTGACTGAAAAATCCAGGTGGGGTATAGCACGGATTTTTTTTTAAATTGATCCAAAGTTGGGGTCCGGCACCCTACCCTACCCTAACTTTCAAAGTTTATAAAAAAAAATTCTGAGGCAATACTTTTTTCCACACTAGGTGCAAATGAAAGTTGGGACCCTTAGGCATGCTTGACTGAAAAATCCAGGTGGGGTATAGCACGGATTTTTTTTTAAATTGATCCAAAGTTGGGGTCCGGCACCCTACCCTACCCTAACTTTCAAAGTTTATAAAAAAAATTCTGAGGCAATACTTTTTTCCACACTAGGTGCAAATGAAAGTTGGGACCCTTAGGCATGCTTGACTGAAAAATCCAGGTGGGGTATAGCACGGATTTTTTTTTAAATTGATCCAAAGTTGGGGTCCGGCACCCTACCCTACCCTAACTTTCAAAGTTTAT
The DNA here is from genome assembly GCF_021869535.1 of Mytilus californianus. Lineage (NCBI taxonomy): Eukaryota > Metazoa > Mollusca > Bivalvia > Mytilida > Mytilidae > Mytilus > Mytilus californianus. The sequence continues at coordinate 12,110 of NW_026262738.1, forward strand.
AAAAAAAATTCTGAGGCAATACTTTTTTCCACACTAGGTGCAAATGAAAGTTGGGACCCTTAGGCATGCTTGACTGAAAAATCCAGGTGGGGTATAGCACGGATTTTTTTTTAAATTGATCCAAAGTTAGGGTCCGGCACCCTACCCTACCCTAACTTTCAAAGTTTATAAAAAAAATTCTGAGGCAATACTTTTTTCCACACTAGGTGCAAATGAAAGTTGAGACCCTTAGGCATGCTTGACTGAAAAATCCAGGTGGGGTATAGCACGGATTTTTTTTTAAATTGATCCAAAGTTGGGGTCCGGCACCCTACCCTACCCTAACTTTCAAAGTTTATAAAAAAAATTCTGAGGCAATACTTTTTTCCACACTAGGTGCAAATGAAAGTTGGGACCCTTAGGCATGCTTGACTGAAAAATCCAGGTGGGGTATAGCACGGATTTTTTTTTAAATTGATCCAAAGTTGGGGTCCGGCACCCTACCCTACCCTAACTTTCAAAGTTAATAAAAAAAATTCTGAGGCAATACTTTTTTCCACACTAGGTGCAAATGAAAGTTGGGACCCTTAGGCATGCTTGACTGAAAAATCCAGGTGGGGTATAGCACGGATTGTTTTTTAAATTGATCCAAAGTTGGGGTCCGGCACCCTACCCTACCCTAACTTTCAAAGTTTATAAAAAAAATTCTGAGGCAATACTTTTTTCCACACTAGGTGCAAATGAAAGTTGGGACCCTTAGGCATGCTTGACTGAAAAATCCAGGTGGGGTATAGCACGGATTTTTTTTTAAATTGATCCAAAGTTGGGGTCCGGCACCCTACCCTACCCTAACTTTCAAAGTTTATAAAAAAAATTCTGAGGCAATACTTTTTTCCACACTAGGTGCAAATGAAAGTTGGGACCCTTAGGCATGCTTGACTGAAAAATCCAGGTGGGGTATAGCACGGATGTTTTTTTAAATTGATCCAAAGTTGGGGTCCGGCACCCTACCCTACCCTAACTTTCAAAGTTTATAAAAAAAATTCTGAGGCAATACTTTTTTCCACACTAGGTGCAAATGAAAGTTGGGACCCTTAGGCATGCTTGACTGAAAAATCCAGGTGGGGTATAGCACGGATTTTTTTTTAAATTGATCCAAAGTTGGGGTCCGGCACCCTACCCTACCCTAACTTTCAAAGTTTATAAAAAAAATTCTGAGGCAATACTTTTTTCCACACTAGGTGCAAATGAAAGTTGGGACCCTTAGGCATGCTTGACTGAAAAATCCAGGTGGGGTATAGCACGGATTTTTTTTTAAATTGATCCAAAGTTGGGGTCCGGCACCCTACCCTACCCTAACTTTCAAAGTTTATAAAAAAAATTCTGAGGCAATACTTTTTTCCACACTAGGTGCAAATGAAAGTTGGGACCCTTAGGCATGCTTGACTGAAAAATCCAGGTGGGGTATAGCACGGATTTTTTTTTAAATTGATCCAAAGTTGGGGTCGGCACCCTACCCTACCCTAACTTTCAAAGTTTATAAAAAAAATTCTGAGGCAATACTTTTTTCCACACTAGGTGCAAATGAAAGTTGGGACCCTTAGGCATGCTTGACTGAAAAATCCAGGTGGGGTATAGCACGGATTTTTTTTTAAATTGATCCAAAGTTGGGGTCCGGCACCCTACCCTACCCTAACTTTCAAAGTTTATAAAAAAAATTCTGAGGCAATACTTTTTTCCACACTAGGTGCAAATGAAAGTTGGGACCCTTAGGCATGCTTGACTGAAAAATCCAGGTGGGGTATAGCACGGATTTTTTTTTAAATTGATCCAAAGTTGGGGTCCGGCACCCTACCCTACCCTAACTTTCAAAGTTTATAAAAAAAATTCTGAGGCAATACTTTTTTCCACACTAGGTGCAAATGAAAGTTGGGACCCTTAGGCATGCTTGACTGAAAAATCCAGGTGGGGTATAGCACGGATTTTTTTTTAAATTGATCCAAAGTTGGGGTCCGGCACCCTACCCTACCCTAACTTTCAAAGTTTATAAAAAAAATTCTGAGGCAATACTTTTTTCCACACTAGGTGCAAATGAAAGTTGGGACCCTTAGGCATGCTTGACTGAAAAATCCAGGTGGGGTATAGCACGGATTTTTTTTTAAATTGATCCAAAGTTGGGGTCCGGCACCCTACCCTACCCTAACTTTCAAAGTTTATAAAAAAAATTCTGAGGCAATACTTTTTTCCACACTAGGTGCAAATGAAAGTTGGGACCCTTAGGCATGCTTGACTGAAAAATCCAGGTGGGGTATAGCACGGATTTTTTTTTAAATTGATCCAAAGTTGGGGTCCGGCACCCTACCCTACCCTAACTTTCAAAGTTTATAAAAAAAATTCTGAGGCAATACTTTTTTCCACACTAGGTGCAAATGAAAGTTGGGACCCTTAGGCATGCTTGACTGAAAAATCCAGGTGGGGTATAGCACGGATTTTTTTTTAAATTGATCCAAAGTTGGGGTCCGGCACCCTACCCTACCCTAACTTTCAAAGTTTATAAAAAAAATTCTGAGGCAATACTTTTTTCCACACTAGGTGCAAATGAAAGTTGGGACCCTTAGGCATGCTTGACTGAAAAATCCAGGTGGGGTATAGCACGGATTTGTTTTTAAATTGATCCAAAGTTGGGGTCCGGCACCCTACCCTACCCTAACTTTCAAAGTTTATAAAAAAAATTCTGAGGCAATACTTTTTTCCACACTAGGTGCAAATGAAAGTTGGGACCCTTAGGCATGCTTGACTGAAAAATCCAGGTGGGGTATAGCACGGATTTTTTTTTAAATTGATCCAAAGTTGGGGTCCGGCACCCTACCCTACCCTAACTTTCAAAGTTTATAAAAAAAATTCTGAGGCAATACTTTTTTCCACACTAGGTGCAAATGAAAGTTGGGACCCTTAGGCATGCTTGACTGAAAAATCCAGGTGGGGTATAGCACGGATTTTTTTTTAAATTGATCCAAAGTTGGGGTCCGGCACCCTACCCTACCCTAACTTTCAAAGTTTATAAAAAAAATTCTGAGGCAATACTTTTTTCCACACTAGGTGCAAATGAAAGTTGGGACCCTTAGGCATGCTTGACTGAAAAATCCAGGTGGGGTATAGCACGGATTTTTTTTTAAATTGATCCAAAGTTGGGGTCCGGCACCCTACCCTACCCTAACTTTCAAAGTTTATAAAAAAAATTCTGAGGCAATACTTTTTTCCACACTAGGTGCAAATGAAAGTTGGGACCCTTAGGCATGCTTGACTGAAAAATCCAGGTGGGGTATAGCACGGATTTTTTTTTAAATTGATCCAAAGTTGGGGTCCGGCACCCTACCCTACCCTAACTTTCAAAGTTTATAAAAAAAATTCTGAGGCAATACTTTTTTCCACACTAGGTGCAAATGAAAGTTGGGACCCTTAGGCATGCTTGACTGAAAAATCCAGGTGGGGTATAGCACGGATTTTTTTTTAAATTGATCCAAAGTTGGGGTCCGGCACCCTACCCTACCCTAACTTTCAAAGTTTATAAAAAAAATTCTGAGGCAATACTTTTTTCCACACTAGGTGCAAATGAAAGTTGGGACCCTTAGGCATGCTTGACTGAAAAATCCAGGTGGGGTATAGCACGGATTTTTTTTTAAATTGATCCAAAGTTGGGGTCCGGCACCCTACCCTACCCTAACTTTCAAAGTTTATAAAAAAAATTCTGAGGCAATACTTTTTTCCACACTAGGTGCAAATGAAAGTTGGGACCCTTAGGCATGCTTGACTGAAAAATCCAGGTGGGGTATAGCACGGATTTTTTTTTAAATTGATCCAAAGTTGGGGTCCGGCACCCTACCCTACCCTAACTTTCAAAGTTTATAAAAAAAATTCTGAGGCAATACTTTTTTCCACACTAGGTGCAAATGAAAGTTGGGACCCTTAGGCATGCTTGACTGAAAAATCCAGGTGGGGTATAGCACGGATTTTTTTTTTAAATTGATCCAAAGTTGGGGTCCGGCACCCTACCCTACCCTAACTTTCAAAGTTTATAAAAATAATTCTGAGGCAATACTTTTTTCCACACTAGGTGCAAATGAAAGTTGGGACCCTTAGGCATGCTTGACTGAAAAATCCAGGTGGGGTATAGCACGGATTTTTTTTTAAATTGATCCAAAGTTGGGGTCCGGCACCCTACCCTACCCTAACTTTCAAAGTTTATAAAAAAAATTCTGAGGCAATACTTTTTTCCACACTAGGTGCAAATGAAAGTTGGGACCCTTAGGCATGCTTGACTGAAAAATCCAGGTGGGGTATAGCACGGATTTTTTTTTAAATTGATCCAAAGTTGGGGTCCGGCACCCTACCCTACCCTAACTTTCAAAGTTTATAAAAAAAATTCTGAGGCAATACTTTTTTCCACACTAGGTGCAAATGAAAGTTGGGACCCTTAGGCATGCTTGACTGAAAAATCCAGGTGGGGTATAGCACGGATTTTTTTTTAAATTGATCCAAAGTTGGGGTCCGGCACCCTACCCTACCCTAACTTTCAAAGTTTATAAAAAAAATTCTGAGGCAATACTTTTTTCCACACTAGGTGCAAATGAAAGTTGGGACCCTTAGGCATGCTTGACTGAAAAATCCAGGTGGGGTATAGCACGGATTTTTTTTTAAATTGATCCAAAGTTGGGGTCCGGCACCCTACCCTACCCTAACTTTCAAAGTTTATAAAAAAAATTCTGAGGCAATACTTTTTTCCACACTAGGTGCAAATGAAAGTTGGGACCCTTAGGCATGCTTGACTGAAAAATCCAGGTGGGGTATAGCACGGATTTTTTTTTAAATTGATCCAAAGTTGGGGTCCGGCACCCTACCCTACCCTAACTTTCAAAGTTTATAAAAAAAATTCTGAGGCAATACTTTTTTCCACACTAGGTGCAAATGAAAGTTGGGACCCTTAGGCATGCTTGACTGAAAAATCCAGGTGGGGTATAGCACGGATTTTTTTTTAAATTGATCCAAAGTTGGGGTCCGGCACCCTACCCTACCCTAACTTTCAAAGTTTATAAAAAAAATTCTGAGGCAATACTTTTTTCCACACTAGGTGCAAATGAAAGTTGGGACCCTTAGGCATGCTTGACTGAAAAATCCAGGTGGGGTATAGCACGGATTTTTTTTTAAATTGATCCAAAGTTGGGGTCCGGCACCCTACCCTACCCTAACTTTCAAAGTTTATAAAAAAAATTCTGAGGCAATACTTTTTTCCACACTAGGTGCAAATGAAAGTTGGGACCCTTAGGCATGCTTGACTGAAAAATCCAGGTGGGGTATAGCACGGATTTTTTTTTAAATTGATCCAAAGTTGGGGTCCGGCACCCTACCCTACCCTAACTTTCAAAGTTTATAAAAAAAATTCTGAGGCAATACTTTTTTCCACACTAGGTGCAAATGAAAGTTGGGACCCTTAGGCATGCTTGACTGAAAAATCCAGGTGGGGTATAGCACGGATTTTTTTTTAAATTGATCCAAAGTTGGGGTCCGGCACCCTACCCTACCCTAACTTTCAAAGTTTATAAAAAAAATTCTGAGGCAATACTTTTTTCCACACTAGGTGCAAATGAAAGTTGGGACCCTTAGGCATGCTTGACTGAAAAATCCAGGTGGGGTATAGCACGGATTTTTTTTTAAATTGATCCAAAGTTGGGGTCCGGCACCCTACCCTACCCTAACTTTCAAAGTTTATAAAAAAAATTCTGAGGCAATACTTTTTTCCACACTAGGTGCAAATGAAAGTTGGGACCCTTAGGCATGCTTGACTGAAAAATCCAGGTGGGGTATAGCACGGATTTTTTTTTAAATTGATCCAAAGTTGGGGTCCGGCACCCTACCCTACCCTAACTTTCAAAGTTTATAAAAAAAATTCTGAGGCAATACTTTTTTCCACACTAGGTGCAAATGAAAGTTGGGACCCTTAGGCATGCTTGACTGAAAAATCCAGGTGGGGTATAGCACGGATTTTTTTTTAAATTGATCCAAAGTTGGGGTCCGGCACCCTACCCTACCCTAACTTTCAAAGTTTATAAAAAAAATTCTGAGGCAATACTTTTTTCCACACTAGGTGCAAATGAAAGTTGGGACCCTTAGGCATGCTTGACTGAAAAATCCAGGTGGGGTATAGCACGGATTTTTTTTTTAATTGATCCAAAGTTGGGGTCCGGCACCCTACCCTACCCTAACTTTCAAAGTTTATAAAAAAAATTCTGAGGCAATACTTTTTTCCACACTAGGTGCAAATGAAAGTTGGGACCCTTAGGCATGCTTGACTGAAAAATCCAGGTGGGGTATAGCACGGATTTTTTTTTAAATTGATCCAAAGTTGGGGTCCGGCACCCTACCCTGCCCTAACTTTCAAAGTTTATAAAAAAAATTCTGAGGCAATACTTTTTTCCACACTAGGTGCAAATGAAAGTTGGGACCCTTAGGCATGCTTGACTGAAAAATCCAGGTGGGGTATAGCACGGATTTTTTTTTAAATTGATCCAAAGTTGGGGTCCGGCACCCTACCCTACCCTAACTTTCAAAGTTTATAAAAAAAATTCTGAGGCAATACTTTTTTCCACACTAGGTGCAAATGAAAGTTGGGACCCTTAGGCATGCTTGACTGAAAAATCCAGGTGGGGTATAGCACGGATTTTTTTTTAAATTGATCCAAAGTTGGGGTCCGGCACCCTACCCTACCCTAACTTTCAAAGTTTATAAAAAAAATTCTGAGGCAATACTTTTTTCCACACTAGGTGCAAATGAAAGTTGGGACCCTTAGGCATGCTTGACTGAAAAATCCAGGTGGGGTATAGCACGGATTTTTTTTTAAATTGATCCAAAGTTGGGGTCCGGCACCCTACCCTACCCTAACTTTCAAAGTTTATAAAAAAAATTCTGAGGCAATACTTTTTTCCACACTAGGTGCAAATGAAAGTTGGGACCCTTAGGCATGCTTGATTGAAAAATCCAGGTGGGGTATAGCATGGATTTTTTTTTTAATTTGTTATATAATTAATAAGTTATGTCCTTGCACACCATACTTTGATTACTAAAAATAAACCCTGCGTGTCATCAAAACTAAGCGAAACCCACTGTTACTGAAAAAGAATGATTCGCCAAAACAGATTTGTTTGACATGAAAGTATTAAAAGTACGAACTAAACTTTGTATTCTCCAAGCGTACAAATATTTTTACTTTTTAGGAACTATTTGCCGAGAATATGGAAAGCTATTTCGCACAATATCGCACAAACATTTTCTGATGGCAAAGTCGATACCATGTAACAAGAAAATTTAGGCAACATTTAAATAATGTCATTTTTCAGTGTTGACAGTTGAAGTTAAGTCTTTATGCGTGCAGCACCTGCACGATGTTAAAAGCACATACTATTGTTTATTAAAATATTGAACAGGAAATGAAATTTTCATATTGAACAGGAAATGAAATTTTCAAATTCATTGAAAAGTGTTTTCGACGGCTAAATTGAAGTTAAAACAGATATTGTAGTGGTAATATAAAATTGAAAAGTTTTAGTTAGTTTGAATCTTATGCAACTTTTGGGTTTATAGACATACCTGAAAACTGGCTGCTAGCGGAGTGGCTGCTAGCGAGTGGCTGCTAGCTTGAGTCTAGCTAATATCTGTAGATATTAGGTGACACAACAGAACAAAGAACATGTAGGAATTGTATATGTTTCCTGATTGTGAGTATGAATGTATATCATGTAATATTTTAGTGAGGAATTATCCTTTTTTTAATTTACAGTTTAAATCAAATGATACATTTGAGTTACAACTAAATTTTATTTAACAGCCAATATTTTGATCTGGCCTTTTACATCAAATACTATTTCATTATGTCAGGGAAATTTTCAAATAAAATGCCTTTAAAAGTTTTTAAGGTTCATGTGGACCCTTTGGCTAAAATGGATGCATTTTCACCTCAAAATTTACTCTGAGGACAGACAAACCTGCGCATCTGGAAAAGTTTTAAGGCATAGCATGCCCTAGATAAATAAACTTCTAATGCATTGTATGTTTTAGAAAATTTAAAACTTAACTGGATTTAGCAGTGCACTTTTTTTCGTCCCTGCAGAAGATGATAAAATTAACAAACAGTTGAGTTTCACTTGATATGGTCCACTCAGGTACACAGTTTAAATCACCAATTACTGTCAGGTATCTATTGTCCATCTATTGTCCATGTCAATCAAAACAGTTCACTTCAATTATTACCTGTGGGGAAGTTCTCAAACCTCTTTCCCAACTTTGTTTATTTTGGCACCTTCTGGTGGAATGAAAAAAAGTGTACTGCAAAATCCGGTTAAGTTTTTAATTTTCTAAAACATAAAATATATTTGAATTTTAGTTATCTAGGGCATGCTATGCCTTAAAACTTTTCCAGATGCACAGGTTTGTCTGTACTCAGAGTAAATTTTGAGGTGAAAATGCAGCCATTTTAGACGAAGGGTCCACATGAACCTTAATATGTTCAAAACTTAAATTAAATTCCTGTTTTTTTTAATTTTTTTTATTTTATCGGAATATTGGAAATAACTATTCTTCCAAACTGCTGATCCAGTAATCAAAGTTTTTGAAAGCTAAATATTAAGTTGTTGTTTTTTTTATTTCAAAGCTTTTTTTTTCTTTTTTTGCAAATGCTTTGATATTGTTTAATTATTTAGTAATTTGAAGAATATTTTCATAATAACATTCACGGTACCAATTTTACTGCACAGTAAACTTCAACTTATTTAGAGTTTTTTCTTTGTTTCACAATTCAACTTTTAGTCACTGTGTGATAAATCCTTTCAATCTGATAAATGTGCTTCGGGGCAGTTGTAACTCATTTATAGAAGGTCTTTGTTTTGAACTGTAAATAGACCCAAATAATAGGATAATCCCTTACTAAGAACATGATTTGCATTCATTCTTCACAACTAAGAGGCATCAGATCCTACAATTTAATTGGTTGAGAGCACTTTGCTATATTCTAAGTTATTTAAACAAGCGGATAAGAAAACAAATATGTAAATGAAGAATTTTGTTCACTATCGAAAAGTCATATTTCCCTCGGGCCATGCCCTCGTGAAACATGAATTTTCTTGAGTGAACAACTCTTCATATCTCTCAATGGCAAGGGAAATAAATGTATGTTGTCGAATATTTGCATTCATAAATGTAGTACTACGTCACATAACAATAACAATAAGTTACTGACAGACAGACAAATTATTCTTTTGGTGAACAAGACTGCATCCATAGACAACATATTAGGGATCCGACTGCAAAAATTGCAAGATCTAAGCGAATATTCCGAAACATACAGTAGAGGAAAAAAAGTCTCTCTGAATTTCAAAATTTTTTAACTGAACTTAATTTCATTTTAATGTGAAATGTAGTCTTTGCAAATTATAACATATTACATAATTATAGATATTTTTTATATTTCCTTTTAGTCATTGAAAAGTAAAAGGAGGTCAAAAGAAAAAGTGAAGGCAAGAAGCAAAAGACGTCGTATGCTGGAGAAACAAAAGTAAGAGTCAACATCAAACATATTTATATTTCCACCAACAAAATATCACTTTAATATTGTGGCTTATGATAAATCAATTCATTGAATTGAAAAATGATACTTAAGTAATAATCATACATCCACTCTCTCCTGAATAGAACATGGTTTGTCTGTTCATCTGTCACACCAACCTCCTGTTGGTCTAATTTTACGAAACGAACGTCATAGAATGTGAGACATAGGGATTTCAATCCAGTAAAGGTGTATACTATTCGTATAATGCTTTATATTTCAGAGGGAAAAGACCTGGATGCTTCATACCTTGTATACAAATGCCTTATGTTATAAATTTCCTATCTGAAAAATGTCCATAGTCCTTGGCTTCATTGTCATGGTTCAGTGACTACTTAAAAAAACTATATATACTTTGTTCGACTATTATTTTATCCGATTTTGAGGAAGACTTTTCAAATTGGATTAATTTGTTTTCCATTTCAAGATATTTTTATTCAGATTAATTTGATTGTATGGTAACATAACCTACATATTTTCAACCACATGACTGTATTTATAAACATAAGCACATATTGACACAATTTATGTTTTATAATTAAGTGTTTGTTTGTCATTTACGCGACACTTTAGGTTTGGCTAAAAAAGGGTATACAACCAAACACTTAAGACAGTAAAATACAATATATACCATAAAACTATTTTGTATTATATCATGTCTATATAACTAATTCAAAACTATTTAAAGCTTTATACTTCAGAAGGTGGAAAACCTGGATGCTTCATACCTTGAATGCAGATACCGTATGTTACGAAGTCCTTTACGTCATTTTCATGGTTCAGCGACAGTTTGGACAAAAATTATAGTTTTTTGTCATGGGTATTTCTCATTTATCATGAGTAATAGGATAACTATATCTGGTATATGGGTTCCTTATAACGTCTACATGTCCATCAGACAGGGTTCACCTGACGATGACCTCGACCTCATTTCATGAATCAGTGATCAAGGTTAAAGTAACGTAATTTGGTCCGTTTCTCAGATACTCTAAACAGTAGGTCAACAAATGTTTGGTGTATGGAATGATTGTAAGCGGTACATGTCAGTCTGGCAGGTTTTACCTGACCTTGACCTCATTTTCATGGTTCATTGATTATGTTAAGTTTTTGTGTTTTCGTCTCTTTTTCAAATACTAACAGCAATAGGTCAGCTATATTTTGTGTATAAAATAATTTGAAGGTGTACATGTCTGTCTTACAGGTATCATCTGATCTTGACCTTTTTGTCATGCATCTTTAAAAATGTTAAGTTAGTAGTAACACCTTTATCTTTAAGACTTGCAACATAACATCAATGGTCAGTAAAACAGGCGAGACATTTCAGCGTGTGCACTCTTGTTATTTTTATTAAATTGCTTTGTTATCGAACATTTTCAAAGATAATTATAAATTACATATTATAACTTCACCAAAATGAGGTAACAATTAGTCCATAATTTTTTTCCGAATTGTATTTTGACTTGTTGGTCGGTTATTTAAGTAAAGGTGGCGAAAATTTTAAAAAATGTATCAACTAATCAAACTACTATATACCAAGACACTGATTATAAAAAAAAACCATGAATATGGTCTTACATACTTATTGAGTGCATCCATTATCCAGTATGGAAATAACTGACTGAAAATATTAGTGTGCCTCTTGGTGAGATTCCAGTTATAACTTCAAAGTGTCAAAACCCAGAGAAATTGTAGTCTCAAGACTGAAAAGTGGCTTGTGTATGTTGATTAAAAGTATCCAGGATGTCAGCACATTAAATATTACGAGTAAGCTTGAATGGCTGTTTATGTAATCAATACTATTGTTACATATGAGTAAACACGTTATATATGCACAAATCGTTGGAAAAATATATGCTATATTCTTAGTATATTCACGAATTGAGAGGACTCCGATTTTTACACGGTAAGCAGATGAACAAATCTCGTCAGTAGTTGTCTTATGTCCCACTGTTTCTTATCTGGAGAATTTGAACATGACAGCAGCTCTGTGATAGTTTTTTTTTTTATTTTACTCACAACTTTTATAAAACGAAACTCGTAACAATTCAGAGCCTGACATGTTGTATTGACACATGTCTATTGTTAAAGATAACTGTATGTTTCCACCTCGAAATCGTTTGTGTGTTTTTATGCCCTACCTAGATGTTTTTTGGTCTGTGCGTCCGTTCGTTCGTCCGTCCTTCCGTCCGTCCGTCTGTCCCGCTTCAGGTAAAAGTTTTTGGTCAAGGTAGTTTTTGATGAAGTTGAAGTCCAATCAACTTGAAACTTAGTTCACATGTTCCCTATGATATGATCTTTCTAATTTTAATGCCAAATTAGAGTTTTGACATCAATTTCACGGTCCACTGAACATAGAAAATGATAGTGCGAGTGGGGTATCCGTGTACTATGGACACAATTTTGTTTACTGTTGTGTTGCTGTCCTATTGAACGATGATGTATACTCAACGTGTCCTTCAATTCACAACATTACTGTCAAGTGGTAGATAACCAGTGCATGTCTGTACATATATGAAATGTGCAATATCATTTACATGTATCAGACAATCAGAGATAATCGCCCCTTCGCTAAAGTGTTGACAGCAATAATCGATGTTCATCTTATGGATTTTGTTAAATTATTCATAGAAATGTGGTAAAAGCTCTGAAAAAGCATTGCATGTTAAAGACAAAATTAAAATTAAAACAACACAATATAAAGTTCATGCGTCCGACGCGCTTTCCTGGATTTACCTTCACCAGGTTGATTCAAGTTCAAGAGCTGTATTATCAAAACTTCTTTTTTTGAAAACATATGATGAAATGGTAAACGCTTACAATTCTTTATAATTGATGGCGATTTTGGGCTAAATTTTGACCATCACCCATTTCCAGAAGGATCAAAATTGACTTATTTTAAGTCAATGTTTTATCCAAGTTAAGGCTGCTGAGTTGTAAGAAAGACAAGCTCCCGATCTGTTTTCATCCTAGAAAATGTAATAAGTACACAACTCTTGGCGTTTTTTCAGGTTTAGGTAGAAGGCACCCACATTCGCTATTCGGTTTATTCATTCAATGCGTGTCGGCTGTTTTTCGTCGCACATGTATATACAATATTTATATTCCTCTCACTTTCGCAATTATGTTTTTTCCTATCTATATTCATCGACCTTGACGGATCCTTTTTAACTAGGTTAGTTTTTTCCTGTAATTTTGTAAGTACATGTTAGCTTGATAACAATGCCTTAACAACAACAGTTGATTCAAAACATCACGGCTTCTTTTATGTTTAGGGATACATATTGATTCAAAGGATGAAAAGCATTTGAGGCAATACTAAACTATTTTTTTCTTTTTGTGTATAGTATGTTTCTTTTGCCTTTTTACCAGAATACGTTTTCCAGTACTGTTTATGTCGATGCTCTATAACGTATTCTATACAATACAGCTAACTATTTAAAGTGTGGGTTGGCATGATTCCTTATTAGCTGTTTCATGTTTGCTTTCAGTAACTGCAAGCTTTCTTTTATACGGTATACTTGAATTAATTATCTATTTTATGTTTGTTATTTATTATACCGTTCATTAAGCGTAAATAAAGAACCCTGTATGTTCTATAATGATGAATTTTATACACTTTTTACATATAGTTTGTCCGTCACGCTTTCCTTGATTTACTTTCTTCAGGAGCACTCAAACCAAACAGTTTATTGTATAACAATGAGCAAAACACAAACTGCATAGTCAGCTATAAAAGGCCTCGACATGACAAATGTAAAACAATTCAAACAAGAAAACTAACGGCCTGATTTTTGTAACAAAAACATGAACGAAAAACAAATATGATATACACAACAAACGACAACCACCAAAAACTTCAGACAGGATTTTACCCATTTAATCTTTAAAACACCTAAACCTGTATGACTGTTTACCTTTTAATTCTCATGAAAAAAGTAGTATTGATCGACGAAAGTCACACTTCCGGTGATGATTAAGTGTTCATTTTTCCTCTTCATAATTTTCATAAGGAAAATAAATAACAATTACATATATTGGGCTTGCTTTTTTTTATTTCATAAGAATTAATTCTACAGTTCATAGTACATTTGTGGCATTTTTCTATGTAACCGTTTTCTTTAAGGTTTACTCAAATTAATACATTTGGCGATCGTTAATCTATCACCGGGCTGAAGTACGTTCACTATTCACTATTCAAAATTCATGAATAGTGAACTGTGTTTTTTTGCATTATTCACTATTCAAGTTTATTCAAATTGAATAACTTTAATATCTACTTGTATATATAAAAATAAAAAAAAGATGTGGTATGATTGCCAATAAGACAACTCTCTACAAGAGACCAAATGACACAGACATTAACAGCAATAGGTCACCATACGGTCTTCAACAATGTGCAAAGCCCATACCACATAGTCAGCTATAAAAGGCCCAGAAATCACTAATGTAAAAAGAATTCAAACGAGAAAACTAACGCCCTAATTATTGTACAAAAACATGAACAAAAAACAAATATGTAACACACCAAAACACGACAATGACCACAAACAGGCACATACATACAGAATGTGGCGGGGTAAAACATACTAGCGGGATCCCAACCCTCTCCTAACCTGGGACAGTGGTATAACAGATCAACATAAGAACCAACTATAATCAGAGTACTGAAGTACTGAACATCGGATGACCGCAAGTTCTTGTGGATGGTCACAAGCACTTGTGAAAGTGAGGTTAATGTACAGAGATATTTTTTTTTCTGAGACAAGTTCGTGCGTGGATGATGAATCTATCATATTGTAACAGATACATCTTAATATCTAGCATATATGTCTCTGATTGTAGTGAAACAAATCAGTATACTCTGGTTTGTTGTTATATATTATATTAATATTTGTATATAACAGTTACATGCATATATCATTTTCATCCATTTGTATATTATTCTATTTTTCTATTCTAATAATAGTGCATTGCAAGTGCATGGTGGACACTCTTCTGTAATAATTCGATTTTTCTAATAGATTGGATTGAATAGGCTTTCATATTTTTCCGCAAACCATTCTTGAGATATTCTTCCGCATGCGTTAGCAGAATTCTTCTAAACGAGTGCAAAGATATTTATGATTTTTTACTTATATATATATTTCTAACGACAAAACATTTTCATATTAATAATTTATGTTATAAAATAAAATATTTAGAAGAAATGAATTTATAACAGGCGATAAGGAATGTTATTTTGCACTCGATAATGTCCGCGTATTTATATATCGGTTATCAGTCAAAAACGAAAGTTACGTAAGTAGAAATCTCTGTTGCAACAATACATCGGAATGCCCTCATGGTCATTGCGATGTAAAAAATCAGTTGTAAAAGGCTTAACTCATCAGATGGATACAAATAGAAATACATATTAACAAAAACGTATAGAGTAAACGTGGACGGGTACTTGTACATCCCAACAACAAAAAGACACTTAGTGCAGAACTGAGTGTACTCACAATTACTAACAGCTAGTTCAAAGCAAATAACAACTAATAAAAATATGCATCTAAGACTAAATTACCAATCAGTGCACATCCAACATGGATTTAGTGTTAAGATCAGAGAAAAACATGACATTGTGCAATGACAAGATACAGGAATCGACAGATTGTAGATCAATGGAATTTGATTTACTGATATAAACAATATTAATACCAATATAAACAATATTCAAAGAATTAATGACAGCGTTGAAATGGTAACCTTTTAGAATAAGTTTATTTAAAAGATCGATAAGTTGGTTTGTTTTGTGTAATGAATTGCTATAATTCGATTAAAATACTATCAGCTTAAAACGTCGAGGCCTAGTATTATATATTATTAAGGTATAAAGAGATAGGATATTTATTAGGCCTATCCCTTTTATCTAGAATTATATATTTTTTACGTAAAATTGCACTTGATCATGCATCTCAAATCCACTTATGCATATCTAGAAGCTTACGGTACAATTGTTGTACTTAGTTTGTTACATATATTTTTAGGGGATGGGGTCCACTTTTATTCATAACGCAATAAAGTGAGCATTCGTTTCCGGCATCATTTCTCTATCGGGATGTCCACACTAAATGAAATCCGCCGACTAAACGGTACACCTTGTGTTAGGGGAGGGCAAAAGAATTATTCTGTCTCAAGGTGCCAATAATTCTTTTCAAAATCTCATTTTCCAATTAAAAATACCGATACTCACATATATTCACTATATAGCTTTTGTTCCTCATTTTATTACCTTTCTTGTGATATATAGGATATACCTGTAATTAGGGGATACGGGGGTTCAAAACTCGATCGTAACGTGATCTGTGGTGTATTTTTTCTTAGGTTCGGTTCGTCGTTGTTGGAGATGTTTTTGGTATTCGGGCGTAGTATAACATAGATCTCTTATTAGTGCTATTATTAGATTTTTCTTTAGGGAAACACCCCTAGTTTTTTATACGAAACTTTCATTACTTGTGTATATTACCTCTTCTAGACTTTTCATATTGATAATATTTTTTATATATAAATGTGTAAATTTTTGAGAATTTGAAAAGAATTATTGGCACTCAAAGACGTATTTTTTTTTCACTCCCCTGACACAAGGTGTACCGTTCAGTCGGTAGATTACGTTAAGTGTGGACATCTTGATAGTGAAATGAGTCTGAAACGAATGCTCACTTTAATGCTTTATGAATAAAAGTAGACCCCACCCCTAGAAATATACGTAACAAACTGAGTGCGACAATTGTATCGTAAACTTCTAGATATATGCATAAGTGGGTTTTAGATGCATGATCAAATGTAATGTTACGTAAAAAATAAATAATCCAGTCTAAATATTAAAAAGGGATAGGCCTAACAAATATCTTTTCTCTTTATACCTTAATACTATATAATTCTATAGAGATTTCTACTTACGTTACTTTCGTTTTTGACTGCAAACCTATCTAAATTATCGTTTGCAAAATAATATTTATTTATTAAATGATTACTCATAAAAATATTTTATTTAATGATATAGATTGATAATATAAAAATATTGTGTCGTTAGAAATATATATATATAATATAAGTAAAAAATCATGGATATTTTTGCACTCGTTTAGAAGAATAACAATTATCCCGTTAGTTTTCTCTTTTGAATTCCTTTTACATTTATGATGTATGCGGTATGGGATTTGCACATTGCTGAAGGCCGTACTGTGACCTAAAGCTTGTAATGTCTGTGTCATTGGCAATCATACCAATTTTTTAAAATTTTTATATATACAAGTAGATATTACAGTTATTCATGACAATTTAATAAACTTGAATAGTGAATAGTGCAAAAAGACAGAGTTCACTATTCATGAATTTTGAATAGTGAAAAGTGAATAGTGAATAGTGAACGTACTTCAGCCCGGTTAATCTATCGATTATTCGATCTCGGGTTAATTTGTGTCATCACTTCTAATTACACGTGTGCAACAATTAAAATGTTTGGTTTACAAATTCCTTCAATTGAGACAATTTGTAAGCATAGATGAATCACCTTATTTCCGAAAGCAATTATTTCATCAACAAATTGATGAATTTTGTCAAAAATGAAAGACTAACGAGTAAGTGAAAATGAAATCCTTATTTTGCAATTATTATATAACAACATATGCATATTTTCAAGAACTTTGTTTCTCATGGCATCAATTTTTCCCTCGATTTTTTTCTGAAAACTTAACGCCACGAATTCACGAACATGTAACATTTGATTTAACCACGGAAATTGGTACCTACGAATAAAAGTATTTTCACAGTATCTATACCAAACCAATTGCAACTAAACTTTTCAATTAAAACACGTGTTTCCGGATCTTGACATTGACGACTTCAAGTCTTAATCTCCTAACTGCAGCTGTACTACATGTATCTCCCCATTGATTATTAATCCGGCTGGCGACGTTATTACTGACGACCTGAACATTGTCAATAACACTTTTCGGCGAAATATGTTATTCAAGGCTCGAATTATCGGTAGCCTAAATCCATCAATTTGAAACACAACTCTAAAATACTGATGGATTCAGACGAGGATTACATGTATGCCAGGTAATGGGCTAAACGCAAAAAAGAAGACGTAATTAAACCTTCCGAATGGGTTAAGGCAAATTAGAATTACAAAACTAATGGGTTTATGAAAACACATGCTACATCGATATCCAAAGACCCAAATGTTAACCACCTGTCATTATGATACCTCCACGACAAATATGTTGTTGTCCCCGCAGATAAAGCACAAACAACATCGTTTTTGTGTGCAAATCACAATACATCAACTGCTTGATAAAGGAATTATGTATTTACAATTCACCTTGAAACTCAACGTATACCACCACGACACTTAAAAAGGAGGAAGTCTTTTCTATGGAAGGTCTGTTCTATGTTCTGTTTGAATTTCAAACTAAGATGAAGACCTGGATCTTCCTTCGCTGTATTGCAAACCCTAATTACATAAGTGTCATTACAAACAACGTTATATTGCTGGAATTTCCAATTGCTCCACGAAATATCTTTCTAATTATTAACATTAATGTTATCAGCAATAAAAGACGGGCTAAAAAATTATTGTGAAACTACCTACTCTAGGGGCGGCGTGAATCAGATGTGGATACTTAGAAATTCGAAAGATCTTTAAGAATACAAACGTTCTAACTTCTTGCAATAGTATTAAAACTTTTGACTGTTCTACTCTTTCACAAGTATTCCCTATTCCGAAACTAAAAGACAAATTGAGAGAATTGGTCCTGCTTTGTTTCATTAAAAACGAATGGCCAATGTAGAAACAAGTATCTTGTCTTAGGGAGGTTTCTTGGTTTACAACATATTTGTTACGTTTGGAAGACGTGTTTTGCAACAACCAATCGGCATTCCGATGGACATCAATTGTGCCTCTCTTTTTACCGACTTGTTCCTTTCTTCAAATTTTATACAAAAGTTTTTTTGGAAAAATGAATAGAAGCTAGTATTATCCTTTAACTTCATGTTTCGCTATATAGATGATAGACTCTAACTAAATAATTCAAAGTTTGGTGACTATGTTGAACGCATTTATCCCCTCGAACTTGAAATAAAGGATACAACAGATGCAGTTAAGTCTGCCTCATATTTTGACTTATATCTAGAAATTGACAATGAGGGTAGGGTTAGAACAAAACTTTACGACAAAACATATGTTTTCACTTTCCCAATTGTGAACTTTTCATTTCTATATAGCAACATTCATGCAGCACATGCATATGGAGTATATATCTCTCATTTAATACGATATTCAAGAGCTTGCATTTCCTATCATGATTTCCTTGATAAAGTGTTGCTGATTACAAGGAAGCTATTGAACCAAGAGTTTCAAGTGGTGAAATTGAAATCATCCCTTCGAAAATTTTACGGACGCCATAACGAGTTGGTTATCCGTTATAAAATATCTGTTTCACAGATGACGACGTATATGTTCCAATTGTTGTTACCACAATCCCGTCTTCTTTTCCTCGAATGTTACTTACCGAATAAAACTTTTCACCGGGTTTGTACATGAGTTACACGACCGGTGCCACATGAGGAGCAGGGTCTGCTTACCCTTTCAGAGCATCTGAGATGACCCCATTTTTTAGTCGTGTTCTTGTTGCTCAGTTTTTAGTTTTCTATGTTGTGTTTTGTGTACTATTGTTCGTCATTTCATCGTTTTTCGTTTTATGACTTGGCATTGTCAGTAATTTTTTTGCGACTAATGAGTTTGAATATCCCTTTGGTATCTTTCGCCTCTCTTTTGATAGATAAAAGAAACTATGATACAAATAAAAGAATTAATTTAAGAGTTAATACAGATTAACTTATTTTTGTTTATTTTACATGGTAGAATGTCGTTGGGAAGATGATGAGTGTGTATTAGAAGGAGAAATAAGGTAGGTTAAATCGTGTATGCAATATCAATGTGAAATCTTTAAGAAAAATGGGAAGGACACTTCACATATTAATAAAATAGAAAAAAATATGTTTTACATTTATAAAATGTTGATTATACATACCGTTTTGTGTTCGTTGACATGAATTTGATTTATTTTGTTCATTTAATTTGAATATCAATATTATAAAGAATAAATAAATATGATGATTTAGATTATTTCATTTCAAATGTAAAAAAATGAGTAATAAACATTTTTAGACAGGGCTTGAACATCATATATTGGCAATTACGTTCGTTTTTTCTCTTTGTGTGTTTACAATTTTATTCATATAAAATGGTATGTGAGTTCTCTAGAAAAGAAGTTTTAAAGACAAAGGATCCTTCAAATTTAACAAAAAGATTCATATATTTTATTTACTTGAATAGCTATGTTTTATTTACTTGAATGGCTATGCTTTATTAACGTTCTTTTAAAAGCAAATCCTATATTTTAACAAAATTTGCAGAATTATACTGCTTTTGAATTATTGTCTTCCCGTACTCGAATTTGTCGACAGCTTTTCTTTATACAGTGACCTAACCATGACATTCTCGTAAATAATTCAACAATCTCACAGCGCATGAGCGTAGGGAAAATCCGTGATGAAAGAAAACGTAAAGAGATGTGGAAGGAAGACAGTTTTAACTGAACGTTAAAAAACAAAATATACCAAACTTAACAACTGTTATGACAATGTTTAATTAAGAAATATAAACATATATACACATATCGAATAAAACAAATTAACATCGCTCTTTCATTTCACTTATATTTCACGTTCTCCATGATTCTGTGTCGCTTGTTGTTCTAGGTCACGATCGGTAAATCTTGGCAACAAACCCGAGAGTTAGTTACTAGCCAGAGTTTTTTTTATCAACAATCACCGAATGAAATATGTTTAGTCGACTGTATGTTATGGATTAGTAATAAATGTAATTAAAATATGTGCACATAAGACTTAGTTTAGGATAAAAGCATCCATTGATTATATAATTTCCTTTACATTATAATCACCAGAAACCCGTGAAACATATGATTTTAATACAGTATGTTTTAAAATTGAAGGTTGTAGTTTAAATGGTAATAAAATGTTAAATATCGATAACAAGACAACTGTATTGAAGAGAGAAAAAGAGGCGTAGTGTATGTGTCAACGAGACATCAACCAAACAAGACTATAATCTAGACAAGCACTAAATCGTCCCGTGTTTACATGATTTATGGATGAATAACACAGATGCGCCAAAATCGCCAAACGAAAATAACACTGAATTAGGTTGGTCCGTTCTATTTGAGGGCAGAGGCTGACAAATATCTGAACTTAGAGTATATAACAAAAAAATCCTAATTCACCTGCAGTCAAATTTGTCTGATAAAGTTGAAACTATAGTTTTCCTAACAATTTCAAATTCAAAAATGATCGAGACAGACTAAGCCTCTCCTGCTAATATAAAAATAAGGAGATAAGGTATGATTGCCAATGAGACAACTATCCACCAAAGTTCAAATAAAGTGGATGTAAGCAATTATAGGCAACCATACGGCTCTCAACAATGAGAAAAAACCATACCGTAAAGTCGGCTATAAAAGGCCCCGACATGAAAAATATGAAACAATTCAATTGAGAAAACTAACGACCTAATTTATAACAAAACAATTAACGAAAAACAAATAAGACAGACATGAACCAACGACAACCACTGAAGTACAGGCTCCTGACTTGGGACAGGCACATACAGAATGTGGCGGGGTTCATCTGCTAGCTGTCATAGCTACGTAGTTAAAAAGTCCCAATGGCGAATGGTACACAATCGATAAAGTCATAGATCAGACGATTATATGACTTTAGTAGATATAAGACCGGGAAAACCTGTCACTGTTGAGTAGATATCGTACCGGTTTACCTATTCTTGACTTATTTCGCGTTGATTTCAGTCTTTCTTTCTCAAAACCTTTTGGAACTAGTTTTGTCTCAGTACCTCGTCCTTGTGATGAAGTTTGAATACTGTGAAAATGAACGAGCTTACCGTATCAATTGATAATGTATATACAACATACTATAGGTCAGAAGGTATGTAATCAGAATATCTGAAATCACCCGCGGTTTCTGTTGGGGTTCGTATGGCCCAGTCTTTAGTTTTTGATGTTGTTGACTTTTCTTTGTCTTTTCGTCGTTTGCTGTGTTTTGCCAGGGAGTTGTTATCATGGTTAGTTTGTCTTCGACTTAAGAGTTTGAATATTCCTTTCACATCTTCCACACTCTTTTACTGTTGAAAAATTGGAAGTTGACAATGGGAAAATGGAAGTTGTCACATTTATGATAGGTTCAGTTTGAAATCGGCCATACTCGTCAAAAACAAGGAATAGATCAAGATATTAGGTGAAAGAGAGGCAGTATATACCAGAGATGATATTCAAGCTCACATGATGACAAACTGACAATGCCATTACAAAAAACGAAAAATGACCAAAAGGAAAAGAACAAAATACAAAACACTTCTCGATTCCGTAGTATATGAGACGCAAGCACCAACTAACACGTTAATTATTGAGTGAATGAACATCATCAATATATTTTTTAACGTGTGAAATTAAAGAACATGACAAAATGCATTTTTCTTCTTGTCCTCGAAAAGGCTTTATATGCATTTTGCTACATATGAGCACAAAACAAGTCGACCAGTAGGGGCACAGAATTAGTATTTATGGGAATTACGACTGTTTGTTGAAATATTATTCCACCCAACTCATCAAATATGCTTTCAATCTTTCGATATAACATGGGGAGAGTAGTGAAGGACGTAGAAAATCAAATGTATTGATGTTACTGCAACGCTTTCAGGATTGTAATTGACGAGTTTTGATTTTCAATTATTTTAACCAAATCATAACTAAAGAGACTTTTATTGTTGAAATGCGCATCATGTGCAGAAAAAATGGTACCGTTAATAGTATTTGGAACAAATCTTAATATAAAAGTAAGAAGATGTGGTACGATTGCCAATGATACAACTCTCTACCAGAGACCAAATGACATACAAGTTAACAACTTAAGGTCACCGTACAGCCTTCAACAAATAAATAAAACTCATATCGCATAGCTAGCTAAAAAATGCCTCGGAATGACATATGTAACGCAATTCAAACAATAAGTAAGAATTGTTATAATCCACATTTGATTAACAACACTGTTTGAATAGACATCATCACATTATCAATACACACTACATTGTGTATGGCCAAAAAAAAAAAAGAAGAAAAATACACAGACATAATAGAAACTTTAAAATATTGCTTCAATTTATTAAATTTAATAAACACTTGATAAATTTCGTGCGTCCCTGCACTGTACTGAATTTCCCATATTAGGAACGTTTAAAATAAACATTCGAAATCCTTGTTTGTGTAAAGAAGTTGAAATGTTAGTGACTATATATGACCAAAATGGCCCTGACACATAACAGCCTAATTCATCGAAGGTAAACTTTTCCTGAGGTAGTTCGAACCTCAGAATTTTAAATAAGTATGTTATAAGTCATTTCAGTACCGGACCTCTGACTACTGAAATAACTATACTCGTGGGGATTTAAAACCCACCTGCAAATTAGCGAACTGATGTTGTTGAGTCATTATCTCACCCTATTCCAGTTTTTTATTCGGTCAACATTTGAATAGTTTATTTGTAATGATCCTTAGTCATTGATATCGACGATTTCGACCCTTGGTTGGTAAAGGGTGTCGACTTCGATATCGACATCTGAATATGCCATGAGTGCAAAGTTTTTATCATCGATTCCGTGTCTATATTTTCAATATCAACGGTATCAATATCTGTATTTGTCTTGGACATGTACATGCATAACGTCAGCATTCAAATGAGAAGACTACTTAGGATATTGATTCTCGTAAGTATAGTATCATATGCAAGTTAAATGTAAAATAACAAAAATACCGAACTCCAAGGAAAATTAAAAACGGAAAGTCCCTTATCAAATGGCAAAATCAAAAACTCAAACACATCAAAAAATGGAAAGCAACTGTTATATTCCTGACTTGGTGCAGGCATTTCCTTATGTAGAAAATGGTGGATTAAACCTAATTTTACAGCTAGCTAAACCTCTCATCATTGTATATCATTGTATATTTCTAGTGGTAGGCATTTGTTATATATTACAATATGAAAATATATGAAATGATTTCCAATGAAATATTTATCGCTCAAAAACCAAACGAAATCAATAACGATATACCTTTTAATGACAATTACAGGTCACCGTAGGGCTACACAAAATAATCAAAACTCGTACCGTATACATGTAGTAAACTATGAAATGCTCTGGTATGAAAAAAAGAGAAACCAAAAAATCTAGTTTATATTACAACAGTAAAAAAAACCAATTATGACGAGCAACAACCACGATAATCAATATCAGGACATATTATTTAGACTCCGAACCGATCAGTCATTGATTGTACTAGTAATTCTGAATGGAACGTGATTACCGGAAATGCAGCAAATAAAAATGTTTAAGCCTTTGATTTGACCAGACTGGGGTCAAAATACGACTTCACGCCCTCCAGTCAAGCACAATACCACAAGACCTACGAGGTGATTTCAGCAGTCCAAAAGTGACCTCATGCAAGGTAAAATTTCACCGCTAGTCTTGCATGCCTTCAATCAATAAATCATATATTAAATACATTGTATATTGTACAAAGAAACGTTAAAAGTAAAACAATGTAAAATGTATTTTAAAACACTTACATAAATGTACTTGAGGAACTCTTAGCTTATAGAAAACATTGCAATTCAGTCTAAAGCACTAAATCCAAAAGAATAATAATTTTAATACCTTTCTTACTTTATACAAAGTCATGCAGACCCTGTCCACAGGGCCTTCTTTTGCCTATTTAATTTAGGCTCTAACCATGTGCTAAAGAAACCAATACTAATGAGATTGATTATTCTTCTGAAAACTTTAAAATTCACCATCATTTTTATTAAGATCAGATATAAGTAAAGTATTTAGTAGCATTGCCATTTTCACGATTCCTCCTTTCATTTAGTCAACTACAGAATCAGAATTTTATATGTCTGACAACCTAGCCCGTCACTGCAATCTCTCATGAAGTAATTTATCTAACCTCTAACAATTGTTGCTGATGCCCGGACCAATATAAAAGTGTACTAAAAAAACAAATCGGGGATGGCAATTAGCCAGACATTAGACTAAGTCTGAAAGATTTCATTCAGCTATTAACGAAACTACTGATGAAGACTCACTGATAAACTTCAGTAAATTTTATACAGAGTCATTATCATTTTTAGGACTCCATGCAGGTCATAATACAGGATGTTTCACTGGGTTTATTTCCGGTCCTAAAGCTCTAACCTTTAAAAGATATACTTTAGTCGAAATCTCGAGCTCGTACTTACTATTTTTTTTCTAGTAATTTTATGGTTTTCCGTCGGTCGGCCGAACTATGTAAATTAAAACACACACAAGTTACGAGTATCGTGTCTTTGGGTCCTGAGATTCAGTCGGGCTCCATGTACGGCGACATTTTTAAGTACCAGGTAAATTGACTGACAGTTGCGTAGCAGTGTCATTGTACGGATACATTTTTTTTTATCAATCCAAAGGCTGCTGCTATTGCATCATCTTTCTTACTCGATTAACAGATGTAAAATAAATTTGCTCTTATGCCGCGATGACATAACAGTGACCTACACGATTTCGTACAATAGATATTTACTATCACTGGAGCACATGGACCGGTTTATACTTAATTGGATCTTACTCACGGCACCTATCTTTCTATCTTTCATAAAACCATGTTTCATCCATCCTTTTATATATAAGGAAATGCCTGTACCAAGTCAGAAATATGACAGTTGTTTTCCATTCTTTTGATGTGTTTGAGCTTTTGATTTTGCCATTTGCTAAAGGACTTTCCGTTTTGAATTTTCTTTGGAGATCGATACTTTTGTTATTTTACTTTTTCCTTCGCTCACAATGAACTCGAATGCATTCAAGAACCAGTAAATTTATAGGAACCGTAAATATACTTTTACTCGATCTTGAAAAAACTATATTATAAAAAAAAACTTGTGCTCTCGTCAGGTCGGTAGATAAATGACATGCTCATCATAACCATAAAAGCAAATGCTTAAAAACAAACAGCGGTCACACGAAGGATTCAAACGTGTTTGTCTAGTAAAGTGTTTGTGTAGGTATTTGGTCATCTTTGTTTAATTCATTCATGAATTGTCTTGACCCGTGCATTTTGTTGACTGTTGCTTGATAAGGGCGCTTGTATAAATTGCACATCCTTGAAATGTTCTAGATTTCTGGTTCACTTTATATACGACTTTTCCACAGAAATTATGGTTATTTGGTTCCTATCTAATTGTCGTTTACACCGCATGACATTTTCGTCA
Organism: Mytilus californianus; assembly: GCF_021869535.1. Taxonomy (NCBI): domain Eukaryota; kingdom Metazoa; phylum Mollusca; class Bivalvia; order Mytilida; family Mytilidae; genus Mytilus; species Mytilus californianus. The sequence goes on from NW_026262738.1 coordinate 38,181, forward strand.
TTAAATATGGTGGAAATATATTGCATATTCTGAGAAATTGTGTATGTATTTTTTATTGATATACTTAGCAGGAAAGCAAATTACAAAAATATGCATTTAAACATGCGTCTTTCAAAAAATTAAGTGGAAATTGCATGACAGTGTACATGGTTAATATTTCGAGATTTCCATTTCCTGTTTTCAACTTTCTATCAACACGCTAAACTTGATTAGTAAAATACCAGTCTATAATAGTACATAACATGAGATAATAGGTATGGACAAACATATAGCACAGTTCAGCAGGCTACTTCAACCATAAACAACCACCAATGCATTTTAAAGTTATTATATTCCTTTACGTCAGTGAATTGTGTAGTTTTAAATACAAAATATTCAGAATGCTTATTATTATGTAAGTATAATTACATGTTGTTTTTTTTTTTATCATTGGCGACTTTAAAAGTACAATGGTAAATCATGATACAATGTACCACTCTGCTGGTGAAGAGATGTTCAATTTGTATTTTCTGCTATGTTGAACTAATTATTGCAGTTAATATAAAAAAGAAGATGTGGTATGATTGCCAATGAGACAACTCTTCACAAGAGACCAAATGACACAGAAATTAACAACTATAGGTCACCGTACGGCCTTCAACAATGAGCAAAGCCCATACCGCACAGTCAGCTATAAAAGGCCCCGAAATGACAATGTAAAACAATTCAAACGAGAAAACTAACGGCCTAATTTATGTACAAAAAATGAACGAAAAACAAATTTGTAACACATAAACAAACGACAACCACTGGATTACAGGCTCCTTACTTGGGACAGGCACATACATACAGAATGTGGCGGGGTTCAACATGTTAGCGGGATCCCAACCCTCCACCTAACCTGGGACAGTGGTTTAACAGTACAACATAAGAACGAACTATAAAAATCAGTTGAAAGAGGCTTAACTCATCAGATGAATAAAAATACAAATACTACAAATACTACAAAGTGGACGTGGCCGGGTACTTGTACATCCAAACAACAAAAAGACACTAAGTACAGATCTGAGAGTACTCGCAGTTACTGACAGCTAGTTCGAAGCCACTAACAAATAGTTTTAATATGTAATTAAGTAACATGAAGTTGATTATTATGAAGTTGTTAAGGCAAATTTTTACCGATCTATTCTCATATGATAAAGAATTTCAAAGCAATTCGGCAGCTCCCGATTAATTGACGATAAAACATATTCAGGACGAGGACAAATTGAATGATAAACCAATTAGGTAAGTACTGCGAAGTACTTAAATTTTGACTGCCAGACGAGTACAAATCAGGGTATGTAGCATAGGGGCGAAATGATTTAAAATATGCAACTTAGGACCACGTTAAAAGTTGCGAGAAGAGTACATTCAATTGCAGGAACTGTGGTACTTTGTAAAGAATTTAACTTTAAATCAACCTTAACTGAAAATAAGTGTTTTTTTTTGTATCTATGCTGCAAAGCAAAACGGAATTTGACTGCATTTTTATTGTAAATAATAATGTGCATTATTATACGATGGAATTACAACTCGCAAATACAAGCTGTTTATTAATAATGAGATATTTTATGTTCATTGTATTACTACGATCCCTATTTAAAAAAAATCCAGTATCAGCCGTTTTACAAGTTTAATCTTCATTCAATATCGCGTTACGTCATTTAGAATTATTTCCATGGGTAAACACTGTTTTAGAAAGTGCCCATGGAAATATCAAAAGGGCAAAACGTCAAGATGAATGAAGATGAACAATAGAAAATAACTCTCCATTCCTGAAAAATAATGGAAAGTTTGAACAAAAGATTTACGTTACAGGTGTATTTTAAGTTATCAATTTGAATACTAAAGAAGTTTAGTTTGTAACAAGAGAGATTCTTAATAAATAAAAGAAAGATGGTTTGAAATTGTAACATCGTACATTATTTTTTTTTTATTTCTTAAGAATAACTACCTTTCTCATTTTCTAATTTCTCATACAAATTTGGTATATCTTGAGCACTCAGTGCTTCATTATGGTCCACAGAACTAATACAAATAAAAAGGAGAATGTTAAAAACAGATGCACTATAGTTACTGCACACATCTTTCCACAGTAATTGGTCTCGAGCATTTCTATTATCGGTTATTTTACGAAACATCGGTTGTGCGCAATATAATCGATATCAGAAGTTTAAAACAAATCCGTTTCATTTAGAAGCCATTTATTTCTTCAGATTTTCCCAAAAGGAGTAACAATTTGTTAAATTCACATTATTACTATGATGGTTTTGTACTTACATGTATTATAATGCACTTTAAACTTCTGATATCGATTATAGTGCGCACAACCGATGTTTCGTAAAATAACCGATTGTAAACGATAAGGTAAGATTAGAGCTATCAATTATGAACTGGTTTGATTTACATGATACATTTTGACTGTTAATTCACATTTCATGAAATGTTTTTTTATCGTTATTCATGGATTTTTTCAAAAACTACGTTAGAAGGGTTTTATTCTGTTTAGATATTTTTTTGGTTTAAAAGCTCCAAAGTGACACGGTTCTTGCATGCATTGCAGATACTTTTTTTACTTTTATTTCCAGGTTTATAAATTATGGAGTTTATCTAAAACTAAGGGTGACACTCCATGAGGCAAGGTATGTCTATGACGATTTTGCTGTTATGTGAGGGCAATTTTATTCTCTCAAGCGTAATTGGTTTGTTTTATTGCTTTTCAGAAGTGATCAAATATAAGAACTGCGACAATCAGCGTAGGTTGTAATTACTCGTAGTTTATTACAGACGAAAGATATATCATCAAACATAATTTGATTGTATCTAAATATCTCCTTATTTAATTTGTACTTCTGTAGTTTTACAAGAAACGGCCGATTAAAGGATATGCATGTGAACGTATATATTATTCATCATATAAAAACTTACGATTTAGACGATGGCAGGCCTACAAGATATAAAAATATCAATTGTGATTGTTTTAATAACACATTTTCTGTTATGCAATTTGTAATGCACATACCGGATTTGTTTTAAACAGGTATCTGATGCAGTTAATATGGAGGTATAAGTATAATAGGTCAGCTTGATCGTGTGTGTAACGTGTGGTAAATTTAGTTCATGTTTGAAGAATTAATAATTAAAGATGAATAACAGCGAAAAGTATGCTACTCTAATATATCAATACATTGCATATCCTTTTGGTATCTATATGTAAGCATTATCAAGAAGAATTTATGACATTCACCGGATACTAAATGTATACTGTTTTTAAATTAAACCCGATTTAAGTAAACAAACAATAAGTAATTTACTGCAAAGCCAATTTTTCTTCTTTCTTTCTTTATTAATTGTTTGATATTTGTTGTTGTTGTTTGTCTTACCGGAATGATTTGTATTCAGCAACTCACTCAATAAAGCTTACATTCTTCTACAATTATTTTACCCACCAGATATACATGTACGTGTAATGTGTTCTATAGTAATATTCTATTACACACCTTTATGATTATCTAAATCATCATACACTTCAACAGCGTCTTTGGTTCCAAGTGATTCATAGGTTTTACTAGTTCTGCAATATACACAGACAAGTCATATCAATTTACTCCATATAAAAATGTAATCAAAATGGAACCACCATGAGAAAAATAGATGAATCTTGACGATTAACTTGATTTCATTAGTAATGCATCTAATGTTATTTTAAACAAAAAACAAAATAAAAAGTAGACGAGGTAATCAATGTATTATTACACATGATATAATTAAAAAGAAAGAAAACACACACTTACCAATATGATCACGTCAAAAAGAGTTGAAAACTATTTATAATAAAAGTAATACAAAATAAATCTTAATCTTAATTTTCTTTTTATTAACCTATAACTATTAAGTAATAATCCAAACAATGTCAATGTTTATCCCGTATCACTGAGCCTCACCACCAAGGGAACCATGTTCAAAAATTTCATATTATATAGTATAACTCTATATTCTCCGATTCTATGCTAGTTTTCTTTTATTCTTGTGCTATACCGTGAGATAAAGGAAAGTACACAAGGGTGTCTTGAAATATATTGGTTTTAATCTTTTACCAGCTATTTACGAGGAACTAACATTTGTGTAAATAAATTGGACGATGAAAATATGACTATCTTAAATATATTATGATTCAAGTTTTCACGTTAATCAGACGCATATGACTATTTACGATTTTTATCCATCTATATCTCTCTACTGGGTATACCATTTGATGATGTTGGTACAAATACCTTTGAACGTTTAGTTTGTTTTCTTACATTGGTGTAACAAATACTTTAGAATCTCACGACAAAGCAACTGAATAAATGAGCAAATCTGTTTACAGAATTAGTCCAAGAAATCCGTAACACTTAATTTTCAGTTCCAAATATTGTATTGATAATCATGGAACGATTACATTAAAAAAACAGATAGACAAGAATGGAATCTTGGGGAACTAATAATGACACTGTAATTTTGGACTAAAGATTGCCTTGCAACAGGTCACATATAATTAATGCAAGAAGTTCTTACTTAGACATTAGGGGACGCCCATTCGATTTTTTTAGTAGGCAGGATTCATTGCGCTTGGATTTTTTATTTGCTAGTGTAACTAGAGATTCTTATAAAGCCGCACAATCCTGATACCACAAGGTGTGTTATACGACAATAAAAACCTTAAAATATGCATTATCTGACTTACATACCTAGAATATTATTTTCTGCAAAAAAAGAAGGAAATGTATTCTATTTTACCGATCATTTTAAGTTGGATATTCTTTTCTTATTCGTTTACGTTTAAACACACCCTACGGCTGATTTATATTTTGAAATAAAACTCACATTTTAACCTAGATAGAAACTATAAAAATCACTGTCCAGTTACAATAAAAATATTACTAAAAACGCATTAAGCAAGGAACAAATAAATTGTTACCGTGTATGAAAAATACAAGTCACTTTGTAAGTAATTTATCATAATATTAACCTTATAAAACGGGGAACCTAGGAAAGCAGAATATTTATATTACTATTCACAACGATGTTTTTTTCTCTCTTTTGTCTGAAATAATTGAGAATCAGGAAAAATATAAACCCCCTCTTCCCCCCCGCCCCCTCCACCCACATTATAAAGTTCGTGGCTGTTCCCTTATGGAAAATTGGAATATTTGGTCATTTGATATACATATGTAGTAAAGGTATGTATAAAAAAAACTGGCACGACGAGAGCACGAATCATAAGGGACATGTAACACAAAAAATGGACATCCATAGATCCAAGTACGACTTCCAATACAGCATGAATCAATAAGGTTGCATTTTTTTATTTTAAAAAATCATACACACAAAGAGGATAAATTTGGCTTTTTTTTTAAATTGTAATGAAACATTTTTATTATCAAATTCTTCTCGCATAATGTCCCTTTATTGTAGCAATAAATGAACAAACATTCACATCATTTTTTAAAAGTTGAAATGTGCGATAACGACGTTTTCTGGTATTTCAGTCTATTAAACAGAAAACAGGATTTTTCTTCCTAAAACATATTAAAGATGGAAAATTGAAAAGTAAACTCCCAATTGGCAACATACACGATTACTGTTAACATGATTAAGATAAATCGGGTGTATTTTTCTGAGCATCCCTTCTGGGCATGGTGCAAAAATATAAGTTTTGGTTTAGAAATATTTTACTAAGTATCATTCGATATACAACAGAAACATCTGAAACTTGAAATTAAAAGATTATACTACCAAACAAATAAATGTCGAAAATTGTTTTTAAAATTTTCAGAAAAAATCCTTTTATAATCAAGTGCAGATAATTATAATGAATTTGATAAAATAATTGGTGTTTTATTTTTATTTTTCACTCACAAGTCATAATAAAAGAAAAACATCTGGTAAACTTTTTGGGAATTGAAATATTGAATATATAGTGTTTTGAATAATTTCACATTTACAGTGTATGCAAACTAAATATAATTAGACTGCAGAATAATGTATTATTTTATTAGCTTTTGCAAAAACAGGTTATATTTCATCCAGACCTGACTGTAGAGTTCTTGTTGTTTCAATATCTGTATGTTGGCTCTGGTTAAATTTATTTTTTGCATACATTCTCAATTCATATGATGTTATATCTTGAAGTCCTGACAAAGTGTAAGGGTTGGGTGTGGTGTCTTATTGCTTATCGGTTTTAATTTCCTGGTGCGTCCATTTATTAGTTCCACTAGTACGATATTCTACGTAGAAAGTTTGTGTATGTCCACCATTATATCCAGGAATCCACTGAACTGTAAAACTGGTTTCGCTTAAACCGGTTATAGTAAAATATGATGGAATTTCTGGTGCATCTGAAATTAAATTTTTTTTTCCGATATTTTTTTTCTTATTAACATGTTGATTGAATTCTTTTTTTTTAAATTTTTTTATCATTTTCAAGAATTACAACAAATACAACACATCAAAACATACATACAGTAATATTAGAAATAAATTTGAATATCTTTTTTATTTATAACAATAAACATTGTTGTAAATTCGTTTATATTTATATATATATATATATGGAAAGAGAATATAATTACGGAAAGAAAAGATAGTTTGAGTTAAATGTTATGTACCACACGAGAAGGGTAAAGTATTATATGAAAAAGGAAGAGGTAAAAAATATCCTGTAAGATTTCAGTACATAATAAATTGTGCTATTAGATAAACTAATATATTATGTTTGTTTTGACAATAAGTATTTGTAAAAAATAAATGACAAATTAAATTATCAAAATAATTCTTTAAATGCATTCCACATGGTATCAAAGTGCTCTTTTCTTTTATTTTTGACTGCCATTATTTTTTCTAAATTGTACATATATTTGAGCTTTTCTTTAATGGCACTAAGTAAAAGATCTTTTGAAAAACATCTACTGTTGTATATATATTGTTTCATGTATAGAAAAGTCAAATTATATGGGTCACCTTTTCGAACTTTTGATATATCTCCAAAAATTAAATTTAACTTATTCAATGGCAGGCTTACCCCACCAGATAGAAACCAATAATCAATATCTTGTAAAAAAAGTTTGGATAATCTCACAATTCCACAGAATATGTTCAACAGTTTCATCTTCTAATTTACAAAAAGTACATAAAAAGTTATCAATAAGTTATCAATTTATTTGTGGCAAGAATGATGTGGTTGATTCTGTACTGAAGCCACTGTAGTTTGGTATTGACAGTGAATGTAAAAGGTTGTTTGAATATATGTTTCCAAATGAGATCTTCGCCTAATTTTTCACCCCACTTCAGTTGTCCTGTTGGAGTTACATGTTATTAATGAGTATTTTATACATATCTTTATAACCTTTTCTACTTTGAAAAAAGACTTGTAAGCAAGCTGGAATAAATGGACAACATAACTTATATGTATCTTTTTTGTAATTATTTGCTGCTTTTTTAATAGCAGAAATAACACTCATGTTATTCAAAAAATTTACATTGATTCGTAACATTTCCTATGCTCTGAATACATCTTTCCAAAAACTGTTTTTGATAAATAAACTAACTTGTTTGATATACTGAACACCACAGTTAAATTTTTTTTCAATATCAGACATCAGAATACTTTGCCACTTATTATCTTTCTGAAAAATCCATCTTATCCATGATGATTTGAGTGCCATAGTAAAACTATAAAGATCTATCATTTTTAATCCACCCTCCAAATATTCTTTAATCATTACGTCCTTCTTCACTCTTTGGATAGGAGAGTTCCATACAAATGTATAAAAAATTCATTAATTTTTTAGAATACACTGTCAGAAGGATTAGGCAAAGAAATAATAAGGTGGTTTAAAATAGGTAAAACAAGAGTTTTTATCACAGTTATTCTACCTATTACTGTAAGGTTTCTTTTTAGCCACTGTTTATTATGTTCTTAATCTGTATAATTTTATCATTATAGTTGATGTTGACATTATTTTCTAAGTCCACGTCAAAATTTATACCAAGTAATTTAAAATTTGTCTCTCCCCATGAAAGGTTTTCTTCAGGGCATAAAATTACCTTGCTATACTTTTTACTTCCAATCCAAATAACTTGTGTTTTTGCAAAATGTTTATTCTAAACCAGATATTTTTGCAAACCAGTCCAATTCAGATAAGGATTCATATAAAGATTTTTCACTACCATCTAAAATCAATGAGGTGTCATCAGCAAACTGTGACAACTTATGCTCAGCTTGATAACTTCAAGACCATAAATTTCCGTATTTCCTCTTATCTTTAGTGCAAGAATCTCAGCACATAGGATGAAAAGATAAGGTGAGAGCGTGTCGGCTTGTCGGCAGCCCCGACCTATGTTAAACAAATCTGAAAGGTTACCCCCTGTATAACTGTAGACTTGATACTATTATAAAATGCTTTTATCCAGTTGATAATTGATTCTCCAAAATTAAAGAACTTTAAAACATTTAGCCAGAAATCCCAAGAAATAGAATCAAAAGCTTTTTCAAAATCAATTAACAACAAGAGCCCAGGTATTTCATAATCTTCCGTGTATTGCATGATATCATATAAAAGCCTTATATTTTCTCCTATGTACCTCCCACTAATAAAACCAGTCTGATCTAAATTAATAAGTTTGTCAAGGACACTCTTAAATTGATTGAATTCTTAGCTTATTTTATAAAATGAATTCAAGTTTTACCCCAAAAAATAACGATTTTTAAAAACGGTAATACGTCATGTACTTATAATGGATTGAATAAACTAGAGTCTCTAAAAAGCCTGTGTCGATTACCTAGGTTTATGAGCATCTCCAACATTGTGGACTAGAATAGAATTCATGACAAAAACCTTAATTTTTTGTTGATAAATTTTTCTGTTTACAGTTTCTCTACATTTTCTTTAGTTTAAGCCCAAAACACAAAGAGCGGTACAAAATTATCATTTAAGTCAATCACTCCTATAAAGTGTAAAGCAACGATTTTTGCAATTTTAAACATATTTGTAAATCTTGTCTTGATGATCACGTTTGCTTTTTAAAGTGTCTATCTATCTTTTATAGTTTTCAAGATAGAAGCCAAACACGTATAATAATGGTAAACATCGTCAAAATGAGCAAAAACTCATACAAAGGAGTCGACTGATGATTTCAGCTATCTGACTTACTTGTAAATCAAGTCTGGCTGATCACTTTTGCTTATTTATGATTATATCTATTATTGCTTTTCAGATATTAGACAAAAACGCAAAATAGATTGTAAAAATCGTTATCTAAGGGCAATCACTCCAATAAGGGGTTGTCAGACAATTTCGAGAGTATTTACTTATTTGAAGATCTTGTCTTGGTGATAATGTTTGCTTAATATTTAAATTTTTATCTATCTATTATAGTATTTCAGATATCAGCAATAACGCAAATAAATCGCCATTAAAGGGCAATAACTCGAATAAGGAATCGTCTGACGATTTCCACCATTAGACTCATTTTTAGATCTTGTCTTGCTGATCATTTTGGTATATAAAGTTTCTCTCTATTTATAGTAGCTTTTCAGATATTAGGCAAAAATAAAAACAATCGGTAAAATTCATCATTTAAGGGCAATAACTCCTATAAGAATTCGTTTGTCAGTTTTGAAGTAAATAAACAATAGATAAATCTCATCATTTTGAACATTTCTGCCTCTTTCAGATTTTCTCTATTAATAGAAGTTTTCAAGATAATAGACCAAACTTGCATTTTACCCCTATGTTCTATTTTTAGCCATGTCAGACTTGTTTGTTGGCAAGTTGGGTCATCGGACACATATTAAAAACTGGATACCCTAATAATGATTGTGGCCAAGTTTTGGTAAATTTCAGAGGAGAAGATTTGTGTTAAAGTTAACGATGACGGACGCCAAGTGATGAATAAAACTTACTTGGCCTTTCAGGCGAGATGAGCTAAAAATGAAGGAAATGCATATTTTTGTAAAAATAAAACGTCACGTCAAGTTGTTTAATGAAATACTACGCAAAATAATCGTTACTTACTTGCAGATTCCAGAGTCACTTCATGCTCTACATACTGTTTACCATAATGAAGACGTAAGGTGTAATTGGTAAAATCAACCTCCTGTAGATCACTTATAGTCAGCGTAACTCTGTAACCATCCAGCTGTACTTCTATGCCACGAAACACATCTTTAACTATGGTAGATTCTTCCTTGGTGACATACTTGTTTGAAACTAGATGTAAATTACCTATATACCAACTTTTATTGGAATACTTTGGCATACTGTACACATTTACTTTTAGTTCAGTACTTATACCAAACTTTCCATACTGTGTAGAACAGTCTTTGTTGTCAGCTGATATCACTGGTTGAGCTAAACACATAGAAACCGATTTCCCTAACATTATATTTCAGTCATGTTAAATGCCAAATTTGTAGTGGGTAAATTGGAAGTTAAGTGATAGTAAACAATGATGGCCAGGCTATAAGAGGCTATAACTAAATGTAAAAGGACTAGTATATGCACTTTGTAAATATCGAACTATTTTTAAATAAATATTTCAAGTGTTTTTGCTGAATAACAGTATTTTATACTAAAGCAAAAAAAAAAAAAAACAAGCAGTTTTAAAGAAACAACTTCATCTGCCTTTGTTCGTGTACAAAAACAAAATACAGTGAAAATAAACAAGACTTAAAGATCTCAACAACAGATATATGTGAATATATAGATGTATCGAAGTCAAAATTGTCCAATATTTCAAACGCAAAAACAGATTTCTTATTTGCATAAAAATATAAACAAAAATATATTATGTATTAGTATAGGAGAAAGTCGTACTTTTATTTGTAAGTTTTTTTTTAATGAAAAACGTTTTATGCCATTGAAAATGCTACGTATACGATACCAAAGACTTCATGTTAGAGTGTGCATAAACTGCTATAAACTGGCTTATCTTTAAATATTATTATTATTTTATGTAGCAATAATCTGTTAAACCATTTATGACTAAAATGAAGAATAAATCAACACACATAAATGGTTGTAGTCCTCTGTATTAAATATACCTTACCGTTACCAATGACATATCCAGATCCTGTCTGTTTCAGTTGTCCATTTATTCCTTCTATACCATTTTCAGCTGTGCAAACATATTCGCCAGTGTCTAGATATCTTTTATCCTCAACTACTGAAGTAATGGTAATATCTGGTTATTGTCACTAAACTCTCTAATATGTTCCCCATAATTTGATCGGTGCTGCCCTTTACAAGTATGTACTGGAGGATTACTGTCTAAAGTACTATGTATCTGTCTGGGTGACTGGGTCTGTGATAAAGTTTCATTTTCTTCTGTAACACCAGGTGCATCTGTTAGAAATATTTATAATTTAGCTATTTATACAATTAAGACAATGCAAATCTTTTTATAGTGGCAATTTTTGTTTTATATATGTCACGAGCTAATCTAATCGTTAAAATTAAATTATATGGAGTTGAATTCAAATAAATTTATTGATAACAAAAACACAAATAGTGTTTTAAACTTTACATGTAAATGTACTCAGAGTGCATTTCTGGCTCCTCTTAACTGGATTCATCATTTCATTTATTGTTTCAAGTTGACCTTAGTTGGATTAGGCTTTTCTCTTTAAATCCCCTTTTTGGTCATACAGCTCCTCCATTTTTGTTAGGTTTACGCTTTCCTAAAGAAGATAAACCCAGATAAGTGCTTCGGACGCACCAAACTGAATGCTTCGCAATACGGTGCGAAGTAATTAGTTTCAGTAGATATCCACACCATCTTGAAACTATCACTTCAAGATATCGGTTCTTATTAGTTGACTTGTGGTGTAACTACGGTTCAATCGGTTAGAATGAAATATATAATTAGGAACATGTCCCGGACAGGAGAAGATATTAAAAATGGAAGAGAATATAAGGAATAAAAATTACAGCATGGGTATTAAAGACCCGATCAAAAAGTATGCCTCATGTTGATACTGCGACGCACTCTATACTTTTTTTTAGAAAGATTGAACTTGTAAAGTGCTATTTTCATTTACATGATCAAAGGATGAATATGACAAGCATAAATTCGATTAAAAAATCAACTTCAATCCATCTAATAGAAAGTTCATCAATGTAAAAGATGTTTTAGTTTAAAACTTCTAAGCAAATGATTTATATATTTTATGGACAATCAAATATTAAGATTTTACACCCAATGTCATCTAAACACTTTATCGAAATCAATTTCATTTTAAAACAAACAAAGTTGTAGAAGTATACATTCTTTCTATATAAAATAATATTGATTCCCACGATTTGCTTTGCAGCAACTGATATTAGTGTATCATGATAACAACAGCAACAGCTTTACCCAGATCTTATACAATACATTTTATCCATACAACATGTTCAAGAAGCATGTCTTATAATAAGACAGCAGATATTGATGTTGATAATTTTTTGGTATGGGATTCCAACTTGATATTGAAAAAACCCACTTCAAGTCAGTTCAAATAGCATTTCACCACAACTCGAGGGAAATTATAAAACTCCTTAGTACCTTACAAAAATGCATACATATATACATGTATTAAACATGTACTTCTCTGTATCACGAAAAACTATAAAGCTCTATTTAAATTGGTAAGACTGAATGAAACATGTAGTCATTTTAATACATATTGATTGCCTAGCAATATTGAAACTATTCTGTAATATTTTTTTCTTATTATCTGTTCAATTTATTCGGAAGGAACGAATATTATTTGATAACAGCTGATATATCACTTGTATCATATATAATGGATTAGCAGTGTACATGTAGTTGCACTAACATTTAACATTTAATGTTACAGATGTTTCCATGTAGCCAGCAACATTAATAGCTATACATATTAGCTTCTGTCCATTATATCTTCTGTGCACTCTGTATCTTAAATTAGATGTCACAGTATATATATATCTGTTGATGATTCTTGGTTAGATTGGGATGTAGAGTTTGATGTAACATTAGTTCCTTCTTGCCCTAGTAACCAGGAGATTAAAGCAGCAGGGCGACTTCCAGTAGATTGACATGATACATCAAAATATTTTGTTTCTTCTGTTCTCAAGGTGTCAGGAGAGAAAGGAGTTATTATTGGTTTAACTGAAAAAAGAGACAATGAATTATAAGAAAACATAAGGTTTGTATAAGGTGTATATTTTTTCCACAACTTGTTATAATGTCCAGCATGTTTTTTTTTTTAAATATCTCTACATAGTTGCATTGTGTATTTTGTAAAGACATTTGAGATCTAAAATAGTAAACAACTATCACACTTCTTATGTATGCCGCCATCATACTCTTTTATGCAAGACCATCATCACACAGATCTAGCGGGAATAGTAATTCCGCCAAAAAATGTGAATGTTATTGTTATTTGGAAAGTAAAAAAGGTTTTGTTTTTATAGAAAGTATATACAATTTTTCTGAGAATCATAAGCCGATTCAAAACGAACCACTCATTAGCCTTCATTAAGCTTAATAAGTAGTGATGGGAAACTATCTCTTCAACAATTTCAATCTGTAGATATTTTCTATGATATCTTCGGTAAGAAAATCTGGCCATCCTAATCAAGTAAGATTAAAGATAAAAAGACCTACCACGTGCGGGGATCGAACTCACAACCTCAGTGTTGACAGACTAATGATAAAATAGATAAAATACTAAGATCACTCGGCCACTAAGGCTTTGTATTGGGAATAGGACGTGCCTTGATGATAAGTAAAACAAATACCGTATTGTTAGCTACAAAAGTCTCCGGGATCAATGTGATAACACTTCAAAAGAGAAAACTAGTGTGTGCTGAAAAAAATTTAAAAAAATGGCATATTCATGTTCTATTTTAAAGGCTATTTTGATCAATTATAAATACCTAAAAAAATGTATACAAAAAAAAACTAGGTGTTCCGATACGATTACAATATTCCAATCGGCAGCAAGTAAATATTGTGGAGTTCATTCAACTTATTGTAAACCGGGACAAAACCAAACTCGACACGTAATCCAATATATGTGATACCTACTTTCAAGCACAACAAAACATGTACTGACAAATGTTTCATTTCAGAAAGATGTAAAAAGTAAAATAACAAAAATACAGAACTTATCAAATGACAATATCAAAAGATCAAACACATCAAGCGAATGGAAAAGACAGAATTGTTCACAGTTAAACATACTCAGCTTGGTATGCATAATTGGAAAAGGATAATAGGAATTGTAAAGACTAATATACTGCAAAGCACATCACATCAACCACCAACACCCAAATTCTTTTTTTAGGAAAAAAAACCCACGTAAACAATGAAGCAAATATGACCGGACGAAAAGCAGCCAAATAATTTGGACTATTATCTTTCGGACTTTTATTATTGTTTTTTTTTTTTATTTTCATCTTTAGCTCAAATTTATATGTAAGTATCTTTCGGTTTTAATGCAGGTTTCTGAATTATCCACATGACGTTTTTGTATCAGATTCAGAATAATGGTTCCAAACTGAATTATTCAGCTTATGTGGTCAAACGCCATTTTAATCTTAGATATTGCTTTTCTTGGTGTCTGACAATGTCTAACATGTGTATCATCGTCTACCAATATTTCAGTTGTCATTTTTTCTCTCTCTGTACAGAATGATATCAAAGTTTAATAGAAATTGTCGCTTATTATACCCCACAAAACAAAGTTGGCGAGGGGTAATAGGAATCGGCCTGTCTGTTCTGTTTGATTTATTACATGCATTGTAGAATAATTATATAATGATTTCCAAACATCATCTGTTTAGTTTATCAAGAATTATGCCCCTGTCATCCCAACTCCTGGCATATGGTTTATAGTATACATGAAACTTTTTACAATGTTTGATTATTATATGTAGACGTGCACGAGCATGACGAGGGTAGGATGTACCGGTCCATTGTGTTTTTCGTTAGTTGCGCCATTTTTAACTTAGAAATTATTTTGACAGAACTGACCATGTCATCGCAACTCCCCCTACATAAGTTTATCATATCTACATGAAAATTTATACAATGTTAAATCTGTATATGTTTATGTGCATGTTATGACCATTTTCAAATCCAATGAATGTTTGCTAGTGAGAGTAATGTCCTGTGAAGTTCCTATACCATCATGACCATGTCATTGCAACTCGTCAAAGATGGTTCATTATACTTATATGCAACTTAGAATATTTTGTATGATCCTGCTATGCAAAAGTAGATTCCCTGCTTTTTTTTGGTTTTTTTAAACAATTGTAATCTTCAATTCATGATGTAGAAAACTGGGTGGTATTAGTACAATTTAGCTGACAGTTTTAGAACACCGTCTTTGTCCTCTCGGTGTTGTTTAGTTTTGTCGTTAGGTTACTGTTTCATTTACGCACAGTACACAACGTCTACGTATGTTACTTTTTAGTCTCATCTGTAAGCCACTTTGAATTTCAAACGCAACAAAATTATTCCAAATTTGACAGGAACATAAAAATTATCTGTTAAAAGATAGTGAAGGAGATGTGATTGTTCATAAGTATTACTACCATTTAGATCGAAGATAGTCCGAGTTTGCTCTGCGTCTGACGGCAATATCGGAACAGACCAAAGCATATTGATATGAACCATTACATATCATCCAACGGTCTTGGCTTTTAAAAGAACTGGAATGACAAGCAGAACGTTGGTTTCAACTGGTTCAGTCGTTCCATTCTTAAGGTTTTTAAGGTAAGCAAATCAGATAAAAATAAAAAGCCATTGATGCTATGTTTGTTGACACTAAAGCAATAACAATGAGCGACCATTTCCATTATTCTGTACAGAGGTCATATAGAAGAAAAGTGACACCGGATATATTGGCAAACGAGGTCAGACACTAAGCGATAGCCAAATCAAAATGACTTTTGGCCACATAAGCTAAAAATTCAGCTTCAAAGCCAGGAACTGTTATTCTTATACAAAATGGTATGTTGAGAACCCAGAATCCCAGTTTTCAACTTTATAACAAATTCAATAACGTTTGTTCAATCAATTCCGAAAGTTAAATAGATGGATGGATTATATATATTGAACGTTTTAAGAAAAAAACTGAGTGTTATATGCAAAAGATGAAAGTTTAATAACTTTGATTTGAGCAAAATAAAATAGGCCCTCATAAAATATGCAACATTAAAATCAAAGTTAACAGTGGCAGCCATCTTTTACACAAAACAGACACAGTTTAATTCAGATATAATTTTTATCAGTTGAAATCTTACAGATAATAACTCAAATTAGGAGCGTTGAATTTTTGCACTTCTTAACTTGTTCTTGTTTTTGTTACTCGCCAACGAAAGGAGAGGGGATTTATGTGTTTAGGCCTAAGTGTCTGTTCGTCCGTTTGTTGTTCGGTCGTCCCGTATAAGGTTAAAATTTTTGTTCAACGTAGTATATGATGAAGTTTAAGTGATTTCAACTTGAAACTTTGTACGAATATGGACTATTATGTGAACTTTTAAAAAGGATATGTCAAATTACTGATTCGACCCAATTGCAATGTTCACTGAAAAAGGAAAATATCGTTGCAGGCATTACATTTCTATCTGAACAATTTTTTGCTCATTGTTTTTGTCCGGGTTTTTTTCCAAAGGTTTCTGATGTTGATGGTTGGTGTGGTGTATTATTCAGTGTATTATTTTAGACAATTCTTATTATGTCTTTTTATTATGCATAGCATGCTGATAGTTTTCAACTGTTAACAGTTTCTGTCTTTTAAAAACAACCCAAAAGTTTGTCTTCCGGTGCGAAAAGCGTCAATTTTGACGATTTTTTGTCCTTTGTCTTGATCTGGAAGACTGAGGGGATACTAATAGAAGTATCCCACTGTAGTCTACATGTAAAGTGGACCCAAATGAACACATTAAATACTGCAGTGCTTAGGTCGGAGTGAAACTGATCTGGGAACAGCAGGCTAAAGAAGGTCATTTTCACCAAAAACCCGGAATTTTCCGAATTTTTCCCGATTTGTGGCCTCACCTGGACCTGCAACCGGAAGTATTCGTTTCATAAGAGTATTTCAATAGTACAGTTCATTTTAATTAAATAATAAACACGATCAGTAAATATACGCCCGCGGGTTTACTCATTTTAGTTGAAGTGTTTGGCCTCTGCACTGCGTTTGTGCCAAACACCGAAGGAAAGCCTACCCTCCAGAAAAAACAGTTATATCCGAATTCAATTTTCGAAGTTCATATTTAGGATCAAGCTGCACCTTGAACCTGAGAAACATGATAATTAATGTTTAGGTTGAAGGAACATGCACCAATTTCGGTGAATGATAATACTTTTTATTTTTTTAAATTCAAGCCTTGAACAACTGAAATTCTCTAAACGCCTTTTAATGATGCGAACCATTACAAAGTAAGTTTGAATTAAGTGTTAAGGTATCCCAATATGTTCATAAATTAAATGAAGTCTCAGATTAACTGTTTTACAGGTTGCAACTGATAATGTTTGAAACCATATACTCAAGTTAGGTATTATTAAGCCAGAGATGTCATCACTAAATAGCACTGAGGGCTAGAAAAACGTCGATTTTCGCATGTTGTAAGTAGATCGTCCGTTTTTTTTTCCCGATGGAACTACCCGTAGAATTATCTTTCAATCTTTATAAATCTTCATACGATATTTTATCATTTCAATTGTTTTCTCATATTCGTATCTTTAACAATATACTAGATGAAACTACTTTTAATCATTTGATTAAATTTAAAATGATTATTTGTGTGATGTGAAATCAGATCAGAAATCAGCATGGTTTTCTTTCAGAATTGAAGCAGAGTCAGACTGATTCAAGGCGTCACATGTAAACGAATTTTGATCTGGGATGGGCCATTTGACCTCAACAACTTTTAAAAGACTGAATTATTATATCATTTCCAGTTTTTGGCAATTTTCGTTCCGTTTCACTGAGATAAATGTATACCATTCGCTTGTTGTCCATTACAATCTCTTCGGTCTATGTTCAAAATGTTCAGTAGTTGTTATTTACGTGTACAGATCTACAACATACTGAATTTTCTGAAAAACTACTGAACAGTACTGAATTTACACAGTCGATCAATCTGAAAATTGACTTAAAGATTGAACATGACTTAATGATATATTGTTCAGCATTTTCAGATGATATTTAGGTCAAAATAACCCTTTCAAACAACATATCCGGTTACTAGTTCTTCATGGTCTTGGAAGACAATAGCTGCTTTTGGTAGACAAATTCAATGTGTAAGGATTTCTCAAAACCACATCAAAGTTCAATGCAATAGTTAATGTTTGCAGCAGTTGGATTTAAGTGCATTCATTTAGAAACAATGAGTATCCTGTAGTTTCCAAATTTCCAATTCATAGATGTCTTTTTTTTATGGCACTTATTCAATAACATGTCAGAAAAAAAAGTTAATTGAGTCACATATTTCATCTGCAAATATGCATATGTTCCAATAAATGACAGAAACCCTTTTGTAAACTTAATATACAAAAATCTTATTCCAGCCATACTTATAATAAAGTTAAAACGACGTTAAAAAAGTATAACAAAATTACCAAACTCCAAGGTATACATTGTATTCAATAAAAGGGGAAGTCCATAAAAAAGGACAAAATCAAACGTAACCAACCAACGGAACGAGTGACAAATAACTGTCATGATACTGACTTGGTACAGGTATTTTCCAAAGAAAATGGTGGATTAAACCTGGTTTTATAGCTAGCTTAACATCCCCCTTGTATGACAGTTGTTTATAGCTACGTTATATTAACAAAATTGGATAAGCAACCCAAACAGACATAATAGGTTAATTTGACAATGATTGGGATCCAGCAGCCAAAACTGTGTAAACATTCATCATAGACATACACCACAACTGACTTAAAAATAAAAATAAAAAAACAAATAAATATAACAAAGATCTCAACAAAAATGTTGGTGTAGTTGATCGTAAATTTGACAAAGACGCCAACAAAAAAGTTTTTGTAGTTGATGGTAATGCGATGACCCTGCAAATAGGGTGGATATCCGGATATCCAATAGAAGAAGATGACAGATTGACAAAGACGCCGATAAAAAGTTTTTGTAGTTGATAGTTTATACGGTATATCGTATACAAATTAAGTAAAATAGAAATACAACGTAAACAAATAGAGAAACAAATAGAGAAACAACACCTTTAGAAACAAATAGAGAAACAACACCTCTTGCGTCCGAATTGCACATCAGGAAGCGCCTGTACGATATTGACACTTATATTTTTCAAAAGCTATCAACTCATATCTAATATATTAGCAGAACATATAGAAGAATATGTATTAATTACTATTTAAGAAATTTACAAGGTCAAATGGGCATACGTTTATGAAGAAAAAAAATTAAAGAGAACAAAATTGTCAAATTATCTTTAATTTCTCATTTCACAAATCAATACTAATCGTTTGCAAGTAATCTACTACATATGGTTGTTTAAACAAAGCAGCAATCTATCATTGTTGTAAAATTTTATATTTCTATTAGTTGTCATTAGGTCAAAAGTATTTATTCATAACATAAGCTCATAAGTACGATAATGGTACTTCACATTGTGATACTGTGTATTAAAACCATCTTAGTAAATGGTAAATTTCTATCACTGAAGTGATCTAGGAGGAATTACTGGAATTTCTCATTTTTATAAGTCCCAAACTTGAACAAAAGAGAAAAAATTCAAGACCCACGCTTCCACAGAAATACCAACTTCGACCCCATCCGAAACCAGCATTTCGCAATACCTTCATTTTTGTATTACAAAAAATACATGCATGCAATTTTGAATTAATATATTCATTCAATAAATAAAGGCAACGGTAGTATACCGCTGTTCAATAGACATAAATCGATTAAGCGAAAACAAATCCGGGTTACAAACTAAAACCGAGGGAAACACATCAACAATAAGAGGAAAACAACGGAACAACAGAAACACTGAACTGCAACAAAAACAAACGCAAACATACATAGAAACGGACTATTTGATAACAACTCCCATATTCCTGACTTGCATTGGTACAGGACATTTTAAGAAAAAAAATAATCATTTCAACAGTACCTTAAACGGCGGTGTTTTTTGTGTGATTAGGGTTTTTTTCTCGGATATGCCTGTTATGATATCCAACATTTACCCCCACATCACCTGCATTCAAATTGAACACAGTTTTGTTCCTTTGTCCTATCCCTCATTAAAATAGTTAATAAATTACCTTCAGATGAAAACATGTTCCTGAATTTTGGTTGATGGGATAGTGACTGTAACAATGGTGACGAGCGGAACGAAGCAAAACAACATGTGACGTCTTTCATGCAAAACATCATATATGTTTTTTATTTTAGTTGGGATCGTCGGGTGTTCGCCTCTGAGAGTCAAACGAAATATTTTTCACATAAAGACAGATGTTTAGAATCAGAGCTTCGTTTAACTCCTACATGTAGATACCATCTTACATCATTGCAATATACACTCAGTATGTATTTTAAATTTTATTAATCTTGTATAGAAACAGTTATTCATATTATCAGTGTTCTTTTGGGAAGGTACACAATTATGAAAGCTTCGATAAAACCTGCAAAAACTATGATATCAAACCAACAATTCCTGATATTATCATTCTTTATGTCCAACAAACAAACAGTACATTGTCATGAATTTAGGAAACAGTAGTACTAGTTAAAAGTTCTCATAAACTAAAAAAAAAGATCAAGTTAACAAATAAAAAGGAGGTAATTGCATGAAACTCCAAAAGGAGTGAGACAAAGTTTGTCAACAGGGTAAACGTCTCCTGCTATGCATGCATTATTCGCAATGCGAATTCACACTCAGCAAAAATGACTCACATGAAACACACATTGTAATGAAATTTGAAGGCAGCAATAATGACACAAGAGATATGTACATGAGATATGAATCAAGTGATACAGACACTTCTACAAGAAAATGAAATAATGATTCAGTTTATTCATCAAATAAATTATCATTTTTGACTTATGGATTAAGGAATTGCTCAATTTTAAAATGCCTACCATACCCCTTCCTTTGAAGTATTCCAAAACTGGATACCCTCTTATGAATCCTCTAAAATTGCAAGGTACCACCCCTTTATGTCCCGCCCCTCCTCTATTTAGGTTACAATATATTCAAAGAAAGCTGAAAGCGGAGTAGGGTTGAAAACTGTAAATTTATAATGAATGCTCCCAATGGTCATTATCTAGTCAAAATTAGGTCAATCACCACAAAATTCATATGCAATCCGCAAATAATTATATACTATTACAGCGCAAAGTATACCCTCTCAATACACAAATACGGCAAACAACATACATGTAATAGAATGTAAGTTTAATGAAATGAAATGGCAATTATTAGTTCTTTTAAAATTCAACCATCATGACTCATATATATATCCTGTTATTTACAATTAAACAGTTATAAATCAAATACAAGCTTAGAATTTATGTTAAAACGGGAAAACAAATTGCTACCGTAACTATAGCTCATCAGCCATAATCAGCTTAAATATAGTTGAATCGGAACGAAATTTGAAGTCTAGCTTCAACTACTTATTACCTAAATAAAAACCAGAAGCTGGATAAATGTTTTAAAACAAAAAATAATCTCCATTTCGCCTGTGTATCCTACATTTCGTAACGTTGATCATGATTATTCATTGGTTCTTTAGAACGGAATAAATAAGGAGTATGAAACAGGTATTACCGGACCATTTCAACTGAAAAATAATAAATTTCACCACAGATTTCTGAATTATGTTAACTTCCGTGGTAATGTAAACTACCATATAATCTAGCGCTTTAATAAATGTAAATTAGAAGTAAATCTTTGAAGATACGAAGCTGATCTTTACCTCAAAGGATATTTTACCTGTATTATTTTGTGTGAGGTTATTGTTCAAATTTTGATATTAAAATCTATGCAAAATTTAAAGCCAGTAGACAAATAGACGTGTAAGGAAAGTTAATTCGATTTTGACGCTGATTTTAAATACCAATACCACTACAGGCTATAGTTAGGACCATCTCAAAAGGCACAGCTAATCATTCATTAAAGTTACCTGTATGGGTGTGTTTGGTAATGCTGAGATAATTTTTAAACAATAGAATAATAACAGTTTATTCCGCAATACACCGAGGAGCTTCCAGCAAAACACCACGATCATTATTAATAGTATTATCATTAAATTGCATTGTTTCATAGTAGTGGTCGAGTAAGTTTAAGATCGTTGTCCCCCTATTTCTTACTATTTTGTTGAACGACTACAGGGATAATCCGCAAAGTGATTAAAATAAATGATTAAAAACATACTGCAATCAAATCACATCCGAATCCGATTTTGTACTCAACATGAATCTTTGTATAAAATGTTCGTTTTAAAATTTATTCAAAATATACGTTTCATATCGGGGCCTTTCATATTTTTTATGCGAGTTGGGTGTTGCTCCTTGTTGAGGGCCATACGGTGACGGTTGCAAACATTTGCGTCATTTGGTTTCTGGTGGATATGTGTCTACTTTGGCAATCATACCACGTCTCCTTGTTTCATATCATTTTCTAGAATAAGGAAATGTGTAGCTTTAAATTCTTATAAAAAAAATCTAGAAATGTTTGTACGTGACAATTAAAAAAAAAAAGAATGAAACAAAAGCATATTCAATTTGATTAACCTTTATCTTTTTATTTTATCTAGAAAGGTCAATCTGGCAATTTAATAGAAAGGCAATCTGGCAATTTAATGTAATGCTGAAAAGGGACAATACCTAAAATACGTCAAAATGTGTGAATTAATTATCCTAATTCACATTTTTACTGACATTTTCTTTCTATCAACTTTTGTCAGTAAGTTTGTCAGTTTTCGGACAGAAGAGGTTATCGAATTCAGTTTTAAAAGATTACCATATTTGGGCACTATTCAAGCATGTTAAATTTACGTTTCGAGGAGGGGGTCGGAAGTTTTTTTTTCTTGGTATCACGGCAACCTCCACAACAAAACAGAACACCACGATTTAATTCAAAGGTAAAAAAACAAAAATACCGACCCCAAAGAAAATTCAAAACGGAAAAATCCCTTATCAAATGTAAAGATATTGTTGAAAGTGGCGTTAAACTTTCATATGAAGAAGTTAATTTTATTATCTTTGGGTCAGGAGGATATTTTGAAAATTGAGTATTCATTTTCACCTTTTGCAAAGCCTGCTAAATTATATCATGTATATGTTGGGCAATTATTTTTCGATTCCTTCATTTTGTTTTGCCTAACATTCACTATACTCCACTTTCTCAATTGTACGGTATATAAAAATGGGTGTCTGGGTCCATCCGTCGTTCTTTCGTTCGTTCGTCCTTCTGTTCATTCATTATATTAATACCCAGATAATTGTAGACAATACGAATCACATACGGCTCGTGAAAAGTGGTTTTCTTAAACATTTAAACGTTACGCAGCAAGACAACCTTCTTCCAAGAATTGGCACCAACTTTTAACTGGATTTTCCTCAAAACTGTGTTATTTAATGTGATGAGATTTATAGGAACCGTCAACCAATTGTTACGCCATATAGGAGACTCCAAATAAGACAAAACCGCAAAGGGAAAAAAGAAAATGCAAAAAAAAAAATTAAATAGAAGAATTTCAGAATGTCAAGTTTATGTCGAACACGCCATCAGACGTTTAAAACATTTAGGGTTGTCGGAACTTTATGGAGACATCCAAGACACGAATCAAATCAAATTGTTGAATTGTGTGCTGGACTTTTGGAGAGACAAACTAAGTTAGTTGACTAATAAACATATTCTACTCATCATTTACTGTATATATTTGAACTTGTGGACGTAAAATCCGTCATTCCCATTCTTGACCCTAACATATATTTTTTTTTAAGTTTTGTTTTGCACTCCTACATCAAACAAATACAAATGAATGTATGACGATCTACGAAAGGCCAATGCACGTCTTAAAATTTGGAGTCGACGTTAACCGTTCGCTTATTGTATCAAACACAAAGATAAACTTTACTACCCCGGATACTTTTCAATGCAATTGCATTTTGAGAAATTCCACACTTAAATCTTGTATCGGTATTGTTATTTAACATCAGCGCAGTATTTAAATCTCTTTTCTAACACGTCTAATAGGCTAATCAATAAACAATTGTGGATTTCTGAGACATATATATATGACAACATTTTTCAAAAGACCAAATGAGTGAAAAAGTATATTTCAACAAAACGCATTTGACTAGCAGGTCGAACAACTGATGTTCTTAAACCCCGCTGACTGCCATTGGCGATTGCCAAATAAACAGATGACAAGATGTAACAAAATAGATTTTATTATTAATTGATTACCAAACAGAAAACAATAAACCGCAAACATGAGGTGCAAAAATTTGTACACCATATCCGGATTTCGATACTTTTTCACTCATTTGGTCTTTTGGAAAATGTTGTTTGTGCTGTATTTAGACCCCTCTACCAAGAAATTTGTTTTGCATGCACTCCTATAGAAATTGCGGTTTTTATCCAACGCAATCATAGGTTTGAACGTTGTTTTCAA
This sequence comes from Mytilus californianus, assembly GCF_021869535.1. NCBI lineage: Eukaryota > Metazoa > Mollusca > Bivalvia > Mytilida > Mytilidae > Mytilus > Mytilus californianus. The sequence goes on from NW_026262738.1 coordinate 62,889, forward strand.
TTTAGACTTGTTTATATTTTTTTCCGTTTGGGCTTGTAGTATATGTGCCTTCGGGTTTATATGATCCGTTCATCCTATTTTGACTCTTTCAAAATTTAAGAGTCTTTCCTAAATTGAGGTTAATTATATTGCCTTCCAAATACCGTTTCGATTCCTAACATCACTGAAGAGACATTAATTGTCGAAATCCGGATATGGTGTACAAATTTTTGCACCTAATGTTTGCGGTTTACCATCTTTTCCGCAAGTTTATTGTTTTCTGTTTGGTAATGAATTAATATAAGATCTATTTTGTTACATCTTGTGATCCGTTTATTTGGCAATCACCAATAGCAGTCAGCAGGGTTTAAGAACATCAGTTGTTCGACCTGCTAGTCAATTGCGTTTTGTTAAAATATACCTTTTCACTCATTTGGTCTTTTGGAAAATGTTGTTTGTGCTGTATTTAGACCCCTCTACCAAGAAAATTGTTTTGCATGCACACGTATAAAAATTGCGGTTTTAATCCAACGCAATCATAGGTTTGAACGTTGTTTTCAATTTAGACTTGTATATATATATATACTAGTATATAGTGACCATTTGGAGAATGTTACATTTTTTATAATAAAGATTTTAGAATTTTCGATTTGCATGGATCCAAAACTACCCTATCATACACTCAGAGATCTAGTACTTGCAATAAGGCTTTGCTTCAATTTGCAGTTATATTTTAGGGAAGAAGATGTTTTTATGTTTACAGACGGACAGCAATGACAGCTTGTGACAGACGACAAGTGGACGATGAACATCAATTCTTAGCAATAGCTCACATCAACCGTTTGAATTATGTCAGATAAAAGAAATATTTTGAAGAGGAATCAGAATATCCAGTTCAACAATATGACGCTACATAATTTACGGCCATTGAATGCTGAGAACGTTCCCCAATTCAGTTTACGAAATAAGTGTTTCTAAAACCAAAAGGTCCATTCAACTATCTTTCTTTCCTTTTGTATAATAGTGATGATGAACGACTGGTGTTTAATGTCCATTGGACAATTACATACATCTCAGGACGAGATATGTATATAATCCTGCTTTGTACTAAATCGATTGTTTTTTTAACGTGCTCGTTCATGTGCTAATAAGAGCTACAAAACTGTGCAGACTTATCTAAATACACTTGAAAATGTTTGTTGTCATAAATAAATAGATTTAGCTTCGCGAGGATATCAAATATCCAAATATTCATTTTCCAAACTTCGATTATAAGTATCATTAATGAGTTTATCAAAGGTAAATAAAATGCTTATTAATTAAATATGGACTGCTCGATTATGCTTTTGGAAAGGGACCGGTGCAGACATTCTGTTGTGATGATCTAAGATGAATAATAAACAATAATGCACGTATGATCCTGCTCAACATACATGTACGCCCCTTCGAAATTCAAAGTATAGGAAAACAATAAGTAGCTGTCTGGCAGACGTACATAGTGCACACAGGTAACAACTCATCACTTGCAAGCTGATGACTAAATATGAATTCATTCTATTCAGCTGTACTCGGGAAATTTGTGACGAAAAACTTCATTTACATGTTGAAATATTCAAAATATCGGTAAACAAAAAGTATGTGTTTGAGAGATCACAAAAGTTAAAATCTAAACCAACCCGATGACGTCGGCCTGTCATTTTTCATTGGTTTTCATCATGGAATTGTTTTACTTGTCTGTACAATGTTTATAACTAATGCATAACTTCTTTTTTAAGCATTTCATTTATGAAGAAGTCTTATGGGTGTTAGGGCTTGCTTTCTTACATGTATAATTTGGGATATTTGACACAAAAGTATGATGAAATAGTAGAAATTTTTATAAATTCTTAACTGTGAGTATGAATGTAAATTATGTAAGATGTAAGTGGTGAATTATCTTCTTTTTTTATTACAGTTCAGATCATTACATTCAAATTCACACATTTTATTCCACAGCCAATATTTTTTCCAGCTCTTTACATCAAATACTACGTACTTAACTAACATTTAAATGTTCAAATGAATTTCCTGTTCCAATTGTATTGAAATTTGGAAAATGACTAATATTACCAACTGCTGACACAGTAATCTTGAGTTTTGGTAAGAGTATTTGCTAAAGCTTTCGGTTATATTTATTTTATTTTATTTTAGTTTTTCTTTGCATGGCTTTGATATTGTTTATTTTCTGATTGTTATTTTGATTTTATAAATATTCACATAATAACGGTATTAATGTTACTGCACAAGTAAACTTCAAACTTATTTTAAATTTTTGTTTGATTCAAAATTCAACTTTTAGTTTGTTTCAATCATAAATCCTTTCAAGCTGATAAATGTGCATCGAGGTGGTTGTAACTCATTTGTAAAAATTCTTTGTTTTGAACAGTAGGTTTGACAATATGATAATCCCTCATTAGGAAAATGATATTCATTCATTCTTTACAATCTTTACAATTAACATAAACATGACAGTAGTGAATTAGTAGTGAGAATGAAATTTCTAGTTTTTGTGTGGAACTATGCCTAGAAATGGAAGACGAAAAAGGTCAAACAGAAGTAATACTGGTGATAATAGTTTAATAAATGACTCAATAGAAATAAAGCCATCCAAAAAGAAAAGTAAACACAACGACATACTCTGTTCGACAAATGTAAAGAAAGGGGAACATAATGAATGTAAACAATCACACATACCCTTTATATGACAATTCAAGTTTTGTGAGCAATATGAACCAGCAACGTTTTCCTCAAGGTACAAACTTAATGTACTCGCCTAGTCCTAACCCGATGTTTCAATTACAAAATCAACAGCTATGCTCTACTCCGAACTCCGGTGCAATATATTCTATGCAACAGGTACAACTCGCCACCCATACAATACACCTCCCAACAACGTCCAGTCTGGGTGGATGAGTTATTTCGGAGAATGGATACATTTAAAAATTAAACTTAATAATCTTGACAAAATAGACTCCTTAGTTACTTCTTTGAATGCTAAAGTTGTAAAACTAGAAGTAAATGCCAAAGTTATGGACGACCGTATGAACCAAATTGAAAAATCGACGCAGCTAATCAGTAACAATTTCGATAAAATTGAATCTTTTTAGTCCGAACTTGATAAATTGTAAAAAAAAAAATGAAATCTGTAAGCCGGAAAACAATCCTGTTGACGAAATAAATGCGTCCCTCGACAACATGAAGAATGAAAACTACAAACTTAAAGACGAATTGATTGATATCCAAATGAAGTCGATGCAAAATAACTTAATCTTCTATAACATTAAAGAAACTGAGTAGAAAATTCGTTCTGAAATTATCGGCAGGTTTTGTGAAAATAAAATGAAAATAGACGGTGCTGCTACGAAAGTGGTTATTTCAGATGTTCATCGATTAGGCAAAAAGGATGAAAAGACACGTTAAATCTTAGTAGAATTTTCAACATTCGAAAGTAGAGATCTGGTAAAGAAAAACTAACAAAATTTGAAATGTTCGGAATTTGGTGTCTCGAAGCAATTGCATAAAGAAATCCAGATACGGAGAAAGGAAAAAATTAACCATACTTAAGGAGTTGCGCGACCAAGAGACAAGGGCGTATTTCGTTAAAGACTGTATATGTGTTGGTGGTAAAGAAAGTGAACTATAGGACATAACCATGGAATTTTCTGAGACATTACTATGTTTATGTTGGAATATCAATGGCCTTACATTAGTTTACAATGATGATAACTTTCTAAATCTAATAGACAAGTATAAAAATTTAATTTTTTAGTGAAACATGATTACAAGAAAATAACTTTATACACATAGAAGGGTTAGAAAAAATTTCTTGTGTTTCTAGAAATAAAAATATTGGTACCAGAAATGAAGTTGGTTTAGCTGTATATTGTAAACAACACTTATGTAAAGGTATTTTTGTTGAAAAAGAACTCAACCATGGTATTTTGCTTTTAAAACTTGTGCAAGAGATAATTGAAAGTATTGTTTTAGATTATAGTGAAAAGGGTATTGTTTTGATATGCGGAGATTTTAACAGTCGCATTGGTGAAGCGAGTGACGTTTCGCTTAATGATCAATTAGATAAATTTGTTACAAGACTTAGTGTAAACCATTTTGAAAACCCCATAATTTCTGATCGATCTTCAGTGGATAAAGTTGCAAAAGTTTAACGCTTTTGGACGTAATTTATTACAGGTGAACTATAACACGAGATTAATTGTAGCTAACGGCAGACTCGGTGGCGATACGAATGGTAAATTCACACGTTTTGTAATAGTAAAGGGGTGAGTGTCAACGATTATCTTCTTGTGTCTCCGAGCAATTATGATATTATTAGTGACTGAAGTTCTAGAAATGAATGAGCTTTCAGATCATATGCTTTAGTTTTTGTCGAGCCTTCGACTTTTGTCGAAAAAGCGAGACATAGCGATCCTACATTCCGTCGGCGTCGTCGTCGTCGTCGTCGTCGTCGTTGTCGTCGGCGGCGTCCACAAATATTCACTCTGTGGTTAAAGTTTTTGAAATTTTAATAACTTTCTTAAACTATCCTGGATTTCTACCAAACTTGGACAGAAGCTTGTTTATGATCATAAGATTATATTCAAAAGTAAATTTTGTAAAAAAAAAAATCCATTTTTTCCGTATTTTACTTATAAATGGACTTAGTTTTTCTGCCAGGAAACATTACATTCACTCTGTGGTTAAAGTTTTTGAAATTTTAATAACTTTCTTAAACTATCCTGGATTTCTACCAAACTTGGAAAGAAGCTTGTTTATGATCATAAGATAGTATCCAGAAGTAAATTTTGTAAAAAAAAAATTCCATTTTTTCCGTATTTTACTTATAAATGGACTTAGTTTTTCTGCCAGTTAACATTACATTCACTCTGTGGTTAAAGTTTTTAAAATTTTAACAACTTTCTTAAACTATCCTGGATTTGTACTACACTTGGACAGCAGCTTATTTATGATCATAAGATAGTATCTAGAAGAAAATTTTGATAAAAATATGTTCCATTTTTTCCGTATTTTACTTATAAATGGACTTAGTTTTTCGTCCAGTTAACTTTACATACAGTCTGCAGTTAAAGTTTTAAAAACATTTATTAGATTCAAAAACCATCCTGGATTTTTACCAAACTTGGACAGAAGCTACTTACAATCAAAAGATAGTATAGAGAGGAATATTTTTATTAATTTTTTTCCTCATTTTTGTTGAGCCTGCAATTAACAGCAAAAGTAGGCGAGACACTGGGTTCCACGGAACCCTTACGAATTTTTTAACTTAACTATTCCACTATATATTCAAAGAGAACAAATACTACAACACACAATTTCATCAAATGGAAAAATAATAAAAATGATGAGTATGCACAAATGTTACAATCTCATAGAGAAAGTCTATTGTCAGTTGTGAATGAAAATATTTCAGATGTCGACATACATAACGCTGTAAGGGAGATAACTCGTATTATTTACGATAGCGTCTTTAAAGTGTTTGGACAATCAGTTTCTATTTATAAAAACATAAATCGCCAAAATCGTCCGAATAATGAATGGTTTTGATTACAATTGTAAAAACGCCCGGAAAAGATTTCATGTCACGAGAAACTTTTGTTACACGTCACCAAACGGATGTAAACAGAAATTAATACGTGACTGCTAGAAATACGTACAATAAAGTGGAGCAAAAAGCCCAGTACAAATTTAAAAGGAAAAAAGAGCTTTGTAATATTGAAAAAACAAATCCAAAGAAATTTTGGTCAACCTTATAGCCAAAAAATAAAACAAAGTATGCAGTTGACAACGACGAAATGTTTAACTATTTTGAAATGTTCTTGGGATTAGACTGTTGGTTTTCCTATTTGAATGGTTTTACACTAGTAATTTTTTGGGCTCTTCATAGCTTGCTGTTCGGTGTGAGCCAAGGCTTCGTGTTGAAGGCCGTACTTTGACTTATAATGGTTTACTTTTACAAATTGTGACTTGGATGGAGAGTTGTCTCATTGGCACTCATACCACATCTTCTTATATCTATGAACTCACCCGAGCTATCTGATGCAGTGTTAGATATTTTACATGACACTTATTTTGATGGTGTAAAAATAGACTTACTAAATGCAGACATTTCGGAAGACGAAATTATTAAAGCATTAAAGAGACCAAAATCTGGACAAAAGTGCACGTAACGATGAAATTTTAGATGAGATGTTTTCATCATGTTCTGTATATTTTACACCAATTTTAAAAACCGTATTCAACTTGATCTTTGTTATCAGAATATATCTAGAAAACAAGACTGAATGCTTATTTATTCCTGTTACTAAAAGTGGCGATCTTACGAATCCGATTAATAGATCTATAATATTAGTAAGCATCCTTTCGAAGTTGTTCACTAGTATTTTAACTGACCGTTTGTTATCGTTGTCTCAGGACAAAAATCATATAATAGACAACCAATTCAGATTTCAGCCAGGACGTTCGACTATTGACGCTATATTTACTTTGCATGGAATTACTTAACATACTCTTCAGCATAAATTAAAATTATACTGTGGTTTCGTAGACTTTCGAAGGGCGTTTGATAAGACTGACAAAAGAATTTTGATATAGAAACTTCTCAAATTTGGAGTTTGCAGTAAATTCGTATCAATGGTAAATTATATTTATTCATCTGTGCGTTTACGTGTGCAGTCTGATGAAGTACTATCAGAGGCCTTTGATAACCAGCTTGGTGTAAAACAAGGCGAACCCTTATCTCCCTTACTTTTCTTTTTTTTTATAAATGACATTATTCAAAATATCTCTACTGATGTAGACGAAGATGTATATTTGAATGGAATTCTTATTTATCTAATTCTTTTTGCTGACGATACCGTTTTATTTGGAAAATACCGACTATTCTGCAACACTTATTTGATAAACTTTTACTTTACTACAATAATGAAATATCGAAGTAAATACTGTAAAAACCAAAGTAGCGGTATTTAGAAATGAATTTAGATCAGTAAACAATCGTTTTTTCTATGATAACAATGAACTGCAAGTGAATTCATATGTGTAGCTTGGTATATTATTACACTACAACGGAAAGTTTTTACATACTCAAAAACGTTTAGCACAACAAGGATCTAGAGCCATGTCATCACTAATGAAATATCTTAAACAATTCTTTGTTACTCCGGAAGAACAGATGTTTCTTTTCGACAGTATCGTTGGATCCGTCTTAGGCTTTGCATCAGAAATATGGGGTTTTCATCGTGCTAAAGATATCGAACTCTATCCATAACCGAGTTTGTAGATTTGTGTTAAAATTGGGTAGAAATGTACCATATATTTTTTAGTTGGCGAACTTGGCCATTTACCTCTTTTTATTGTAAGAAAAAAGAAAATATTGAAATATTGATTACATGTTATTACAAATAAACCAAAAGTTGTATACGATGTGTATAAACTCTTGTATGAAGATGCTAACAATGATAATTATGTTAACTGGGTTTCGAAAATATACGTGATATCTTATATGATCTTGGGTTAAATTGTGTATGGTTATATCGAGATGCTGGCACAATCTGTATAGATGATATTAAAACTCGCATTAAAGATTATTACCTGCATAATTGGTCAACAACTGTTCAAGATTGCAATAAACTTTCCTTTTATAGTAGATTGAAATTATCTTTTTGTATTGAAAAATATCTTACTTATGACAATAATGTTTGTCTGTTAACAAAGTTACGTAGTGGAACATTAAAGTTAAATATTGAAGTTGGTCGTTACAAAAATATTCCAAGAGAAAATCGTTTATGTGAATGCGGTAAAATGTGTGTTATTGAAGATGAATACCATTTTGTTCTTGTTTGTCCAGGTTTTAGATCTGTACGAACAAAAGTTTTACCAAAGTATCATTGTTCTTGGCCTAATAATCACAAACGTTTGTATATACTACAAGCAGCTAACAAGTCTCTTACTATCAAATTATGTAATTGTGTAAAATCTGCATGGAATATTATATCTCATTTAGTCTCATAACTTTACATTTGTCATAGTATTATACTATTATTCTCTGTTGTCTATTCATGTTTTATATCACAGTACTTGCAACCTTAGGCGTTACTATTTTAGCGATCAATCAGCGGTCATCGATCAGTCACCGATCAGTCAAGTTCGCGTCAAACCAATCCGTCAGACTTATAGTAAAAATATTTTATTGATCGGACGGATCGGACGGATTGAACCGATTGACCTTTCTGACGGATTGAACTCTGCTACGTCACATGATGAACAAATACAAATAACAGAATCTTAGTTTCGTTTCATTAGATTAAAATGGCGCCATGGAAAATACGAAACATTCTTTTATTAATTATTCAGCAGAGTTTTAAGAATTTAAAAAGATAAGAGTATGCAGAAACAACCAAATTTAAATATTATTATAAAAGAAGGGTGATTTTTGTTCTTATTAGTTTATATATTTTCAAACCTGGAGAGTGATAAAACCAGAGACATATAATACAATATATGTATTATATGTCTCTGATAAAACGGAGTTTATCGCGATTGGGATTGTTTTTCTTCGAAAATGCTGTAGAAAATGAAATGTTCATTTATTGCAAATTTCGGTGTATTATTTTCAATATTTTTAAGTATTTTTATCCTTATTATCTTAAAATTCTTATAAAAGAAACTTATCTTTAGGCCTTAAGAATAATTATTTACAAATAACATTGCTGAAATGTTTATCAAAAGAAGAAAAAATGGTAACTTTAAACAATGCGAACACAGTTACTGTATATTTTCCCTGGTATTGTTTTACTTTTATGAAAAAAATCAAATCCTGAACTATAAAAAGTACAAAAATCCAATGGCTGTCAATGATTTCCATTTAGAGAAAGAAATGATTGCATTCTTTTTTAACAAAAACAAAAGATTATGCAAATTTATCCTTCAATTTTTCACATTTTATACAAAATTACTTAACTCAAGGCATTTTTAATGACTGATTGCAATTGACGTTGCATTATTTCTGATATAAAGGAAGAAATATTTGCATTTTCATGCAACACGAACAAAAATTTAGTATCTTCTCCTTGAAATTCAGCATATTTTATGAAAAACGACAAATCCTGATGCACAAAAAGTACTAAAAGCAAATAGCGGATTATAATTTCTATAAAAATAAAGAAATGCTTGTATTCATATTCAACACAAAAAAAACTTAGAGTATTTTTCTTCTTATTTTCTTAAAATTCTTATAAAAAATCTTATCTTGAGGACTTTGAAAAAACTAGTTACAAATAACATTGCATTAATTTTTATCAAAAGAAGAAAAATTGGTAATTTTAAACAATGCGTACAACATTTTAGTTTATTTTCTCTGATATTCTTTTAATTTTATGAAAAAAAACTAATCTGAAACCATAAAAAGTACAAAAATCCAATGGCGGTCAATAATTTACATTTAAAATAAAGAAATGATTGCATTTCTATTCAACAAAAACAAAAGTTTATGCATATTTATCCTTCAATTATTCACATTTTATACAAAATTACTTAACTAAAGGCATTGATAGTGACTGATTGCAATTGACGTTGCATTATTTCTGATATAAAAGAAGACATATTTGCATTTTTAAGCATCACAAACAAACATTTAGTATCTTTTCCCTGAAATTCAGCATATTTTATGAAAAACAACAAATCCTGATTTACAAAAAATATTGAAATCAAATGGCGGTCAATAATTTTCATTAAGATAAAGAAATGATTGCATTCTTATTCAACAAAATCAAAAGTTTTTGCATATTTATCCTTCTATTAATCACATTTTATACAACATTACTTTTCTAAAGGCATTTAAAATGAATGATTGCAATTAACGTTGCATTTTTTCTGTTAAAAACCAAGAAATATTTGCATTTTTAAGCAACACGAACAAGAATTTAGTATCTTCTCCTTGAAATTGAGCATATTTTATGCACAAAAAGTACTGAAATCAAATGGCAGTTTATAATTTCTATCAAAATAAAGAAATTCTTGCATTCATATTCAACACAAACAAAAGTTTAAGTATTTTTCTTCTTATATTCTTAAAATTCTTATTAAAAATCATATCTTGAGGCCTAATATATGTTGTTAATTTTGCCATAGAATGTCTATGCTTTTGCAATAAAGATTCATTCATTCATTCATTCATTCAATTTCATTGGTCTATATTCTAAGCTGAAATAGAGTCATCTACTATATTCCATTGTTCGCTTTGTTAGTCCCTTTTTTCGGAGAAAATCCTTTCAACGATTGACCATATGTAATTAGATTATTTTAGATCGTCGATTAGAACAACGATTGAAATATTTGTTATCCCGAATCTTTGTTTAATATTCATGGTAGTTTGCTGCCCATAAACTGTCATTCTAATCTGTAATTAATTTCTTTATCTCTCCAATAGAGTATTCCTCACAATTTAAACACATAAGAAATAAATGACGTTTATTATTTTACATGGCATGCTTTGTTCAACTGTGAAATGCTTTCCATTTAAAAAATTAATCGAATTTCCCTCATTTAAATTTGTCATACCTGATCGTTTTTCGGTAAATTTTTTACATTAGGCAAGGTTTCACCAAAGTCAAATCTCGATGATGATAAATATCATTTTAAACTTTTTGTCTGTCATTTACTGTTGATAACTCTTCACTTTTGTCTAAATTATTTTCAATTTGTCGATTGAAACTCAATTTAACGTAACCTCTTGGATTATATATGTTGTGCTCTTATTACTTTATATCTGTATACTGGAAGGTTAGGATGATATGAAGAGTTGATGTTGAGAGTAACACTTGAGACATAGTTGTTAAATTCTGATTCAGCTATTTTCTTTTTTTCTTATGATTTTGTTATTGACATTTAAGTACTAAAAATAGATCATTATTTGATTATATTTGATTTGAAATTCATAATTATCGACTATTTCATGTAATTCATAAGAAAATGAGAATACTGTTATGTGATGTTAATATCAAATTCATCTGTTTCATGGATAATCATCTTTGGTTTCAATGCATGCTCGTAAAATAAACCAAGTGTAAACCAAGAAGTTTCTTTCAGTAACTTTGTTTTACTGAAAGTTTTTTTCGAAGAAGCTTTATCTTGTCAAAAAGCGATAAATGGGAAACATTTTCCTCAAACAGTAAGTTGATAGATTTTGTATTGATTTTTGCCTTCTTGTCTACTATTAAAATCATTAAAGTGAATGTATAGTTCTATCAAACAGCATTGATAGTTCATCGTCCTCTTAATTGATTTATTTAGTCATTTGAGCTTAGAAAAGGGTCTTATTATGAAAAGATCTGTTGTTTCGAAAAGTCGTCACAACAATAGTTTAAACACGAGACACAACGGATAAGCGTTAGTATGTTAAAAAGAAAATTTCGCCCTCAGGGCTCATGGTTTATTTTTAATGTAATAACGCTTATCCGTTGTATCTCAAACACTTTACATCTAAGCTTCTAATCAATGATGAATTCGAAGCCATTCTATTCAGTAGTTCCTTAGAAAAGTGTTCTGGTAATACTTGTTGATTGAATAGACGGACAAGGTGAATGCAATTTAACCCCTACTCCTTAAGTGCTGGTTTGAATATAACTCTTTTCCACTCCTAATGGAGCAATAGAGCATTTAAACACGTCAAAGATATTTTGTCAAATCTTACGTTTTATATTTTGCGTGTATTAAAAGAGGGACGAAAGATACCAGAGGGACAGTCAAACTTACGCCTGAAATGAATTTCGAAATTACTAAATGAGCAGATTCCATCACTTTGTGTCGTACATAATTTTTAATATAAGTTTGATTATATGGGTTTAAAATTAATATATGACGAAGTGGTCATATGATGGTACATGTGCTCAATCACTTCATGTCTTGTTATAGATGTAAAAAGTAAAACAACAAAAATACTGAACTCCGAGGAAAATTCAAAAAGGAAAGTCCCTAATCAAATGGCAAAATCAAAACACATCAAACGAATGGATAACAACTGTCATATTCCTGACTTGGTACAGGCATTTTCTTATGTAGAAAATGGTGGATTAAACCTGGTTTTAAAGCTAGCTAAACCTCTCACTTGTATGACAGTTGCATCAAATTCCATTATATTGACAACGATGTGTGAACAAAACAAACAGACACAATAGGTCAAAAAAATTTCACAAATAGGGGTACAACAGCAACACGAATTCCACCAAAAACTGGGGGTGATCTCAGGTGCTCCGGAAGGGTAAGCAGATCTTGCTCCACATGTGGCACCCGTCGTGTTGCTCGTGTTATTACAAAGCCGGTAAATAGTCTAATTCGGTAGGTCACATTCGTGAAAAGGGAACGGGATTGTAGTTACGACATAAGGAACATATCCGATATCATCTGTGAAACGATATTCCATAACGGTCAACCAACTCGTGATGGCGTCCGTAAAATTTACGAAGTGATGATTTCAACTGCACCATTTGAAACTGTTGGTTTAAAAATGAAAAGGTCACAATTGGAAAGCTGAAATCATCTCTTTTGTCGTAAAGTTTTGTTTTCAACCGACCCTCATAGTCAATTTCTAGATATAAGTCCTAATCAATAGGCAAAATCAAAAGCTCAAACACATCAAACGAATGGATAACAACTGTCATATTCCTGACTTGGTACAGGCATGTACTTACGCATAAGATGAATATTTGACGAAGTAGACAATGGATAGCTGTTGATCTCTTCATATCCTGCTAGACATGTAACATTGGAACTATCATTAGATCTGACAGGTTTGAATGTGTGCTGTGCTGACTGTTTGCCAAGATAAGTATATCCTAATATTACTAGTTTTATATCATGTGATGGCTGACCTCCTGTAGCTGTACATCTAATAGTCATATCATGTCCTTCTATACCAGATATTCTGTTGTCTGGAGTTACATTCTCTATAGATATATATGTTGGCCCAACTACAATAACATCGTAACATATCAAATGAAAATAAAAATTCCCTAGTCCTATCACATGTACATGTGGAATGAAGTCTCCATCAAAATTAAAAATATATACAAAATATAAAGCAATTAAGAATCTTTATTCTTATTCGCCGGTTTATTTTTATTTCGTTTTGTAACATGTAAAATTTACTATGAAACGTCGCACGATACTGGTGTTATTTTGGTGAAATCGCAGACAAGACACATTCGTGTCATTAATTTATAAACATTAAACTTGATATTAAATTCATCTTTCAGAAAAATTTTGTATATGTTACAGACTATTTTCATTAAGTAAAATCAATAAAACATTCATTTTTTTAATATTATATCCTTATCCCGCGTTACACTTTAAGTTTTAGGAAAATCTGAATATCGTAAAAAGCATATAAAAAATTCCACCAAATGACATAATAGTTTTGTTTAGAACAAGCACGTCATAATTGGTCGATGACGTAATGTCGGTTTTTCCTTCAAAAAGACAAAATTCGAGAAAAAGGGATCAAGATGATACAAATAATATGTTCCATGCACGAAACATTTCCGTCATTTTTCTATTTTGTCCCCAAAAAAGGGAATACCAGAGCATTCACTATGTCGTAAGTAAATAATTCTTATACTAGTATTTTGTACAAAGCTCACACTTTCGCATCATGCAAAAATCAGGTTTTTTAAAAACACATTCTTTTTATTCGAGTTGATTAGCCATGTCCGACATTTTGTCCCCTTCATACCCAATTGAGGTAAGGCTACGTTTTTCTTTTTTTCAATGATTTTAATTTGATACAGTACTATTCGCTACATAAAAAAATAAATAAATTTAGGATAAAAGTACAAAAAGTTATCTCTATCTTGATATTAAATTCTCATAAATTTAATCTTGATATTAAATTTTCATAAATTTAATCTTGATATTAAATTTTCATAAATTTAATCTAAAATACGAGATATCAGATAAAACTATAATGTCCGATACAATGTCCCCACATACGATTGTGACGTTATGTAACAAAATATACAAAACATTACGTCTCATTGTCAGTATTGCGGTTTTCACAGACGACTCGGAATACGGCTATATTTTGTTGCTTTTTGAGAAAACTTTAAATGTTGTAAGAAAAAGATGTACCGATTCCGGGGAGGGGACAAGGTTTCCTTGCGGAACTGACGTGTTTTCCGGACTTTATTATGATCGACACAGCCGATCCGCTACAATAAAATGAATAGAAAAGAAAACAGCTATTGTTCCCGCTGATTCCCTTGTATATATTTGTGCAGAACTAAATGACACTGCCTTGCCAGATATACCGTAGTCCATTCGCCACGCCATTCTGAGTGTATAAATGACTGCATTTGCAGTGCGTAGTGTATGAAAATGAAACCGATTGCTTTTGTAATTAAAATGAATATTAAACAAATGGTTTTAATTCAATTTACATTTTTTGTTAATAAAAAGCGCAGTATCTATTATCTAAGAAAAACGTGAATCTAAAGTTCTTAGGGTATTGCGCTCATAAAATCCGTTAAAAGTTATTTTAGAAAGCCATCTTAAAAACGTGCATTCTAACGTTTTTATTTTGGCTAACGTCTTCAAGTGTGTAACGTTAGTATCGTGCAACATTTCTTTACAATCCTTTTGTTATAAAATGATATATTGTAATTGGTACAAAATCCTTTTGTTTCAAATAAAAAGACCCCCCCCCCCCCCAAATAAAAAAATAGAATAGGTTAACCGAATAAACAAATTACAGGAAATCAGATGAATTTTTAAATTTTGACTTGACATGGCGATGAAAAATACTAATAGACGTAAACCGTCAATACAAACGTTTTTGTGTATATAATGATCGTGTGTCATGAGTTTATAAATCATAGTTTTTTTTTTCATTTTCAAATCTTTGTTATTTAGTTAATGTTACATGCAAATGTTGTCCTAAAATACCGCGATCATTTTGCAATTCGGCTAATTGATGACTGATGACGATACAATAATTCGTGATGTCAACTATATGCCCTACATCAACATAAAGCTGTTATCTAAAGTGCCAACCTGTTTCAAAGATTTTCTTTTATTTCAAAAAAATTATGTTTCAAATTTTTTCCATGAAATATTGCTAGTAAGACAGCACTTTATTTTAAGACAATGATATGTTTCTAAGGGGGATAGTCTTAATTAAAATCCATATATTTTTTTAATAATTTGTCAAAATGTAGTTGTTATCATGCTTTTTTCAAAATATAATAAAAAGTATGGGTGACCGGACTTTTTTTACGCTACAGATTATGCAAAATTGTAGATTTTGAATAGATTATGCATTGAAAATTCAATTTGTGTTGCTAAAAAGAAAACTTCACCATAGAATTTTAAGATAAAATTTGAGACGAAAGCTCTAAAAGCATGCTTTCAGATCACCGGACTTGTTTTCTAGCTATAAATAAAAATAGGTAAATTCACAACACTTTCCATTAGAAAAATCACTTTATCTGAGTTATCTCCCCTGATATCTGAGTTTTTTTCCCTTTTGTGGCATAGTTGAAAAAAAATGAATCAAACCAAAATAATGTTTTTTTTTTACAAAAAAACACATACTTTTCTATATTAACATGAAATTTTACACAGGAATTACATACTACTCTAACAATTTGCACATTATCATCTGGGACAGAGATTAAACCGGGAATCCTATGTTTAGGGTATGCATTGTTTGCATAGTTTGATGTCAACATCCACAGTAGCCACTAGCTAAGTTAAAGGGAATTTTATTAATCTCCGTAATTTCCTAACACGAAAAGTAAAAAAGATCTACATGTAATAATAAAGAACAGGTACCCTGAAAGTAAATGCAGACCTTAAATGAACCCACAACCTCCCACTCGAAACGAGCACGAGACCAGCGTAGCGGTACATAACACTGGAGAAAGAACATCACTGTATCCATCTACTTAAATTGAGATTAGAAACTAAATTGATTTTCATTCGCTCAATTTTCATTTATATGTATCATATATATTTTTGTAATGATATTGCCATATTGGAAAACAGTTGAGGTTTTCAACCATTACTCTGATAAAAATCATAAAAACTTTATATGGTAACAATTTTGCCTTCACTTGGTTTTTTCTCATGTACCTTCTCTTTTGTTTTAGTATTTGTTTTGTTTTTTTTGGTTTTTTTTCTTGTAAGATTTGTTATTTTAGTTGATGAAGATGTCAATGATTCAGCATTTTATTTTTTATATCACACTGAACGTATTGCTTTTTTTTCAATTCGTCTATGCGATATACATTACATTTTTCTTAAACGTTTGATAATCTTGCTTTACTATTATGTGCTACTTAATCTGAACTACTTCATATACTAAGGACAATTAAAACTTCAAATCTATTTAAACTTTTATTGTAAAAACCAAATATCTAAAAAAAAAACGACTCTCTGTTTGATTAAAAATTTGAATATATGCACATAAAACTAAATCTATATAGGTCACTAAATAAGGTTGACTGATTGGTTGCTCCCTTAACATCCAGTCCCAAATGGATGATTTATAGTCATAACAAAAATTAATAATAAATAAATACAATACTTAACTTTTGTTAGTTGGTAATATTAGATAGAGAACATATATGAGGGGCGAAAGTGTTTTAAATATCATGATCATCCTATTTTCAACAAAATTTTTATCAGACAACTCCTAGTAGGAGTTTGTAACCTAAAATAACGATTCTTGACTAGTTTTCCTGTATTTTTTTATTATCTCGAATTAATGGTTACGACCTAATAAAGAACTTCTCCAAAGACGAGATTGCATTAAAAAATTATTGTTTAATTCAAATCATTGTGTCTTTTGACAGAACATTCAATTTGGCTTTTTGAAGTGAATATTTATCAAGTAGCAACGATGATGATCACGGAATACTATATGACTTTAAGAAGGTGTGGTAGAGAACAGGCACAAGTTATCATTTTAATACAACGTGCTGGTGAGCATTATCACAATAAAACATAATAGTGCTCAGCATTACAGGTTAAATTTCCTAAATTATTCTGCTGTTTCTAGCAATATGGAATATTTAGTACATATGTAAGATAGAACACACTAATGTTAATTTTATTGAGGTATTTTTGTATTTCTAGCTTGTATTGTTTTCTGCCGTGATCACATAAAGGCACATTTAGGTGTTACGGCTTTCTTTTGGGTTATCGACATGACAATCCCCCCACCCCTCCCCCCCCCCCCCCCCCAATAATATTCAGGAAGGATCTATGAGTTTCAATGACTGCGAAGAGTAAATATAAACAATTCCAAACAATTTAAATTATAAATATGCATATATTCTGAATTTAATTTGCATTCAGGGCTTTAAATAAACTATGCATACTGTAAACTGTGAATTTATGCTGAGTCATTATAGTTAAGGCCCAGGATTTTTTCAATCTTCATGAAATATTTATAAAATTTCATATTTGAGTTAATTTCATTTAAATCTCTGAGATAAACAAGATTTGGTGAAATTCTGTATGTTCTCTTTTTAAACCCAATATAGGTTGCATTTCTATAAATAAAGACAATGGACTTTCCCATAGGAACTCCCTTTGGGGCTAAAACTGTGTCACTTTTACTATAAAGTTTCGTTAAAAATTATATCCTATTATGAAAAGCTGATATGCACTACTATATTCAAAGGTCAAAACATTGGGCTGTGCGGCATATTTTCAACATTTATATGCCCTGAACTTGTTAGAATTTTAACTTATACTAAAGTTATGTACTACCCCTACCTCCACTTTTGGCCTACTTCAGAATTCAATTTTCACCGCAAAAATATGTTTTTATACTGGGAACAGTCAATAGTTATGTATCTATAAGATGAAACATAGAGATCATATCCGGGAACCAGTACGTAAACAAATCAAGTTATCTATGAATATTATGTATCTCCCCAAAAGAGGCGTGGTTTGAGAAACAGCTATATTTACAAAGTACAACCTACAACATGATAGTGTGTATTGTTATCACATTAGCCTTAGGTCGGAAATCAAAAACAAATAATTAAAAAACAATATGTCTATCAAAAATGTTGAATTTGATTCACAGATACTCTCGGAAGTGCTGTTGGCAAAACCAAAGCACGAAGGCACTGTAAGGGCAGTTATCTACAGGTTTTATGATTTTTATAATCCAGATGGATAATAATTTCTGAATTGCTTTTCAGGGAATGCTCACAATATAAATATTTATACATTTTTCAATAATGGCATCGAAATGGTAATGGTACATTGTATTTCCAAAGAACATATAAGTATACGAGTATTAATGCATTCACATCTTTTATATCAAAATTTAACCTACAGAGCAATATAGAATTGACTTGTTGTGCACCAAATTGTTTTTTTTGTAAATACTGAAAAAAGCGCATTTGAATATTTAGGCTCAATATTTATTTTCAGTATTGATGGTAACTTACAGTTACAAAAAAATCATTCCAGTTAATATTGATGGCATGGTGCGAAATTTATCTCAAAAACATTTAGTTATATAATCATGGTGCGAAATTTATCTCAAAAACATTTAGTTATATAATCATGGTGCGAAATTTATCTCAAAAACATTTAGTTATATAAAGCATATCGAGAGTGTCCACTATCGAAGAAAGTCATTATTTTTCAAAAATAATCTCTGAGCCAAAAATTACTGACTATGTCATGTCTCCTATGTCCTATGTCCAACTCCGAAAAAAAAATCATAATTAGTCTAGTAACTTAAGGAGGATGTCAACTTGCTTCAGATTGTGGTTGAAAGTATGGTTGAATTATGAAAAATCCTATATTTAAGCATTAATAGATTTCCAATAAAATGACTTTACTCTACATAACCGACCTAACTCAACGTATTTCGTCCTATTGCAATGAAGCATGACGGAGGGGAGCATACACTGCATGCATTTTTTGCTCTTTGAACACGCATTTTTTGCTGATATAGACTTAATGTAAAAATCAACCCCAACTACTTTTTTAAAATTTTAAAATGTTTTGTTATTAAATTTTGAATGATTTTATTGACAAAAATATTTTAATGGAATAAGTAAGCTGGCATCTTGTAATCAAATACACCCATCATTTCTTGAAATTTCACTTGACCCATATTTCAGTTCTTCTCGAAATATGAATTTTAAAAACTACCAAGTAAAAATCTAGCATTAAAATATTAAAAAATAATGAAATCCGAAGCGAGAAGGTTATCTCTTTTTTTTATTTTTAACGTTAAATAATAGATTCCAACACACCCGAATGTAAAAGGTGGACGCGACTAACTTTTTAAAAAAAAATATTTTTTATAATTTAATTCAAGATAATTTGACGTGGGCAGAAATTCATATCATTGATACATTTATCGAATAGTA
Organism: Mytilus californianus; assembly: GCF_021869535.1. Lineage (NCBI taxonomy): Eukaryota > Metazoa > Mollusca > Bivalvia > Mytilida > Mytilidae > Mytilus > Mytilus californianus. The sequence goes on from NW_026262738.1 coordinate 82,319, forward strand.
CTTTTTCGTCTTTAACTATAATAATGATTGGGACGAGGTTTTTGTCCATGTATACCTAAACGTGCATTCGCGGATACAGGGGTAGAGGGCGTACTCCCACCTTTCGATCGCCAAATAATTTTGAAAATCTCGCGTTTTCCACGTTATCTATACAATTTTTTAGTGTAAAATCGTCCAATTTTTTTCGCATTGCTCAGATCGGCAGTATAAATTCAATTATCGGGAACTACGCCCTCTTTCAAATATCTTGGATCCGGCCATAATCGCAAATTGTATAGCACAACAAAAATTAAATGATTGTCGTTTGACTTTGATAAATACGTTTTAAAACAACAATGTTTGAACATTAGACATCTCGCATGAGATTTAAAAGTTTAGACTACATACTGAATTGGATCTTTCCTGGATTTAGAGCTCACTTAACACGGAAATGTGATACTGACGTGTAATCTAATGGACACATATTCTTGTTTCTGATGTTTCTTTTAATATAAATATTTATTTATTTAGTTATATATAATTCCACTAACAAATCATCATGTATCTTTTGCCGATAAATTATCGTTACATTTTTTAGAAACTACATATAATCTGCTATACAGTTATGAACACTAATGGTCCTACAGACACTCTGTGCTTTTTGGCATGACAAAAGGTCTTGCTTTTCTAGACTGTTCATGTACTTTTTATACTTAATTTGTGATGTGTACAAAAAAGAAGATGTAGTATGATTGCCAATGAGACAACTCTTCACAAGTCGAGACCAAATGACACAGAAATTAACAACTATAGGCCACCGTACGTCCTTCGACAATGAGCAAAGCCCATACCGCATAGTCAGCTATAAGAGGCCACAAAATGACAAATGTAAAACAACTAAAACGATAAAACTAACGGCCTTATTAATGTACAAAAAATGAACGAAAGCACAGCAACAACTGAATTACAGGCACATCCATACATAATGTGGCGGGGTTAAACATATTAGCTGGCCCACTTACCTAGGACAGTGGTGTAACAGTACGAAATAATTGATTAATATTCTAGACTGGATAATTATTCTGTATTTATTAGTTGTAGTTGTTTTAAAGATAGTGTTCAGTAGCTGTGAATACTCTAAGATCGGTACATGGAGTTTATTTGGAAATACTAGTAATTGCTGTTTTTGTGCTTTGTTTTAGTCGAACGAGTCAATCCTTTTCTTACTGTTTTAATTGTGAGTAGACATGATCATTTGATAAACATACTTCTATGATCTCTATTGGCTTTAACATGGACATTTATAAAAACTATGTAGCAAAGAGATGCATGCGTAAAATAAGTTCTCGACATAAATTGGCTAAAATATCAGATAAAAATTTAGCCTCAAGCTATAATACTTACGACGAAGAAGCCTCAAGCTATCATACTTATGAAGATGATGATACTGATGTATGTTTTATATCCGCGACAAATATTACATATATATTAAGGATGATGAAATGATAATGATAAATGAATATACATTTTTGTAAATGACCAATACTTAGAGTCGCATTTTTATATGCTAGGTAACAAAATAGCGTACCCGAAAAAAAGACACACTTGTCTTTCTTCGTGAAACCAACACCTGCTCTTACTCGTGAATGCATCATGCTTGGTGGAGAAGCCGAAAAATCCAGTCTTAAAATCATTTGATCAGGGGGTCCAAAAAAATAATTATTTTTTTCAACTTTGGAAATTCCATAAAACACTGGGTTAAAACTTTTTTTTACAAATACCAAATCAGCAGTAACACAGAATAATTTTCTTTCAGACTTTTTTACAATTGAGAGAGGTTGCAGGCAAGGGGATCCTTTATCCCCTTACATCTTTTTGTTATGTGCTGAAATTTTAGGAATACTACTTAGAAAAAACGAAAATATTAAAGGTATTACTATTGAAGACTCAGAATTTTTTATATCGCAATATGCTGATGACACCACACTTATTTTAGATGGTTCATCAGAATCCTTAAATGCATCTCTTTGTGTTTTAGAATTATATGCTGAATGGTCTGGTCTCAAGATGAATTTGAGAAAACAAAGGTAGTTTAGATTGGGAAAAAGTAATATAGCCAAGATACAATGTGTGCAAAGTGGGGATTGGAGTGGGGTTCCAACAGATTTACGCTCCTGGGTATTAAATATTCGGTTGACTTACAAGAAATGGAAACACTAAATTACGAACCCAAACTTAAAGAGATAGAAAGAACAATGAAAAGTTGGTCAAACAAATATTTATCCCCAATTAGAAAAAATACTATAATTAAAAGTCTTATAAATTCAAAACTCAATCACTTATTTTTAACTATATCAAATCTTAACAATGGATTACTTAATCAATTTATTAAAAATTTATTTTATTTTATTTGAGATGGTAAATCAGAAAAAATTAAAAGAGAAATAATTGCTCAAATATATGAACTGGGTGGACTTAACATGTTAAATCTAAAACAATATATAAAAGGATTAAAACTAACTTGGATAAGAAGAATAATTAAACAGAATAATAATTATTGTAAGTTATTTATTTAACTTGTTCTGAAAAAATTAAATTAAATGAATTGCTGAATGTTGGTCCAAGAACACAAGTAAGAAATTCATTTTGGCAGGAGGTTTTTAATGCTTGGACTGAACTCCAAACTAAAGTAGCTGTTAAGAACGAATATGATTTTACCGTATCTAATCTTTGGAATAATAAACAAATTAAGATTGGTAATCAAATCCCTCTGTATAAAAAATGGACTGAAAAGGGAGTCTGGCTAATAAATGATTTAATTGATAATGATGGGCATTTAATGAACTGGCCGGAATTACAAAAAACATACAATATTGATACCAACTTTCTTATATTTCAAGGAGTAATCTCAGCAGTTAATTCCTATATGAAAAGTCTTAATATTAAATGTAATTAGCTTTTAAAGCTTTATGGGCCAATTATACCAACTACTACTATCCTTTTGTAGATTTCTGAAATCTACAAAAGGATCAAAAGACATGTACAATGTTTTAAACGAAAACATAACAAGTATCACATCACAGGAAAAGTGGTCAGTAATCCTAAATAGACAGAATATTATTTGGAATAAAGTCTATAGACTGCCTTTTTACATTACTAAAAATTCAAAATTTCAGTGGCTCCAATATTGACAGGATTAATCACAGATTTTTGGAACAAATAAATTACTCTACAAAATTGAAGTCTCACAAAACAATAAATGCACTTTCTGTACGGACTCGATAGAAACTATAGAACACATATTCTGGACATGTCCAAAAGTATTTGATGTTTGGGAAGAACTTAATAAATGGGTATATTCAAAAGTCCAAATTGAACTACCACTTAATTTAGATATAGTCTTATTTGGGATATTAGAAAAAACAGAAAAAAAACAACATAAGAAACCTCATAATATTATTAACTAAATAGTAAATATACAAAACAAAAATGCAATGTGGTCAAGTAAATATGGTAGCCTTAAAAAATTATCTTAAAGAAAATTTGTTTATTGAAAAAATAATATTTTATAAAAATAAACCATTGCAAAGAGCGTACTCCTGCTGGAACCCCTGGCTCCACCTAATAGAATGACTATACAAGAAAACTTTTACGTAATAAATATATCTACCCAATCCATGCAAATCCAGGTTAGTTTTTTCTTTTTTTTTACCATTATTATTATTTTTAAGTTTGTCAAATGATCCAAAATATCAACTATATGTACTTGTCTCAATTTTGCTGATGTACTATGGACTTACTTACTATGATGATTTATATATGTAGCTTTTGCCAATAAACACATTACAATAAAAAAATAATTAAACCCATAATCGAGGCTAGCCTGCTACCAGTCAATCCCATATTTAATAAAAACCCGTTTATATATTTTATGCTTTATGTACATATATTATTATTCTAGCAACACTTGTTTTGTTTTGATAACACTTTTTGTTACTACATAATTTATTTGATTTTTCTCCTTGTTTCTTTGTATCAAAAAGCTAAGTTTTTATTGTAAAATGGTGTTTCACAGCTTCCATTATCCTTGTGACTTGCTATTGTATTAATATCCAGTAGGCATGCAATTATTATTCTAAATAGTATAAAATATTTTTTAACAAGTAAAGATTACCCCGTTTTGATGCAGACTTCCTTACCACTAGCATCTAAGATACATACACTAACAAAATATTATACCCGCACTCATATTACCATGATCACCCTATCTGTCCGTCCGCCAGTCTGTCCGTTCAACAAATATTTTCAATTTTCTGTTCAAAAGCATTTGTATGCTTAGCATGCATTCTTTTTTGATTTATTCCTTACACTCCGACATGTATATACCTGGATCCGTGTGGAGCGTCAAACTATCAAACAGAGTCCAAATGGCGTGAATAACGACTACAGTGGCTCGTGCTGTCGTCAACAATAAGCAAATACTCATACCGTATTATCAGATACTAGTATATAAGGCATTGACTTTAAAAAATGTAAACAGATCAAACGAAAACAAATATTTTTACAAGAGTAAAAATAACCCCAAAATTACTGAAAGTAATCAACGACATCCACTGAATTGAAGGCTCCCGACTTGGGAAAGCCAATATAGAATTTGGCTTGATAAAACGCGTTTATCAGCGCTCAACACTCTGGTGTAACAGCACAACATAAGAAAAAAAAACCTGTAAAATGTAGTTGAAAATAGCTCAACTAATCAAATTTGAATTAAGTCCAAGACAATTACATTTTCATGATGAAAGACACAGAGTAGCGATCTTAAAGTACCCCCCAGGTACTGAAAGCTGCTTCTTACATGTTAAATTACCTGAGAATATTCAACGTATTAAGTTAAAAAAATAAATTTTAAAATAAGGAGATGTGGTACATGTATGATTGCCATTAAGAAATGCAGTGGATGTAAGCAATGATAGGCAACCATACGGCCTTCATCAATGAGAAAAATCCATACCGTATAGTCGACTATAAAAGGGGCCAACTTGAAAAATATGAAACAATTCAATTGAGAAAACTACCGGCCTGATTTAAAACAAAACAATTTACACAAAAAAAATATAACAGATATGAACCAACGACAACAAGTGAACCACAGGCTCCTGACATTGGACAGGCACATAAAGAATGTGGCCGGGTTAAACATGTTTGTGAGTGCTCAACCCCCTCCCCCTAAGCCTGGGACAGTGGTGCAACAGCACGACATAATAACAACCTGGAAAACCCTTTCTTCAGAGATAATACTTATTTAAAGTAATTATGGATATAAAATGTGTTTTCAGCCGTGTTTCACCTTCACTGGTGATCCTATGCATGGATATGTCGTAGAGTTTAACTTTTATATATAAATATATACCTCTAAGGCGAGACAAAAATTGAAACTCAAAATTTTTGCTTTACTCAATCAATAGAATCCACGCCTAATCTGATTAGTAAGAGTTGTCTTAACGGTTACAATGAAGTAATTATCTACATAGGCGAAAATGGTAGCCTTTTTGGGTGCTGCGTTTTCACTACGAAAGATCCATTGAAAAAAATGTCGAATTCTGAATTATCAACACCTTTGGATGTAAATAAAACTGCAAAACACATATGGTGCCGAAGCTTTTTTGATAGAAAAATGGCATTTTTTAAGGGTACTCAACTGTTCCGGAATTTTCGAAATAGTATAAATGAAGAACACCCCTTGCTTAATTTGGCACAGAAAATGTTGCTCGTCACAGAGAGTTTCCTCCAAATTTCTCGCTATTTCTACACCAATGACCAACACTCATTTCTCACTATTTCAATTTTGATTTCTAATTACCAGGGCAGCAGAAAATAAATTTACTTCTACCTATTAGAAAATCTAATCTAGTGTGAAATCTAGGTGGCGCCAGTCATCTTTAATTACTTCCTTTTAACCTAACTCAAAAACAACTATGACAATATCAAGCCTTCCTAATTAAAAGTACATTTTAAAAAGAAAATTACTGTACAGACTGAAGTGGCATTATAGTTGTCTTAAAAATGTAACAAGTATGTAAATTGGCATTTTCATCCACTTTTAATCAGAGATACTTGGAGACAAGACATTTTTAGCCAATTATTATTTACTATAAATTGATACTTTACTATCTACAGCGGTCAATGTTTATATATTATTGGCAATATCCATCCACTTTTAAACTTATACAGTTATGATCAGTTCACAATGTGAAAGAACTTAATAATTCAGGTAAATTTTTGTTTAATATCGAAAAAATTCGTAATATGTAGTTGTATTCCTTATTTATCATATAAATTTATTGTCATTCTCCGCCATACGTGTATTGTGTATAATTATTGTTATTTATATTACACTGATCCATTTAAAAATTATTGTAAAAATGTATATTCTATAAGCTGTATTGCTTCTGAATAAAGTCTTATCATTTATATGCAGATTAGTCATCAGTTGCTAATAAAGTACACCTTCCAAATTACAATCTATATAACGAATTTGTGTACACAATCATGTATTTTCATATATCATTATTAATTACAAAATTCTTTTTTTTTAACGTAAGTTGACTTTCATTTGAAAGAAAAGTGTATGTCAACTATTAAAATTTAAAGAACTACAAAACCTGTATTAATTATTTTTTTTTAAATATACACATCCCTTTGTCGTAAGTTTTCCCTGGGAAAAAAAAAATCGGAGATTGTAAATAAACAAGATGAACTACAGAAGAATGGAACGTTTGAAATGATGCTTAATAAAGTATGATGCAATCCCATTTATCAACTTTAACAGAGACAAATTTTGACTAACACTTTGTTCGATATTTCTGAAGTTGCTAGAAAAATCACTGTCTAATAATAAATACCCACGGAAATTAAATATTATAAAACATTAAGAGAAGAAAGGAAAAAGGGACACCAATCTGACAAGATCTGACAACGGCAAATAAAAGCATGTCAAGTATTAAATAATAAAAGGTTCATTTGCAAAGTATATCGAAAATCAAAGTCATGGTGAAAACCATGAAAGACAACTCAAATCAATCGTATGATAGGTAAAGATACGTGGTCTTATGACAGCGAAGTTTTGGCGGGAATCTCAATAATCACGTGATATATAAAAATCATGATTTCTTTTGTTTTTTATCATCTTAGAAATACTTGATATTGATAAAATTTATCATGAATGGGTTTAATAGTTTAGGAATACTTAGTTAAAACTTGAGTGACCCATTTAACAAAATTAATAGGTAAGCAATAACCGGTCCCGTTACGTGCGTACGTCGAGTTAGGTACGTATGTCATTTTATTGGAAATCTCTACTAAGCCTTCGTTATTTTGCACAAAAAAACAAACTCAAGACTGCCATTTTTTCGAACACTAAATATATAAAGTATATATTGATTTTTGATGTCCTTAATTTTCTTTAAATCTAATTATCAAATGTTGGTGAAACGTGACTAAACCTATAGGAGATTGAGGGAACAACAATAGATGTTGTTATTGCAAAATATGTTATTTTAGTCATGAGTGTCTTATTAGGTCACATGCAATTTTACCTGTTTTGTTTTTTGTTTTCTTTATATATATATATCTTTATTCTCATCACCAAATACATAGGTATAGAGAAGACATATAATACAATACATTAAATACATAAACATAAATATACAATATATACAACAACAACAAAAACAAAAAGAATTTATTCAGGATGACACACTCGCTTGTTTATAATTCGTATAAACTTAGATAAGTTTATGAGATCTGTCCTATTTGTAGAGGACATAATTTCAGTAAATAGTATGATATTTGGCCTTCCACTAAAACTTCGATTTATAAATTTATGTCTCTCTTCTTTAAAATGTTAACAATTAATAATGTAATGGAATTCATCTCCATTTTCTAGATTACATAAATTACACTTTCTATTTTCCTTTTCTATATTGTACCATCTTCCAAGTTCGACTGGAGGCTTATGGTTACATATTCTAAATTTACATAATGTTAAAAAATCTTTTTCGTCTAAAATATTAAAATATTCTTCAAAACACAATAAATTCTTAAAAATACGATAATTCAAGGCTTTGGAAAAGTTTTGAATAGTCTTGTTCCATGTTTGTTTGAATTGATCACACAATCTTGCTTTGATATTAAATTTCAACCATACATATATAAAAGAGCTGTGTGTTCAAGATATCCCGCAATGGTGGTAAGTCGTGCACTTAAGGCCATTTTTTATTTTTTTTTCTGTAGACTTAGCTTTGTTTTTTTATTACTGTGTATTGTCAAGCTTGGTTACTCATAATTGTTTCTCAGTCACTGAATGTACGATGTTGTTCCATACTGCAGCAGCTGACCCGGTTTGTTTACATTCAAATTCTAATGGCTTCAAAACCACGTGACACATTGAATCGTTATATCCAATCAAATTGCTCTACTGTCAATTAGGAGGTTTTTTAGTACAAGGCAATAATATTATTTGTTTGTATGATATTGCTTTGAAATAGTTTGCAATAAATTGGGGGTTTATTCAATAGGAAACCTCATTATTAGCCATGAAATTCGATATCAATGGAACTTTATATGAATATTTACTTATGGTCAGAATATCGATCTCTTTATATTGAACCATTTTTTTTTTTAGGAAAAATATATGTATATTGTTTTTTATTTACCTACTCTATATTCCTGAACAAAAATATGGCATGATTATCGTTTGTTTCCCAAAGTTTTTCTTTCAATTTGGATGGGTTTTTTTTCGCGGGAAAATCGCGTAAGACGTAAGGTGCTTGCCATTTTGAAATTCGTCAAAAAATACGATTTGCTTGGCCTGTTTGGTCTGCCATTAAGATTGATGACGCTAAATGGAATGTAAACAAAGCAATGGAGGCCGGAAGAGGGGATTTCTGAAGTTCTGGAATGATTTTAGGAATTCGGAAGTCAGGTTTGAAACGGCCATTAGAAAATTGGCATTTTTGTACAATGCTTTAGAATTACAATGAAAACATATCTTTAGAAATGTTTGTTTATTTAGAAGTGTAGAAAAAATGTATTCTGCACTAATTTTGTACGCTGGTATTAGCGTAGTGACGTCAATGCGGAGTTTTTCCGTGTGATAAGTACAATAACAAAATCCGAACGAACCAACATTATGACCGATTATAGACTACGGTAGGATATTAGAAAATCCACATTCATCAAATATACGTTTAACAAATATTAACCATTTAAAATCTATGTTTTAGTACAATACAAGTGGAATTTCTGAATTAAAAAGGAAGTAAAAGCATTTTGTAGTCTAATTAATAATTTATTTTAAAGAAAACTAGTAAAAGCTTTTAAAAGTCTAGAAAAAATAATTTAAAAGAATGGTAGTGAAGGCATTTAATAGTGAAAAACACTTTCAGCTTTAGCTTCAACGAATAAAATTATTTCATTAATTAAATGAATTATGATTTTTTTTAAATGAATATGATATCAAAAGAGCTATAACAAGTACTTAATTATAATAAATTTCAAACACTAAAAACAAGGTTACAGAATGCATGATGAACTGACGCCAGTCCGTTATTAAGAAGCTGCTTCTCATCTCTAGCACTTTGATTTATGCTTTGTATTTTCTTGTGTGTTCAATTTAGTGCAAAGCTTAGCTGTACTGGTGCTCTGTTTTAATTAATTTTGTTTTAATTCAAAATTTAGTGCATTACAACAATTTTAATATATTTATATTTTAATTGATATTATCTATTTGTATATATTAATGTTTTCACGTGTACCTAATTAATGGCAATTGATTGTGAATAACATTTTGCCTTTGAATTCGTTTTATAATTTTGAATATTATTGACACATAAAGACTAGGTTGCATTTAAAAATCATTTATATGTAAGAACATATTTGCCTTTTGACAAAACATATATGTTTTTAATAATGTGAATGTTTATTAAATATCAAGTATAATGATAACGCAGTTATATAATTAATGCTTTGAGACGGCCCCTCTAAGCGTTGTTTGTTGTGAATTAAAACAACGTGTTGTCGTGCATTGCGACAACAAACCTGGGAATAGTTAACTGAAATATAAGAACCCAGAACTGATTATTTCTGAAGTTTATCATTTGTTATTGTGTATAGATCATAGCATGAGAATATGTCGGAAAGCAAAAAGAAAATTTAAAAAACGATTTTTCTGTTTAAAATATTTATCTTAGGTCGGAAACACAGTGGTCGGAAGGCAGAAAGATAATCAAACAAAAGGGTTTTTTCTGTAAAAAATATTTCTAATTTAGATACTACCAGACTAAGAGAATATTCATTGTTAAGTTTAAACTGAGACTGATTTTATTCTTAATAGAATATAATTAAAATTGTATTGTATACGTGCATTATAATGTCTCACAGATTTGAACAGTTATTAAATTTATGAAAATTATATGTAATGTATGAGCACCACTGAGAAGGGATGCGTACCCAAAGTTAGCTAAATATCTAAGTTTTAAACGGTCGTGAATGACAAAATATGTTTCAAATCACATGCATTTTAGATCCTTGCATCTCACAAAAAAAACGTCATTATTATTTTACAATAATTATAACAAAATTAATAACTATCATAATGTTAATTGTTTTATGCTGTTTAAGTATGAATTTATAAGTCTCTGCTAATATTTTGTAAAGCAATATATTCATATATTCGAATGATAGACTTTAAAAAAGAGGGACGAAAGATACCAGAGGAACAGTCAAACTCATGAATCGAAAACAAACTGACAACGCCATGGCCACAAATAAAAAGACAAACAGACAAATACTAGTTCAGATGACACAACATAGAAAACCAAAGACTAAGCAACACGAACCCCACCAAAAACTGGGGGTGATCTCAGGTGCTCCGGAAGGGTAAGCAGATCCTGCTCCACATGTGGCACCCGTCGTGTTGCTTATGTTATTAAAGAGATGCATTTGATAAATACAATGTCCATCACTAAATACTCGACGTTTGTGTTTATTGGTATTATATTCTAAATTTTCGGAAAAAGTTCACTAGCAGGAATGTTTTTTTAATAATACAATTTCTGATTTTCAATTCTTTTTTTTATTTGTTTGTTTTAATAGTTCAACCTTATAGCATCTAAATATTTGTACTATGGTATAGTTTTGAAAATTGTATTCATTGTGTTGACCAGCTATCATACACGTCATGATTCATTCATATTATACATCATCCTGTCCACACGCCCAGTATCGCAAACATTCCTGATAAAATATCAATGATTCCGGAGTCAAAACACTTGAGGTAGGTAGTTTGACATCCGAATTCAACTATTATATTAATATATGCGATGACGCAAATGCGTATTCTTATCCAGAGTATCAGTGCGTATGCTTTCTATTTACTATTTCTTAGACAAAAATACCACGTGCATGCATAAAATATATTCATTTCACTCGTGAATGATAATTTTCGCTTTTCTTATTTAAATTCAAGACACAGCAGTAAGAGATTGACATGTGACTTTCAAGCACGGTCATCATGTAACTTACGGTATTCTTATCTCTAGCTGTTTCTATTTTGTTTTCTTTTTTTGAGTTAATGTCCTATTATTAACTGTGACAATTCCGAAATGCCAAGGATTTTATACCCAAGGAATAGATTACTTAACTTTGCCTTTTTAAATTTTTGTATTCGAGAGTCACTGATGATTCTTTGTTGACTTAACTGGACCGCGTCTGGCGTTCAACATTTTAATCCTGGTATCGTTTTATATCTACAAATCTTTTATATAAATTGTTTCTTTTGAGAGTATGTTCAGGTATTCGTGAAACTTCATAAATAAAATGTTCTTCAAAACCAAGTTTCTCTGTAGAATATTTGGATTGATTTAAGTAAAATTAAAAAATCCTTAAAATTTGATATGTTTTATGAGACTTAAATAAGTCTCTATATAAGAGGGTCAAATGAAGCTAGTGTGTTACTCTTAGGAAAATATTCGAAACCCTCTTATAAGTTGCATGCCACAGGGTTTCACTTCAAACGGAAGTTGGACTTTGAATTTATCTAAACAACATCTACCATGAATTCATACAGCTTCAATAATGAGTTGAGAATTAGAAGGCCTCCATGCAGGCAACAAAATATAAAGATATGACAGATAATATAAATGCATCCAGATTATAAAGCAAACTGAGTGGTTAAATTTATATTGCTACGTGGTTTGTGCAATTTGCATTAGACATCTGGTTTGTAGAAATTGGGATTTGCAAAAGGGTATTGAAAAATTTATGTATATTCCCAGGTAATAAATAAAATAGCCGAGCTTTAAAATGTATATTCAAGTAGTAGCTGTATATATACACTTTTATATTCACAACTATCCATCATTGCTTTCAACTGACTTGTGCAAGAATGTACATATAGATTCTTACATTGATACTAGTTGATTATCGGATTTATCCAATCGAGATAGTTAAATTATCAATTTAACTATCGAGATTGGATAAATCCGATAATTCACGAGTAACAATGTAAGAATCTGTTTCTCTAATGATTAAAAAATACATTTTCATTTTTTGTTAAACCAAAACCCCCTTCGAGTGCCTTCCACATTTTACAAAGTTGTCAATTTCATTAACACCTGTTAGCATATTTTGAGCTGATAAAGGTTATGACCCTTAGACTCATCCAATCATCCTCTGAGATCACCGGCAACCACACGTTGATTAAATTTTTTTATACAATGGGTTCGGAAAGGGATAAATTTCCATAGAATTAGAGAAACACAATTACATAGTTTTTATAAAGGTAGTTTACATCATCATTATCTTCTTCTATTCACAGTCAATTATTTCAGTTCAAAAGCAAACAAAAATTGAGCAACAATCTTTTGGCGACCAGCGATCTTATGTTCACGTATTGCTTTTCTTTTTTTTTAAAGAAAGCAGCTTGTCATTTTCGTCTTCAAGATTTACCTGTATTTACCTAGGTTCATAAGTTAAATGTTGTCCCTACATAATCCTACATACATGTAATCCCAATGTTTACATAAAACTTCTAGGAACTCCAACATAAATGTTTACTATTTTACCTTTAAGATTTAAAATGTAGCAATAGCCACAATAAACCGTTACACCACTGCCCTAGGTTAGGGGAGGGTTGGTCCGCTTTCAAACTAGTTTAATCCCGTCACATTTAGTATGTGCCTGTCCCAAGTCCGAAGCCTGTAATTCAGTGGTTGTCGTTTGCTGCTGTATATCATATTTGCTTTTGTTCACTATTTTGTGCATACCTCAGGCCGTTAGTTTCTCGTTTGAATTGTTCTACATTTGCCATTTCGGGGCCTTTTATAGCTGACTATGCAGTATAGGTTTTATTGTTCGGTGAGCTATAAAATTAATGTTAATTTCTGCGTCAGTTGGTCTCTTGTTGAGAGTTGTCTCATTAGCAATCATACATCTTCTTTAATGTGTATCGAAATATGGACTTCACGTCCTATGGAACAACAATTGTGAATTTCTGTTACCAGAAAAAACCAACCAAACAGCCGACATCTACTGATTACTCTCCTAGATATCAGATATTTTCAGATGGTATTCCGCTTTATCATGATTACCTGTAACACCCAGTCTCTGTTGTGAGTCGTTAAGTAAATCATTTAATAGTTTTATGGATATTTAGGTTCATCTCTTCAAGTTAAAACGTACTAACCAATAACAATCAATTCTTGTGTATCTGATTGAACTTTATCATCAATACATTGATACATCCCCTGATCACTCTCCTGAATGTTAGATATGTTCAGATGATATTGTCCTATCGCATGGTTACCAGTTACACTCAGTCTATGTTTTAAATTCCGGTGCTAAATGAGGTGATATTTCCCCATTTTCTGAATAAATTGTAAACTCAGCTAATCCAGGGAACTTGAAAAACCATCGCAGTCTTACTTTACTGGTGTATGGACATACCAATTGTCCAGTTGATCCTTTGACTGCATAAATAGCAAACACTTCGGTAATACCTATACAAAAAGAGTTTAACAAGAGTTACTCAAGATTTAGGTGTAAAATCTTTAGCTGGTATATACTATTAAAAGCTCACTTCACTATGTTCACAATGAACATGTCTGCTAAGTTTTAAGTTAATGTGACCACAAATTCATGGATAAATACCTGAATCAAACACTTTAACCTCAAAGAATGTATTCATTACTGTTACATGTTTATGATCAGTGAACCATGAAACAAGTACAAGTTCACAGCATATGAAATAATTGTACTGAATTCCAAGTTGATAACAACTTTACTGAAGGTTTTATTCTTTCATTGTCTGTATAAATCACAGATATTGTAGAAGATTTGAATGACCACAGAACAGTGACACCATAATTTAGTTAAAAAGAAGATACTAACTGAATAGTTAATCTTTTTATTGACACGATTGCAACGGATAGTTTAAATTCTGTAATGATATGATACAAATATTATTGACACAATAACTTATATTTTGTATATCGGAAACAAAATGAATTGGCATTATAATCACAAAACATTATTTGGGTCAGGAATGTAAGGTAGTCTTTTGATTGTTACTTCTCGGAAGATTTGTAGATTATCATTCCGTACCAATCATTAAACAAAAACAAAATATAGGTGTTCCGATATTTTTTTTTAGAAGAATTAATATTCAAAATCGGTTAACATGCATATGTTAAATTCAGTTACTAGGTTGAAAACGCACTTTTCCTGATTAAAACCTGCTGGTGAAATATGAATATAACATTTCTATGGCCTGAAACCTTATGCTTAGTATAAAACGTAACAAACAGGGTTAGTTTCAAGATTGTGAGGATTTCTCACACTTTTGCAATGAATGTTTGATAATCAGACCATGTCTTGATACTGGCCTTATTTATATGTGATACACGTTTGGTAATAAATCAGCTATAAAATCATCTACGATGTACGGCAACTGAATTAAAGTGTAAAAATACTTCCCGTTTGACTGACACCTGCCTTAGTTCTAAATAATTAGAAACTTTCTGTTACTGATTGTTCAAGTGACTATGTTTTAAGTTGTTTGTAGTAAAAAGGCGTGTATGGATATTCTCATGACATCGCAAAGGAGCAGCACGATATCCAGACACCCCATTAGACCGACCATAAGTCCCACAGTCTAATAGTCCGACATCCCATTCACCCGAACACTTGTCTTGGAGTGTTTCTGTCGTTATTTCACTCTTTTTTGAACCGTGGGTAAACTGGTTCAATGGTTTAGAGTAATACTCTTCATGATCAGTGATGGCCCGTAGGGAATCTACTGACTATATCCAAGTATATGAGTTAACTAAATATATACTGGTATATAGAAATAGGGCGGAATAAAATTACAATAGAATTATCATAAAATCGTTTAATAGATTTCCTTGAGCTTACAAACGATGAGATTATACGGTTGTTGGAGTTTTTAGTATAATCTGTATGTTTCTTTGCTATGAAAAAATACTACAGATCCTAACGGATCAACAACTATTTGATATTTTAATAGCTGTATCTGTCACAGGAACACGCAACTACTCCTTATATGTAAGGAGCTAGAGCAAAGAAGTTCAAAAAGAACAAATATTGATTGTTTGGTGTTTGCATAACGTCCAGTGGCTAATATTTCAAGGATGTTCATGATGAGAACTAACTAACCATACATATACTAAGTAAGTTCTGAAATAGGGGTCGTCCGAATGAAGGGTGGAGATTTATAATGCTACTAGAAAACGAGAGTATATTAGACAGGGAAAGATATTTAGCCTTTTCAACAGGTCACTTATGGACCGTTAAAAGAGTTGTTGTACGGGTTCTTAAAGAGCAACTAGAGGTATCGGATTGTACTTTCTCATTCTGACCGGAAGACGCTGTCAATTTAAATATCCCGAATAGCCAAATGGACGCTTTACTTTGGCAAGGGTTATACTGTCGGTTGGAATAATATCAAGAGATATGACCTTATATATATATACCCTAGTCATCCTTGGGGTCAGAAAGAACTGATAGGAAAATCAAATGATATCAAGCAAACTAAGGTTAAAGATTATTTTGGAATTAAGTCACCAATGTAAATCCAGCTGAACGTTAATCTGACATTCACAATGCGAACGAAACATAAACATTCAGACCCGAATAGGCTTACTTGTTAACAATATTGATGATAATTTTAGAGATTAGCACAGACAGATACAATTTTCAAAATATTTACGATTTTACAACAATGTAAGTAATAATCAAACGCTACACATTTCTTATGTTGATATATCCTCATCCAATTTAGTATAAAACAATATCGTGTTCCATGTCTGAATAGAAAAGTTTGCCACTGCTACCTTGTCCTATTTTTTTGGATTTTCTGTTAAAACTCAGGGTTATTTCCAGATATGTGTACAATCCTATTAGTGATGTTGTGCTCGTCTCGCGTAGTTCACGAGGACGTCATGGTTTTTCGGTCGTATCAAATAAACGACTTTGGTATTTGCAAGCGCACTTTCATTTTATCCTGAATCATTCACCTTTTGTGTTTGCTTAGAATTATTTACACACATTGTGTTTACTGATTCTGTTCAGCCGATAGAGATGTTGACCGTTAAACGATAAGTTGATTAGATAGAAGGAAACTGAATCTCGACAAAGTAGTATTTAGTTTTTAAGCGTTTGATTTTAATGCATATGCCATACACAGTCTAAATCCCTGCTTTCAGAGAACACTCTCAGCTTTTTTAACACGATTGATACTTTGTTGGCAAATATCGTCCTTTTTCGTTGACTTAACCTTAATGAAGTACTCAATAAAAACAAATACTATCGTCCGGTCAGAATAAGAACATTACATATGATGTCTCTTGTAGAGAAATTGTCACGTATTCTACACCTAAAGATTCCTTACAACAACTCTTTGAAGGGTTCGTAGCCTTTGGCAAGACTACTATTCTGTCTCTCTCCAATATGTTATAATTTTCCAGTGCAGTTTCAATTTCGCTAACTTCAGCCCAGAAATTTCCATAGTACAAGACCTACCTTTTCTATTAACTGTTAATTTGTTCTCGTTCTAAACATTCATGAAATGTTTGCCACTGAACGTAAAACAAACATCAATCAATCAATCAAGTTATCTTTTTAGCGGGGTAGTTTTATTTACATGTAGTAAAGCTAGATATTGTATTGCGTACAAACCAGATGGTAGACACTAGGTCAAACACCACGTCTACCGATTCTATAAAGAAGCTTTTTAAATACGACCTGTGTTGGACTAATTGGTTGTTTGCCAAATGAGGTGTCGGACCAATTGGTTGTCAGAATAGCGGGTCGACACCGATCAAAGCTAATTGATATGAATAAAAGATGGATGTAGTATACACTCCTTCAAGACGGAAACAGAGGAACTTCAAAAACATTTGAATATCTACATAGTCAAGATAAGGTATGTGACATATAATAGATGATCGGTTTGCTTCTTTAATTCTAAATATAAGGTTTCTAACGTAAGTTGTCATTAAACTTAAGTAATGTAGCAAAATAAAGAAAAAAGCTATCAAAAATACATAAATTGTCATCTCAATTCTTCATTTTTTATTAAAATAAAGAGATTTGCCATGTGTACATGATACGCCCGTCGCTTTTAGAACAAATAGAGTTTCATAACTCCTCAAAGTCACATTTGGAATTAAAAAAAAAACAAAAAAAACTAAAGGTAGCTTATTTTAATAAATATAAACCAATCACCAAAGTTCAATTAAAATCCGATAACTCGGAAACGGAAAATCTAAACTTTATAGATTCTAACTAAAGAGCCAATGATTAAAACAGTATCATAGAAACAACAGATTTTTTTTTTATAAACAATGTAAGCACAATGTAAGCACTAATAGTTAATACTCTAGAAAATCTTGAAATGCTTTAAGTTGAGGGAAAATTAATAGTATAATTCAACCAATTATGAACAATAAACTTTAAATCAGACACAAACTATATTCTTAAATATAACAAGTCATGTATTAAAACATAAATTTGCACAGGAAAATGCATTAATTAAGGCTTAGCGAAACTTAGTAGTATTACATCAAATTTTGAAATTGGACACAGTGAACGATTCATAAAACTACATGATTTTTATTATACATGTACTTTACAAATATATTGAGTCTACTAACAATTTGTCAATACAATACACATCACACTACTGTTGAATTTCCATGCATATATGTGGAGGAGGAAGGTTGCTTGGTTAGTGTAGTCCTGGACGGTACGTTTCTGTATCCCCATTTTCTATTAAATGCAATAAAACTATAAATAGTATTTACGAAAGCCGAGAAGGATCATTCATAATTCAAAATTCAAAATTCAGAACTTGCAAATCAAGAAAATTAATCCTGTTTTATCACAGTTGAAATCCAAACACAACAAATACTATCTTAATCTTATCACTTTATCTTATATAATTATACCGTAGATAAATGATATAATTGTGCACAGACAAACAATAAAAAATTTGAAAGGATATGTGCCGACATTATGTCAGACAAAAAATTCTTGTTATCACTAATGACACTAATATTCCGGGAGAGGGGATATCGAGTGTCACTTCAATCCTTATTTCAATGTTTTTTTATGTTTTTCTTCTTTTCATAAGTTGGATATCATTCATTATATAAAAATAAGAAGATGAGGTATGATTGCCAATGAGAAAACTCTCCACAAGATACTAGAATGACAAAGAAATTGTACAATTATAGATCACCGGTCGGCCTCCATCAATGAGCAAAATCCATACCATATACTAAAAGTAGTCAGCTATAAAAGGCCCCGAAATGAAAAATGTAAAACAATTCAAACGAGAAAACTAACGACCTGATTTATGTAAAAAACAATGAACGAAAATAAATATGACATACAGCAACAAACGACAACCACTGAATTACAGGCTCCTCACTATAGGGACAGCACATACATGTACAATATGTGGCGGGGTTAAATTAGTTTGACGGAGCGCCAACCTTCACCTAACCTGGACAGTGGTGTAAGAGTACAACATAAGAACAAACTATATTTCAGTTGAAAAGAGCTTATCTCATCAGATCGATACAAAGCAGAAATACATCTAACAAAAACGCAGAGTGGACGTGGCAAGGTACTTATACATCCCCACAACAACAAAACACTAAGGACATATCTGCGTTATGTACTTTTCTCATTTTTGAAGGCCAAACGGTGACCTATCGTTGTTAATTTCTGTGTCAGTTGGTCTCTTGTGGAGAGTTGTTTCATTGGCAATCATACTACATCTTCTTATTTCTATATTTAAATTATTTGTGGAAATTAATATATAAGTAATATGATATAGAATATAAGAACGGAATCCCTGACTTAATAATTTATCAGTAATACATAAGTTACGTACATTGAAATCCAAAACGTCACAACAGACACGGGAATAGCGAACAAGTTGTGATATATAAATACCGAAAGTTGGTGCCAAAGGAACATCACCGTCCAAAAAAAAAAAAAATAAAAAATAGGGAACGAAAAATCGTCCCTTTTGTCGTAAATTTTATTGTAGAGTTTCTCGTGTAAAACTGAAATGTTTATATTTTCCCCGTAGAATACACTTAAATTTAGTCACTCAGTGATGTATCAGTAAATAGTTGGACCATTTTAGAGCGATAAAATAGTAACTTGCAATGAGCAATTCACAGTACAGGTATACCATATATTAGTCGAACAATTGGGCACCAGTAGGTCACGTTTGAAAATTACTTCTTGCTAAACTGATGTGAACATTAATTATTACTTTTTTTCTGTTACTTCTTTAACCCGAAATCTAGTGTCAAAATATTACCTCCCCTGTAAACACTGAAAATTTGATCTTTCAATGTTGGTTCTGTTTTAGCAGGGACATTATTAGTTATAAATTCACAAGACAATGTTCTGGTAGAAACAATAAAAACGATTCGAAATAAAAACAAAATTTCCAAATAAAGTTATCATTTCCCTAATGAAACGACGAGTACAACAGGCTATAGAAGTTTTGTGAATAATAAAGATAAAAAAAGCTTTGTGTAAAATTAGGTTAAAATACTCCTATGCAAATATATTTCTGGAGTACCGGCTTCAAATTATGTTTCTACTGGCTGTATACTTATCTAGAACATGTCAATTATTCGCATATGTATCGTGTGTACATTTTGGTTCAGTGGTACTGATGGCATTTGAAGCAGTCCTCTGTTTCATCTACATACATCAGGGCTTTTTATGCCTTGCTATGCGGTATGAGGTTTGCTCATTGTTGAATTTGTGATAAGCATTGTATGTAAGTTTCATAATATTTGGTTGAGGCAAATAAAGTGAGAGTGCGGAAACGACAATTTAGCAATCTTTCCATTTGTAAAGGGACATAACTCGAGAACAGTGAAAGTGATGCAAGCCAAATTTAAACTTGATCTGAGTTTGGTGGCAATCAGCATTGTGTTTAAGTTTCATAACATTTCGTTGAGACAAAATACGTTAAATTGTGGAAACTACAAATTTGCCAATTCTATTAATACGTATAAAAAAGGAGATGTGGTATAATTGCCAATGAGATAACTCTCCACAAGAGACCAAATGACACAGAAATTAACAACTATAGGTCACCGTATACGGCCTTCAACAATGAACAAAGCCCATACCGCATAGTCAGCTATAATTAATTTAAAAGGCCCCGAAATGACAAATGTAAAACAATTCAAACGAGAAAACTAACGGCCTAATTTATGTACACAAAATGAACGAAAAACAAATATGTAACACATCAACAAACGACAACCACTGAAATACAGGCTCCTGACTTGAGACAGGCACATACATACAGAATGTGGCGGGGTTAAACATGTTAGCGAGATCCCAACCCTCCCCTAACCTGGGACAGTGGTGTAACATTACAACATAAGAACGAACTATAAAAATCAGTTGAAAAAGGCTTAACTCATCAGATGGATACAAATAGAAATACTACACAGAGAGGACGTGGCCGGGTACATTTGTACTTGTATATCCCAACAACAAAAAGACATTACGTACAGATCTGAGAGTACTCGCAGTCACTGACAGCTAGTTCAAAGCCACTAACAACTAATAAAAAAAAGTCATGCATCTAAGACTAAATTTTCAATCAGTACACATCCAACATCCAATGGATTTAGTGTAAAGACGTCATAAACAGTCAGAGAAAAACATGACCTTGTGCAATGCCAAGATACAGGTATCGACAGATTGTAGATCCATGAATGTGTATACTAGTATGTATATAACAATAATATTTAGTTTGCTTTTAATTTACTGATAACAAAATCAATATTAATACCAATAAAACAATATTCAATGATCTAATTACAGTGTTGAATTGGTAACCTTTTAGAATAAGTTTATTTAAAGGATCGATAAGTTTACCAGGATCGTTTCTAAATTTCCGGGCACGGTAAACAACATTAGTACGGATGTACAGACTGATAAGGGATAAAATTAACGCCCTACTCCGCCGCGCATCTGAGGTTATTCCGGCGGCACGTCTATGTACACCTTCGTAAAGAAATAAAAATGGGAGAGGACATAGTTTTGCCCCCCTTTTGCCCCTGGCTCTCAAACATTAGTAGAAAACTTTACATAGAAAATAGGGTACAAAATCTATTAGCGACTCAAACTTATCACATTTGAGTCACATTCGCTTGGGGGATGTCCCCTTTTATTTTTCTAATTTTTATTTAAATTTAAGTTATAAATGTTTTAATTCCTTAAGTACGTTTACTTATTTCCACACTTTATAACCTTTTTTTTTTGCTATGATCGTTTGACTTAACAACAAGAGTTTTGTATCACCGATGCCCCTGTATTCCAATTTTAAATAAATTCCAAAAATGAAATTTAAAAGAAGGGTCCTATCCTCTAGGCGCCTGTGATGGGAGATCTTGTAGAATTCGGAAATTATGGAAATTGCATGGTCTTAAAATGTTATTATTTTTACAATTTCAAAACATTATTTTTTTTGATCATTCTCAAATACACTTGTCCTACTAATATATCAGAAGCTTTTCTTGTAATTTTTAACATTTGACATAGTTTTCATTTATGCATGAACAAAATTATAACGACATTCACCTGATAAGATTTGCCTCATCGGTACATAATGGTTGCGGTAAACTGGGTGACTGAGAGAACGATTTTTAACTGTTCAACGTACATTACCTTTATATCTTATACATGTTATATATGTAAACTATTGTAAATAAAATATATAATCAAGTATTTTGAAACGGTTACGCACTTGGTTATTGTAATATAGGCGTATTCATGTTTTTTAATTGTGTGGTAACCCTGTTCTTGGCCCCTTAAGTGTTTGTGGATGCGAGTGTCTATAAGGGAGGAATACAAACTTTATTACAATCTATTATTGCTGCTTTTTGTACCTTTTTTTCCATATGTCATATATATAGGATAACACAGTTCTAGTATATCATGCACCTAACTTGCCATCTTATTGGCGACTAATTATTTATGAGCTACTGATCTGCATTCTCAAATAAATTTAGGTCAATAACTGAGTGTCCTGGCTTGACGAGTTCAACCGTAGAAAGTGTTTATTGTTTGCGTCTATTTTTAGAAAAGTATGCACTTGTGACAGTTATAAATATGAAACTATTAAGAATGAATTTTGTGCTTGTTTTTTAATTTCTATAATATTCATCGATTCTGGGCGATTCCAAGACTTCATTCGATTTTATACAACTATATATTTATATTTAATTTTAAATATTTTGTTGGATATAAATCACATATGATAAATATGACGTTGCGTAATCCAAGTGTACAACAAACATGACAAATAATGTATATATGTACATCTTTTCTAAATGTATAAATTGAATTTAAACACAAGTTAATGACAAAAGTGTCATCTTTCGTTCAATCATAGACCGTGACTCCTGAACAACATAAATTAAAATCGTCAAAAACTTGACTCTTTTTAATTGTTGTTGATATAAACACATAAAATTTGATAACGGACTCATAAAATATGTCTGTTGTTTACATACATATTTTGATAACTAGATTTTTCCTTGGAAAACCAGGTTATAATAAGAGACTGGTTGTTGTTTGCTTAACCCCCAGTGGCGAATATTTCAAGCATATCTATGATGAGAGAAAAATAACAATTAATACAATAGTTATCCTGTAATAGGCGGTCGACCGGGATGAAGGGCGAAAAATTTGGAATGCCACTGGAAATAAGGATATATTTGGTAGGACAGAAATTTGGTCTTGTTGTTGCAAGGTTCTTAGCGTGCAGAGAACGTGGCAATCCTTCTACACGAATCATTGGATTAAACGTTCCAAATATGACCGGGCGTGATTGCAAATTTATGCGTCCCGCACAGCAAAATGGACTTGATTTGACAAGTGTTTTACTGTCAATCGGAAGAAGACCAAATGATTACCATATTTTTAAACATCAGTCAAAAAGAAAAATAATAAGAGCCGTTTCTATATTATTATGAGACAGACTTTAAACAAAAGCTTCTAAATTAAAATGGAAATAATTGGATATTTATCTAAACTTTACTTCTGATTCGCTACATAGATGGACAACTCAGCGTTCGTTTATTTAAATCTATATCAATGAATCTGAAATAAAGATACCACAGGTACAGTAAAGTCAGAAAGTTCAGAAATTGACAACGAGGGTCGGTTGATATCCAAAACTTTAAGGAAAAGCGATGATTTCAATTTTTCCATTGTGAACGTTCCATTTCAGTGAAGCGACATTCCAGCTGTGTCTGCACATTGAATATATATTCGATACGATACGATAGTATAGGGCTTGGGTTTCCTTAAAGAAGGTTGCTACTTGCAATGACGCTGTGTTACCAAGGGTTTCAAATGGCAAAGTTGATTGTATTTCTTTGAAGGTTTGACCATTTGCCTTGTTTTGATGAGTTCGTGTTCTTAACAAACTTCATAACATAGCTTTTAGTAGTATATTAAAGTGCAATCTTTGTTGGCTTTCATAAGAAGGGGGAATTATGATAGATTAATGTAGGATTTCTGAGTTTTGAATTTTGAATTATGAATTTTGAATTCTGAATTATGAATTTTGAATTTTGAATTTTGAATGATCCTTCTCGGCTTTCGTAAATATTGAACAAAGTTTCCCTTTGGTATATATACAAAATGGCACATCTCTATTATTCATTATCTTTGCAGTTAAGATATTATTGCACTTTGAAAATTTCGTAATACACATGGCTACCGAAGGAGTCATAAACCTAAATATCTATACGGGTGATTGTTAATAATAGTGTTTCTTCACTGCAGGCTCTGAAAAGTGACATGCGTTTCTCGTAGTTCGTAGGCAGTTTGGCGATGACATCATCAATATCTGGATTAACTTCCATATACTCTAAGCTGTGTAACTTGGCCCTCTCCTTCTCGTAAATTGTGGATATTGGTGTGGTCTCTTTCATACAGCGTTCTCTCGTGGTGTTCAATACTGCCTCGGTTTTTACTCTGATGGTACTTGGTGTGTGAGCATGGTGGTTAGCATTTTTTTGGTGACAGTGTCGTAATGCGTGCTGAACATAACGGTACGATGCATTTCCAATAAAGCCTCTTGTCACCTTTTGTAGTCTTTACCATGTCTTGGTGACCATTCTGCTCTCATGGCTCTAGTCGAACTCTACCAAACTTGTTGGGTACAAAAATGACGGCAAGCATAGCGTTGACCATACTGTAGTATTATGTAGGTAAGCGTGTTGTCGATATAAAAAACTATCATAATTGACTTATTTCTTCAACAAATTGCTTAACGAAATTTCATATTTTTACTTTTTAAAATATAAATGTTTTTCAAGCTGATTAATATTTTGATCAAAGTAAAAATCGAAATTTATATTATCTCACTTTACCTTCCTAAAAACAACAATTTTAATTGTTTAAAAAACACCAAACCAATCTATTGTTTGAAACTTGTTGGATAAACGTGAGTCAGATTTTCAAATTTTGGAGAATCGTGACTAAACCATTAAAACTGAGACAAACTTAGAGTACGACGTCACAAGCAGTTTTATCAAATAAAAAACACGACCATGTTGAATGTCAAGATATACGTATTGACATGATGTCGAACCATACGTGTTAAAATAAAGGCAGTGGCTATTTTGCCGGCGCCGGAAGAATAGAAAACATACTATTTTGCCGGCTTTGATTAAGAAATCCATTTGTAGCAATGGAATCATTTCCGAATATGTCAATGAAATTACTTCAAATTTAATCACTCAGTCATTATTGCATTGGAATATAATGTCAGATTTTTA
Source organism: Mytilus californianus (assembly GCF_021869535.1). Taxonomy (NCBI): domain Eukaryota; kingdom Metazoa; phylum Mollusca; class Bivalvia; order Mytilida; family Mytilidae; genus Mytilus; species Mytilus californianus. Next base: position 107,719 of record NW_026262738.1, read on the forward strand.
ACTGTATGGTGTAAAAAAATATATTGCATATAAATTTGACAAAACCTATCACATAGTTTTAAAACCCCAAAAGTTTAATTACCGTTGCTTTTGAAATAATAGTCAGTTCTTTAAATTGCATATCTGTAAACACTATTTTTCAATGACAAAATTGGCTTTCGCTTACCTGTTTTGTCGGCTTAAGGTGGATTCTTATTTTCAAGGTTCATGCAATTCTTAAACATCGCCACAAACACGGGCATAGCGAACAAGTTAGTAAACGCATCGGCGTCCAAAAAGGAAAAAGTAAACAAATGGGAACGAAAAGCAGTTTCTTCTGCCGTTAATTTAAGAATATAGTTTCCCGTGTCAAATTGATTAAAAGTTAACTCAAAAAGGGTCAATATTGTTGTTACTATTATATTTATTTATGTTAGGTTCTTTGGGATGAATCTCACAGTATGATTTAAAAGTTATTGATTATTTAAGGAAACATTACGTGATGTGATTTTTGTTCTTTTAAAAGTACTTGTGCTAGAATTTTACAGAGTGTGGCAATAAACTGTTACTCATAACGATATAGGACCACTTATGTTTTTAAAGGGGCACACATGGTGTCCATAGGAATACATAGAACTTGTCGAAAACCTATTATACAGTTGGGTGCAGACCAAGCATTACATGTAGACGGGCGGAAAAAGTTAACGCGGCGTTTACTCGCGTGCACTTCATGTGAACACCGCGTTAACTGTGCGTTAACTCCGAAATTTCAATAGACATAAAAAGTGAACGGGCGTTTACTTTCGCGTTTACCTCCGCGTTAACGCAAAAACGGCGCGTCTTCTAATTTTGTAAAGAGTAAACGGGCGCTTAATTTCGCGTTTACTTCAGCGTTAACGTGAAACAAGGCGCGTCTTCTATTTTCGTCAAAAGTAAACGCACGTTTACTGTTTGTAGTAAACGCGCGTTAACGCAGATTGTCATCGTATATCCTGGATACACTGACCTTAAATATCAAATGATAAGGTACATCAAAATTAAATGACCAACTGGTCATTTTCAATTGACATATTGACGATAACAGTTAATCAATAATGTTATTACACCTCTTTAATTAATTAAAAATTAATCATAGTAAATTTCTTTTTCTTCACAAATAAACAGTTCAAGCATCTCCTTCTTTTATTTAAATAATTTAATCATCACAAAAATTCAACAGTTTTCACATCTCAGACTAGCTGACTCAGAATGACTCTAAAACAAAATTATTTGATCTCATTTACCAAAACTGACCATATTTGCACTATATCCAGTTAATCTATATAGCTGCATAGTAAATCAGTTATATTTTTATGTCAGGATGGACTGTATAATACAAATGACAGCAATATTGGAACACAATGACAACAAAAGTTTGTTCGCATCAATTTAGCGTATTAGTATGTCCTCTTTTTATTCAAAATATTGAAACGTAAACAAATATCAGTAGTTTTCATACCTCAGACTGACTCGTATAACAAAATTATTTGTCCGCATTAACCAAAACTGACCATATTTGCACCTTATTATGTTAATCTTATAGTCGCATAGTAAATCAGTAATATTTTCATGTAAGGATGGATTGTATAATACAAATTGTAGCAATATTGGAACACAATGACTACAAAAATTTTTTCGCACCAATTTAGAGTGCCAGCATGTCCTCTTTTTATTCCAAATATTGAATCGTAAACAAATTTCAGTAGTTTTGATACCTCAGAATGCCTCGTATAACAAAATTATTCGACCGCATCAACCAAAACTGACCATATTTGCACTTTATTATTTTAATCTTATAGTCGCATAGTAAATCAGTAATATTTTTATGTCAGGAGGGATTATATAATACAAATGACAGCAATATTGAAACACAGTGACTACAAAAATTTTTCCGCATCAATTAAGAGTGCCAGCATGTCCTCTTTTTATTCAAAATATTGAATTGTAAACAAATTTCAGTAGTTTTGATATCTCAGACTGACTCGGATAACAAAATTATGTGACCGCATCAAACAAAACTGACCATATTAAAATTTTGCACTTAACATGCAAATCTATATAGCACCATAGTAAATGAGTTATATTTTGATGTCAGGATGAACTTTATAATACAAATGATAGCAATATTGGATCACAATGACTACAAAATTTTGTTCGCATCAATTTAAAGTGCCAGCATGTTCTCTTTTTATTCAAAATATTGAATCGTAAACAAATATCAGTAGTTTTCACACCTCAGACTGACTCGTATAACAAAATTATTATAGTCGCATAGTAAATCAGTAATATTTTTATGTCAGGAGGGACTATATTCCGCATCAATTTAGAGTACCAGCATGTCCTCTTTTTATTCAAAATATTGAATCGTGAACAAATTTCAGTAGTTTTGATACCTCAGGATGCCTCATATAACAAAATTATTTGACCGCATCAACCAAAACTGACCATATTTGATCTTTATTATGTAAATCTATATAGCCGCATAGTAAATCAGTAATATTCTTATGTCAGGAGGGACTATATTCTACAAATGACAGCAAAAATGAAACACAATGACTACAAAAAAAATTTCTGCATCAATTTAGAGGACCAGCATGTCCTCTTTTTATTCAAATATTGAATCGTGAACAAATGTCAGTAGTTTTGATATCTCAGACTGACTCGTATAACAAAGTTATTTGTCCGCATCAACCAAAACTGACCATATTTGCACTTTATTATTTTAATCTTATAGTCGCATAGTCACACAGTAATATGTTTATGTCAGGAGGGATTATATAATACAAATGACAGCAATATTGAAACACAATGACTACAAAAATTTTTCCGCATCAATTAAGAGTGCCAGCATGTCCTCTTTTTATTCAAAATATTGAAATGTAAACAAATTTCAGTAGTTTTGATATCTCAGACTGACTCGGATAACAAAATTATGTGACCGCATCAAACAAAACTGACCATATTAAAATTTTGCACTTAACATGCAAATCTATATAGTCGCATAGTAAATGAGTTATATTTTAATGTCAGGATGAACTAATACAAATGACAGCAATATTGGATCACAATGACTACAAAATTTTGTTCGCATCAATTTAGAGTGCCAGCATGTCCTCTTTTTATTCAAAATATTGAATCGTAAACAAATATCAGTAGTTTTCACACCTCAGACTGACTCGTATAACAAAATTATTATAGTCGCATAGTAAATCAGTAATATTTTTATGTCAGGAGGGACTATATTCCGCATCAATTTAGAGTACCAGCATGTCCTCTTTTTATTCAAAATATTGAATCGTGAACAAATTTCAGTAGTTTTGATATCTCAGACTGACTCGGATAACAAAATTATGTGACCGCATCAAACAAAACTGACCATATTAAAATTTTGCACTTAACATGCAAATCTATATAGCACCATAGTAAATGAGTTATATTTTGATGTCAGGATGAACTTTATAATACAAATGATAGCAATATTGGATCACAATGACTACAAAATTTTGTTCGCATCAATTTAGAGTGCCAGCATGTCCTCTTTTTATTCAAAATATTGAATCGTAAACAAATATCAGTAGTTTTCACACCTCAGACTGACTCGTATAACAAAATTATTATAGTCGCATAGTAAATCAGTAATATTTTTATGTCAGGAGGGACTATATTCCGCATCAATTTAGAGTACCAGCATGTCCTCTTTTTATTCAAAATATTGAATCGTGAACAAATTTCAGTAGTTTTGATACCTCAGGATGCCTCATATAACAAAATTATTTGACCGCATCAACCAAAACTGACCATATTTGATCTTTATTATGTAAATATATATAGCCGTATGTATATGTAAATCAGTAATATTCTTAGGTCAGGAGGGACTATATTCTACAAATGATAGCAAGAATGGAACACAATGACTACAAAAAATTTTCTGCATCAATTTAAACATGTTAGAGTACCAGCATGTCCTCTATTTATTCAAAATATTGAATCGTGAACAAATTTCAGTAGTTTTGATACCTCAGGATGCCTCAGAATGACAAAATTATTTGACCGTATCAACCAAAACTGACCATATTTGCTCTTTATTATGTAATTTTTTTTTCGCTGCATAGTAAATCAGTATTATTTTTATGTCAGGAGGCACTATATTATACAAATAACAGCAATAATGGAACACAATGACTAAAACAATTTTTCCGCATCAATTAAGAGTGCCAGCATGTCCTCTTTTTATTCAAAATATTGAATTGTTAAAACTTTTTTAGTAGTTTTGATACCTCAGGATGCCTCATATAACAAAATTATTTGACCGCATCAACCAAAACTGACCATGTTTGCACTTTATTATGTAAATCTTATAGTCGCATAGTAAATCAGTAATATTTTTATGTTAGGAGGGAGTATATTATACAAATGACAGCAATATTGGAACACAATGACTACAAAACATTTTCTGCATCAATTGAGAGTACCAGCATGTCTCATATTGATTCAAAATATCGAATCGTAAACAAATGTCAGTAGTTTTCACACCTCAGACTGACTAGTATAACAAAATTTTTTTGCCCGCATCAACCAAAACTGACCATGTTTGCACTTCATTATGTAAATCTTATAGTCGCATAGTAAATCAGTAATATTTTTATGTCAGGAGGGACTATATTATACAAATGACAGCAATATTGGAACACAATGACTACAAATTTTTCCGCATCAATTTAGAGTACCAGCATGTCCTCTTTTTATTCCAAATATTGAATCGTGAAGAAATTTCAGTAGTTTTGATACCTCAGGATGCCTCATATAACAAAATAATTTGACCGCATCAACCAAAACTGACCATATTTGCTCTTTATAATGTAAATCTATATAGCCGCATAGTAAATCAGTAATATTTTTATGTCAGGAGGGACTATATTATACAAATGACAGCAATTTTGGAACACAATGACTACAAATTTTTCCGCATCAATTTAGAGTACCAGCATGTCCTCTTTTTATTCAAAATATTGAATCGTGAACAAATTTCAGTAGTTTTGATACCTCAGGATGCCTCATATAACAAAATTATTTGACCGCATCAACCAAAACTGACCATATTTGCTCTTTATTATGTAAATCTATATAGCCGCATATTAAATCAGTAATATTTTTATGTCAGGAGGGACTATATTATACAAATGACAGCAATTTTGGAACACAATGACTACAAATTTTTCCGCATCAATTTAGAGTACCAGCATGTCCTCTTTTTATTCAAAATATTGAATCGTGAACAAATTTCAGTAGTTTTGATACCTCAGGATGCCTCATATAACAAAATTATTTGACCGCATCAACCAAAACTGACCATATTTGCTCTTTATTATGTAAATCTATATAGCCGCATATTAAATCAGTAATATTTTTATGTCAGGAGGGACTATATTATACAAATGACAGCAATATTGGAACACAATGACTACAAAACATTTTCCGCATCAATTTAGAGTACAGTATGTCCTTTATTTATTCAAAATATTGAATCGTGAACAAATTTCAGTAGTTTTTATTCCTCAGGATGCCTCATCTAACAAAATTATTTGACCGCATCAACCAAAACTGACCATATTTGCTCTTTATTATGTAAATCTATGTAGTCGCATAGTAAATCAGTAATATTTTTCTGTCAGGAGGGATTATATAATACAAATGACAGCAATATTGAAACACAATGACTAAAAAAAAATTTCCGCATCAATTAAGAGGGCCAGCATGTCCTCTTTTGATTCAAAATGTTGAATTGTAAACAAATTTCAGTAGTTTTGATATCTCAGAATGACTCGTATATCAAAATTATGTGACCGCATTAACCAAAACTGACCATATTTGCACTTTTTCATGCAAATCTACATAGCCTCATAGTAAATGAGTTATATTTTGATGTCAGGATGAACTTTATAATACAAATGACAGCAATATTGGAACACAATGACTACAAAATTTTGTTCGCATCAATTTAGAGTGCCAGCATGTCCTCTTTTTATTCAAAATATTGAATCGTAAACAAATATCAGTAGTTTTCACACCTCAGACTGACTCGTTTAAAAAAAAATTTTTGTCCACATCAACCAAAACTGACCATGTTAGCACTTTATTATGTAAATCTTATAGTCACATAGTAAATCAGTAATATTTATATTATACAAATAAAATCGAAATATTGAATCGTAAACAAATATCATTAGTTTTTATACTTCAGACTGACACTCATATAACAAAATTATCTGTCAGCATCAACCAAAACTGACCATATTTCCTCTTTATTATGTAAATCTTATAGTCGCGTAGTAAATCAGTAATATTTTTATGTCAGGACAAATTGTATAATAAAGATGTCAGCAAAATTGGAACACAATGACTACAAAACATTTTCCGCATCAATTTAGAGTACCAACATGTCCTCTTTCTATGCAAAATATTGAATCGTGAACAAATTTCAGTAGTTTTGATACCTCAGGATGCCTCATATAACAAAATTATTTGACCGCATCAACCAAAACTGACCATATTTGCTCTTTATTATGTAAATCTATATAGCCGCATAGTAAATCAGTAATATTCTTATGTCAGGAGGGACTATATTCTACAAATGACAGCAATAATGGAACACAATCACTACAAAATTTTTTCTGCATCAATTTAGAGTACCAGCATGTCCTCTTTTTATTCAAATATTGAATCGTGATCAAATGTCAGTAGTTTTGATATCTCAGACTGACTCGTATAACAAAATTATTTGTCCGCATCAACCAAAACTGACCATATTTGCACTTTATTATTTTAATCTTATAGTCGCATAGTAAATCAGTAATATTTTTATGTCAGGAGGGATTATATAATGCAAATGACAGCAATATTGAAACACAATGACTACAAAAATTTTTCCGCATCAAATAAGAGTGCCAGCATGTCCTCTTTTTATTCAAAATATTGAATTGTAAACAAATTTCAGTAGTTTTGATATCTCAGACTGACTCGGATAACAAAATTATGTGACCGCATTAAACAAAACTGACCATATTTGCACTTTATTATTTTAATCTTATACTCGCATAGTAAATCAGTAATATTTTTATGTCAGGACAGATTCTATAATAAAGATGACAGCAATTTAGAACACAATGACTACAAAATTTTGTCCACATCAATTTAGAGTGCCATCATTTCCTCTCTGTATCCATAATTATGGACCGTCACTAAAGTCAGTAGTTCGTGATGGTTTGTATTTTAAACAAAACTATTTAACGGCATCATCCAACACTCACATGACTGATTCATATACTTTATAATGAAAAGTATGAGAAGTTCTCTTCTTGGAATAGTATACTGTTATGTATTATGTCATTATTTAGGTTGATTGATTTTGTTTGTAGCCTAACGTCCAGGTGCAAATATTTCATTCATGTTCAGATCGAGTATATGTTTCGGACGTCCCAGATATCATTTATAATAGTTATGGATAAGCCTGTCTAAATTGACGAGATGGTACAAATGTACATACTTATACAACACTTTATTAATCTCCTTATATACACTGTATAATTTTCGTTTGAACATTTGGCAAATCAGAATCTTAAATCATGTAAATCCAAGGCAAACAGGGTGAATTGCGATTAAAATTCCATGTATTAAATGCATAGAGTTATATTTAGGAAAAGACGTTTAATAATGGGGAACGAAGCAACGTAAACCATGATGTTTATATCCCATCATATAAAAATATTTTTCCGATGTGTTGGATAACCTTTCTATCCGCCTCGATATTTGCACATGTAACTTTTGAAAAGAAAATATAGAAAATCTGCTACTCAGTAAAGTTATTGGTACTGATTTTTTGTAATTAATAAAAGTAAATATTTCGAATTAAAAGTGTTTTTGAATTGTTCTGGTTTGAAACACATATACGTAAAATATTAAGATAAAAGTCGTTTTAATAAAATAAATGTACAAATGAACACGAAGTTTATTTCTTAATTTACACAATCAGTTAACGCGAAAAGTAAACCCGCGTTTACTTTCAAGTGCACGTAAACATACACTTGTGAAATCTGTAGTAAACGCCCGTTTACTTTTAAGTGCACGTAAAAATAAACTTGTGAAATCTGAAGTAAACGCCCGTTTACTACTGACTAAACGGACACAAAGTAAACGCCCGTTTACTCGGGTAGACATTTCCATTTGACCGTGTTAACGTAATTATAGTAAACGCGAAAATTGAAGTTAACTAACGAAATATGTGCACGCGGCGTTAACTTGCGTTTATTTTACGTAATGCTTGGTCTGCCTCCAGCTGTAGCTTACTTTTTTTCCAGATTACGATGGATTCGTGAAATTCGTATTTCAGTTTACATATTTTACAATTCACAGATAGTTGGTAACTTCAATATCATTAGGTGTTAGCATTCTAATAATAATAGTTAGAATGAGTTTCCATAGTATTTAATATTTATCCTTGCATCTATAATTTTCAGGAACATAATCATATTTGTTTAAGTTATAAAATGGTGTTTCCTTGTCAGAAGGATATCCCATTAAAAATACTTAAGTTGAAGAAATAAGTGATTGGCATATGAATCCAAATGTTTTACCTAGAATTATTGACAAAGGAATTCAGTTCAAAATATGTTTGAAAATATATATATTTTTTTAGTGGTTATCATCCCATTTCACTATGATAATTAATAGCTTTGACATTCACGAATATGTCTTTCGATAGAAAAGAAGGCATATGGATTATCAGTTCATAATTATGGTTTACACCCATTTCCCAAAAAGAAATATCATGCAGATTTGCTGCTTATATTTATCTTAAACCACAGAAATGCCTTTAGTAAAAGATAACAGTATCTTGCAAATTCAAGACAGGTATAAGTAAATATAAGCAGATGTGATATGAGTGCCAATGAGACAACTACCAGTTTGAGCGCAAACATTTCCATTTCTTGTTGTGGTAAACGCCATATCTGCACATGTTTCTAACTGATATGAACTTGAACATTTGCACATATTAGCAGAAACCCAATTTTTCATATATAAAAAGATGAGAATTGATCAGTTTATATATCAATATTAATATTCTATATTACTTTCCTGTTCTTATCTAATGCGTACTCACTGTAAACAGCAAAATGTATGAAAATTACACAGAAATAAGCAAACGACATTTCTATACGTATTTCCTTTTCAATGTTCACACTTAACTTCCTGGTGTAACACTTATAAAATATATGTCATTTTAAATTACACAAACAGGTGTATTATCTACTATTATACAAATAAAGATGTTAAAGTCATATAATATTTTAAATTTAAGAATACATTTGAATAGATTTTATATACCTGAATGGCTAAGTTTTATTGTAAACTTGTTTAGTGGTTTTCGTTTATTGGGGTGGTTTATAGGTGTTTCTCGTATACGAATTCAAATACGAAAGTTTTATTTTGTTCGGTTCACATATAACAATACAAACATAAGCTCTTGAGATTTTTTTATCGAATATAAATAATATGTACATAACATTAAAACACAGAACATGCAGATACGATTTATAAGCAGCACATTATTTCAAATGCATAGAATTAGCACAGGCATATTGAAATACATGCAAAATATTACTAAACTACACATCTAAACATGTCAAAACTGAAGCATAACGTAAAAAATTCATGCACAACTAAAACTTAAGCACAGCTAAAAATTAAGCACAAATAAAAACATATAGCACTTATGCAAAATTTAAGTCATAGTGCAAACATTTAGAGCCCTGGTTTAAGTGGGATTTGTGTTGCTCAGTTTTAATTTTTTTATGTCGTGATTAGAATACTAGTGGGCCGTTGTTGGTCTTTTTGTCTTTTTTCGGTTTTTTTTTTTGGGCCAAGACGTCACTTTGTCATTGACTTATTAGTTTGAATATACCGCCTTTGATAACTTCCTCTCTTTAACAGAAATTACAAAAAAACCGTTATCTAGTTTTAATTAGCTTTGAGATTGATTTAGGAATTACACTGAACAAAAAAAAAATGTTCCAATTTTTAAAAAGGAGTCTTTCTACCGTCCCTTCTACTTTTTCAACCTTAGTTTAATTTCATATTTAGAGACGATAAAGTTACAGAAAGTTGTGAATTGATCTACTTAGTTGTATTTGTAAGTTAAGAGAGCATTTTAAATGTGCAGAATATTTGAGGTATTAAAAGCACACCTTTACATTAGAGCACTGTAAGAACAAAGAGGTTTTAGCTATAAGAAGATGTGGTATGAGTGCCAATGAGACAACTCTCCATCCGAGTCACAATTAGTAAAGGTTAACCATTCTAGGTCAAAGTACGTCTTTCAACACGGAGCCTTGGCTCGCACCGAACAGCAAGTTATAAAGGGCCCCATCAATGACTAGTGTAAAACCATTCAAACAGGAAAACCAACCGTCTAATCTATATAAAAACGAGAAACGAGGAAACACTTATGAACCTCATCAACAAACGACAACCCCTGAACATAAGGTTCCTGACTTAGGACAGGTGCAAACATGTGCAGCAGGTTAAAACGTTTTAATAGAGACAAACATTCACCCTAACCTGAAACAATAGTGTAACATCACAACACACTATAAAATATCATTTGAAATGGCTTAACTCAATCAAAAGACATATTAACTAAAACAAGTGAACATGCACTGAACGATTAAATTTGACCTATGACACAATGTAAATACAAAATTAAGATAAAAAAGGGGTGAGATGTTAAACAATATAAGAAAGACAACCATAACCTTAAACAAAATGCCGCCAAAAAAATAACGTACACAGGTAAATAGAAATAATTTTGTTGTAAGGTATACATGGAGTACGGAAATATCTATTACAAAATAAATAAATTTGTTGTTCATGTTTCGAGAACAGAAAAGAGAATTTATCGTCATACCAAACACTTATCAAGGGTTGTATATATTAAAAATAGTGACACGAGATATAGCACTAAATAAGTTAACATTAAATAACAAAAATGGATGACAAATGGTATTAACAGGTAAAATTATTTGAAAGCTAGTTAAAGCCAAAAACAATTAATAATAATAAAAAAAATCATGCATCAGAGACTAAATCAGCTAAAACACATCCCACGGATTTAGTGTTTTAACGACCACGACAGTCAAAGAAACATGACTTGTGTAATGCCAAAATAAAAGTATAGACAAGCAGTAGTTTGCCTATTTTATGTGTTAAAATTAATCATTACAGAAAGTCGGGAATCTATAAATCGAATTTTAGGACACAAATAAAAATAAGGAGTGTCTGCAACATGTGCTAACATTTGAAATATTATATTCAACCTATTTTTACGATGCGCAGTCGACGGCAAAAGTTGCATTTGAAGGGATAAAAAACTTGTTATGCCACTTATAACAAGTCATTTAAATGTTTCATAACCCCAAACTGGACAACATTTAAATAAATCAACATACTAGTTTACCATTTGGCAAAATAAAATTGTCACACATATATGCAGATGATATACGAGAAGGCTTGTTTGTCTTTGTGTTATTTGTAAATACAATGTATGTGTTAAAATTTCAAGGCATGTATATACTGGTAACTACAATGATATTACTGGTACAATAGATTATAACCAGATGAATAGACTACTAAGCATGATATGTGTGCTCTTCTGTATTTTTAGAGTTATGGTGTACTTATTCTTCTCTTCTCTGCCAAATAGTTCTCTAAATTTTAGGACATTTTGTATACTAAAACTTTATTAAGACGCACACCACCTACTCTTGGTCCTCATTCCTATCCACGTTAATTTTATCACCTCAAAAAATTTTATGGAAGCGGGATCAATATCCCTGTATTTATACATCAGACCGTACTGCACTGGTTACCGGAATTTTGGATACAACAAACCAGGCACTTCATATCTGAGAAACAGGCTAATTATGCCCTCGTTTCTAGAATTCATTCATAATTTTTGTATTATTCAAAATTATCAGTAAATTGTGTGTTCTACAAGGACCACCAGTCTTTCACCTTTCATTTGATACCTTAATTACTAAAATATATTCTACATAGTTTAGGATTTACAACTATGCGTAGGAACTATTTTGTTTTAAATATGTACTACTTTTCAGAATGTTCTTTTTTGACCGAGCCCGATTAGGTGGTGTTATGTCTTACAAAGTATATTCAAATGATTTTTGCAAAGAATTCCGATCAAGCCGGTGCTAGGGGCCATCTTAAAATTGCATTGAGGTGAGAGTTTGTATAGCTCCGTTTTGATGGCCTCACTGTGATTTTGAGATGAGGAATAGCAAAACAAGCGCTGTTCCTTTGCTTTTTGTGTGCGTTTTTGTTGTTGTTGTTGCTGATGTGCATGTATTAATTTTGTGTCATGGATAGATACCCCATATCCTTTGTTTTTCTATTACGACAGACCAATTCCATACATTAATTATATATTGTTGTTTTCAAATTATGTTATAATGTTGGTATATTTTTAAAAATCCGATTTAAAAACAGATTTGACTTGAAGACGACGACAGACATATGCAGTGATATGATTATACGTGTTAGGGATTGATTCTTTTTCGATATGTCAGTATTTTACCTTACGATTGAGAAAAGTCCTAGATGTAGTCAACTACATGTACGTCATTTTCGTACCGATAAAGTATGAACAATTTCGGATAATATTATTGTAACACTATTTACCAGGGGAAATAGTCTTTAAACGTCTTTAATAGGAAATAGCCAGTAGAATGAAACATCACATATATATCATTGTTTTTAGAAAGAAGAACAAACTTTCTGAGGTATCATACATGTTATATATTTAGATGTCTTCAAAATGATATTATATATCATGTATTTCATAAATATGTTAAAGACTATTGCATGCATTGCATATTTATTCATTGTTTTATCAAATTTACGTGTTCTTCGTTTGTACAAATGAGATCAATTCTGCATTTTACTTTCTTTCTTTCTTTCTTATTTGTTTAATTATTCAATTTATACAATCTGCTATCAATTTCTTGGCCTAATTAAATGAAGAAAAAAAAACCGTTTCCTTTATTTGATAGTAAACAGATATATACAAAGTTATCACGGAAACCGAATTATTGGGTCGTAATATTCCGCTGCTTTACGAAGGGAAGTAGGAGATAATTGTATGTAATAATCTGGTTTTTATTGATGTGTTGATTGATAACATTCATTGAAAGCAGTCCTACTCAGGCAAAACATACAGATTTTAATGTTGCTTTTAAAAAGGAGTACGAAATTCAATACATTTGCTGTAAGGAAACTTTTTTAGGAGAATTTTAGTTGACCCTATTAGTCTCTCATGAAGTAGAAACGAAAGTTGGTAAACTTATTTTCATTTAAAAATAATACACCTAATGTCATACCAATGTTCCCAAAAGATCTGTTCATAATCAAATTTCCTTTCAGTTTGTAAGTTTTCTTAAAGGAAAATATTTTTTTTTGTAATTTACTGAAAAGGAAATGTATGCAATGAAATGTCCTTAGAGGAAGTTGATACTGTACAATTGCCTTAGGAAAAATTTGATACCTTTAAATTTCCTTAGAGGAAATATGATGTACAAAACATTTCCTGTGAGAAAATATGATATACAAGACATTTACTTTGAGAAAATAGTTGTTTAAAATTTCCCCAAAGGAATTCTTAATGTACCAGATTTCCTAAACGGAAATTGTGAAGCAATGAATTTCCTCTTGGGAAAATATTGCAAGACATTTTCTGAAGGGAACACTTTTTCACTTGAGGCAATGAAAATTTCCCACGAGGAAAAGTAGTTTTCATTCAGGAAAATTTAATTTTCATTGGGAACAGTTTTTTCCAAGGAGGACATTTGTTAAAAAAGATGGACATAACTCCTCAAACGGTGGTGTTAAACCCAAAAATATTAAGTAAGATATCAGGGAACCAATACCATGTGTGTCCATAACCTCAGTTTCGATGTTTATACATATCTTAAACATGTCACAGAATTTGAAATCGCCTTAGTACTGAAGCACCGACTGTTGAGCTGATGATACCGTTGTTGGCTTGCAGTGTTACTGTATTTATTCCCTATTATTGTTTATATACTTTGTCCGTATTAATGCCTTTATTATTTATTACTTTACAACTAACAACATACAGCCTATCAACACTACATTTCGGTAAGGTTAAATTTGTTCATTTATCCATTTATTATATTCGCAACTTATCATTTAACTAATTGAGCTAATGATAGCGTGCACACCTCAAGTGCGGGAGGTCATAGTTCTATTTTTGTACAAATCAATCTAAAGTTCCAAGATTCTTGTTGATATTATACTGGATCTAATGTCAAGAAGACTTCGCAACAAGAATCTTGGAACGTGGCACTAAGTTAACACTATATTAGTACCTATATATTGTGCCTTAGGTTAAGGAATTTTGAGTTTTCTCTGAAGAGCAGATTCATTGGCGAAGACGACGAGCGACGTACAGCATACATAAAGCATCATTGAATATCTACATCGCTCTCTTGTGTTATACTGTACTGTATTATTTTCGTACTAAAATTAGTAAACTATGAGTATAACAGGATATATGAGAAGTTTGTAAAATTTGTTTTAAATGTTCAAACAGAAACACACCAAGTTCTTCGTATATAAAGGAAACTTAGTAAGAAAATTTAAAGAAAAACATATAAAAAAAAAATAAAATAATAAAGCTGCAAAGACTATCTCTTCCTAATTTAAGTTTTTCAAGAAAGTTTAAACGGACATAAACATTTCATTCGAATAAATACTTATTACAGTTCATAGATATGCAATTGTGCAACAATCGAGACCACGTTATCTATAATCTGTTATAATATACATTTATTTCTTAAATAGAAAAATCTTGTAACGAGTAATCGTTAGGGCCTCGCCTCTATGAATTACTGAGGCGAGACTGAGGAATGTTGTGTCGTGCGTCGGTGCCGTCAATAGTTTGTTAAAATTGGTGATCAGGTCAGTTGCAGGGGGAACCATTAATTGTAAGTCGATGATATTTGGTGTGCATTGAATTTTGTTTAATCATTTACACTTTTCATTTCCATGGAGATAATTTGTCTCTGAATTCTCAGTCATGCTCTATTGACTTTGAAACTTTTGTTAAGTTTAAATGTTGGAATTTGTGTTTAGGTCAGTTTACGGGGAACCACTAACGATAAGTCGATGATATTTGAAAAGTTCGTTCTTATATTAACATTGATAATCTCATTTCCATGTAGATTATTTGAATGTGCTATCAATCATCAGATCAAGTCGTGATAAGGGGAACTACTTATGAAGTCATATATATTTGGTTTAAAGATGTATTATCATTGAGATATTTCATGTCCATGAAGACAAGTTGGCTCTGCACCTCAAGTCATGCTTCATTGACTTTGTATGTTTTGCAAAGTTTACATGTTCAAGTATTGCCATTTGTATTCAGCATTTGCCTTAAACTAACAAAATTACAAAAAGGTGAGTACATCATGACATATCTCTGTGTCAACAGTTTATTGGTACAATATTTTGCCTTTATATTAATCCCTGGATTATTCCCGATTGTCCCACTTTTTAAAATTTTAGAGTTCTGATTGTCTCACATGAAAAGTTCTGATAGTCCCACAATATTTTATGAAGTAAAAAGCTCTTAAATAAATAGGGAAGTTGTTGTTTGTTTTGCTAATTAAACACGAATTGATTATTGCATGTTAAAACTATAATTTAATATTAATTTTATAAATGTATAAAATATGATTTGAAAAAAAAAAATCATCTGATACACTTCTGATTAAATAATATAACATTTTTGAGTTATGAAATATATCTATAATGTTTCGTTTATTTATAAAACAAATATTAATGCCGTAACTGTTAATTACATTGTTTATAAAGTTTTAAAATGAATTTAGAAATAATGCATGCAATTTAAAAAGGTATATTAAACTCATTTACACTGTACACTGTACATGCACTTGTTCATGGAGAGATGTTTCCATTAGTCTTTGTACTTTTACCAGGGAAGTCAGAGGACATTTACACAAGATTCTTTACACGACTGAAGACTACTTGCACCCAACATCAGATTCACCTGAACCCAACAACTTTTTTTATTGACTACAAAGCTGCTGTCCAGAATTCTGCCAGATCATTCTTTCAAGGAATCACTATTAAAGGTTGTTTTTTTTCCGCTTTACCCAGTGTACATGTGTATTTGACGTAAAGTGCAGTCAACAGGACTCGTCACCAACTATAAAGGAGAAGCTGACATTCATCAACTTGTACGCAGGGCAGCAATTCTTCCTCTTGTGCCACATGCAGAAATAGACTTGAAGACTTGAAAAATTCGGACTTAACAGCAAATACCACTCCGTTTACGGACTACGTCACAACATACTGGGTTAAAAGCAACAGACAGCTATGGAACCATTACCAAACCGAAGGACCAAGGACGACAAACTACCTCGAAGGATGGCACAGCAGCTTGAAGAAGATGATCCAAGTACCACACCCAAACATATACAATCTGCTGAACTACCCTTAAGAAGAGTAGGCAGCAAACGAAGTGACCATCATCCAGTACCAAGCGGGGGAGTAGATCAACAAATAGAAGAGAATACACACAACTCAGCGAACGATTACAAGAACTCAAAGATCGTCTTCAGAATGGTGAAATTGGTGTGTTTCAGTATGCTAACATTAGCTCTTATTTGTTACACTTGGACTAAATTTGTTGCTATTATATGATATATGTTGTGATGTTTATGTTATGTATTATGTGTGCTTTATTGTTGTACTTATGTATTATGTGTGTATTATTGTTGTACCTTCTGCATATTGTGTGCTTTATAGTATCTGCTCTTCATTTTCTATGTGTACTTTATTTATTTTTTTCAATGATTTCAGCTGTAAGAGATAAGATAAGAATGGTTTGGTTTAAAACATACAAACATAAGCTCTTGAGAGCTTTTCACCGAATATATAAAACAAAACACATAACATACAACAGATATATATACACATACGGACATAGAATGAATATGATATACATGCAAGGCAATCAAAGCATACATATATGAGCGCTAGCAGAACATATAAGCAAACATAAAATGAGTATAATAGCCATGCAAAGCAATCAAAATCATTAAGCACTATAAGCAACTAAAAGTAAATTAAAAAATTAAAAGCTATGAGAACAAATTAAAAAATACTACTTGCATGCACTATATCTACATTTTGAATCATTCCAGGACTGAATTAAGCTTTAAAACTGAGAGAAGTTATTTTCAGTCCTGAAATGGTCAGACAAGCTATTCCATAATGTAGGAGCTGCAAAACGAAAAGAGTTTTTGCCAAAAGAAGAAGTTTTTACCCTTGTTATATCCAAAATGTTACTATACCTGAAAGAATAATTAGTTTGTTTTTTATTTACCAGATTATTGAGACACGAGGGAGCTAGATTGTTAAGAATTTTGAAAGTTTCCAATGCCATAGTCCTGATACGACGGATCTGTAGAGAAGACAGCTCAGCTCTCTGTAATAATTCCAAATATGACGAGGTGTAATCGTCATACAGCCCTTGGATGGTGTAAACTTCCCAAAATAACGTGTATGGTGTAATGGTGTATGGCATATGGTGCAATGGTAGAAGGTGTATGGTGTATGGTGTAAGGGGAATGGTGTAATGGTGTATGAGGAATGGTGTGATTGTGTAACGTGCGATCGGGAATGGTGTGAATGAATGGTGTACGACATTTCATTGGTTGAAACCGAAGTTCATTTTATTTTAATTTTTCGGATTGTATACATAAACAATAATAATAATCCTATTGTTCTTTTTTCCCAGTAAAGCAAATTACTTTACTCGTTAGACTCTATGTCATATATATTTAATATACACATATTAAAAAATCTTTTTTTTTCATATTCTTATTAACATTAAACAATGGCTTTAAAATTACACACTTGTGATCACATGCAGTTATCATAAAAGAAAGGATTTTATTTAAACTAGAAGGCGGATAGAAAGGTTATCCACGCATCGGAACAGTATTTTTATATCACGGGTTATCAACATCATTTTTAAAGTTGCTTCGTTCCCCACTTTTGACAGTCTCTTTATAAATATCTTATCGTCATTCACCTTTGTTTGCCTTGGATTTACGATTCTGTTTTCCAAAAAATGTTCAAAGGAAAATTGTACAGTGTTATTGCACATAAGGTGTTGTATAATTATGAACAATCTCGTCAATTTCGTTAGATTTGTCTTTACGGATTATAAATGATATCTTGAACGTCCGAAAAAATATACTTATGTGAAACGGAATGAAATATTTGCCACTTGATATTTAGCCACCAACAAAATCAACCAACCGACATAATATACTAACAGTATACTTTTCCTAGAAGAGAACTTCTCATACTTTTCATTATAAAGTACAAATGAAATCTGTCATGTCAGTCACACTGTTGGATGATGAGGTGGAATAGTTTTATTATACAAACCATCCTGAACTACTGAGTTTAAATCATCACACCTCAGCAAGCACGACTAATTTATGCGCAGACCAACCCATCACACAATAGCCCAAAAGGAATCTGTGATGTACCCGTCCATATTCAGAAGTCATGGAAGTGGGAAATACAGATATTGATACTGACTTTAGTGACAGTTTTATATAACGAATACAGAGATGAAATGCTGGCACTCTAAATTAAAGCGGACAAGATTTTGTTATCATTGTATTGCAATGTTGCTGTCATTTGTATTATACAATCCATCCTGACATCAAAATATTGCTGATTTACTATGCGGCTGCCGCTATATAGATTTACATAATAAAGTGCAAATATGGTCAGTTTTGTTTGATACTTTAAAATAGTTTTGTTATACTAGTCAGCCTGAGGTATCAAAACTACTGAAATTTTCTTGCGAGACAATATTTTGAATAAAAAGAGGACATGCTAGCTATCTAGATTGATGGGGACAAATTTTTGTTGTCATTGTATTGCAATGTTGCTGTCATTTGTATTATACAATCCATCCTCACATCAAAATATTGCTGATTTACTTTGCGGTTATATGCTGATTTACTATGCGGCTATATAGATTTACATACATGACATAATAAAGTGCTAATATGATCAGTTTTGGCTGATGCTTTAAAATAATTTTGTTATACAAGTCAGCCTGAGGTATCAAAACTACTAAAATTTTCATGCGAGACAATATTTTGAATAAAAAGAGGACATGCTGGCTATCTACATGTAGATTGATGGGGACAAATTTTTGTTGTCATTGTGTTGCAATGTTGCTGTCATTTAATTTGTATAATGCAATCCATCCTGACATCAAAATATTGTTGTTTACTATGCGGCTATATAGATTTACATAACAAAGTGCAAATATGGTCAGTTTTGGTTGATTCGTTTAAATAATTTTGTTATACGAGTCAGCCTGAGGTATCAAAACTACTGAAATTTTGTTGCGAGACAATATTTTGAATAAAAAGAAGACATGCTGGCTATCTAGATTGATGGGAACAAATTGTTGTTGTCATTGTATAGCAATGTTGCTGTCATTTGTATTATACAATCCATCCTGACATCAAAATATTGCTGATTTACTATGTGGCTATATAAATATACATAATAATGTGCAAATATGGTCAGTTTTTGTTGATGCAAATATAATTTTGTTATACGAGTCAGCCTTAGGTATTAAAATTACTGGAATTTTGTTGCGAGACAATATTTTGAATAAAAAGAGGACATGCTGGCAATCTAAATTGATGGGGATAATTTTTGTTGTCATTGTGTTGCAATGTTGCTGTCATTTGTATTATACAATCCATTCTGACAATAAAATATAGCTGCTTTACTATGTGGCTATATAGATATACATAATATTAAAAGTGCAAATATGGTCAGTTTTGGTTGATGCTGTAAAATAATTTTGTTATACAAGTCAGCCTGAGGTATCCAAACTACTGAAATTTTCTTGCAACACAATATTTTGAATAAAAAGAGGACATGCTGGCAATCTAGGTTGACGGGGACAAATTTTTGTTGTCATTGTGTTGTAATGTGGCTGTCATTTGTATTATGCAACCCATTCTGACAACAAAATATTGCTGATTTACTATGCGGCTATATAGATTTACATAATAAAATGCAAATATGGTCAGTTTTGGTTGATTTGTTTAAATAATTTTGTTTTACGAGTCAGCCTGAGGTATCAAAACTACTGAAATTTTGTTGCGTGACAATATTTTGAATAAAAAGAGGACATGCTGGTTATCTAGATTGATGGGAATAAATTTTGTTGTCATTGTATTGCAATGTTGCTGTCATTTGTATTATACAATCCATCCTTACATCAAAATATTGCTGATTTACTATGTGGCTATATAGATATACATAATAATGTGCAAATATGGTCAGTTTTTGTTGATGCAAATATAATTTTGTTATACTAGTCAGCCTTAGGTTTCAAAATTACTGAAATTTTGTTGCGAGACAATATTTTGAATAAAAAGAGGACATGCTGGCAATCTAAATTGATGGGGATAATTTTTGATGTCATTGTGTTGCAATGTTGCTGTCATTTGTATTATACCATCCATTCTGACAATAAAATATAGCTGCTTTACTATGTGGCTATATAGATATACATAATATTAAAAGTGCAAATATGGTCAGTTTTGGTTGATGCTGTAAAATAATTTTGTTATACAAGTCAGCCTGAGGTATCCAAACTACTGAAATTTTCTTACGAGACAATATTTTGAATAAAAAGAGGACATGCTGGCTATCTAGATTGATGGGGACAAATTTTTGTTGTCATTGTATTGCAATGTTGCTGTCATTTGTATTATACAATCCATCCTGACATCAAAATATTGCTGATTTACTATGCGGCTATATAGATTTACATAATAAAGTGCAAATATGGTCAGTTTTGGTTGATACTTTAAAATAGTTTTGTTATATGAGTCAGCCTTAGGTATCAAAACTACTGAAATTTTCTTGTGACACAATATTTTGAATAAAAAGAGGACATGCTGGCAATCTAGATTGATGGGGACAATTTTTTGTTGTCATTGTGTTGAAATGTTGCTGTCATTTGTATAATGCAATCCATTCTGACAACAAAATATTGCTGATTCACTATGCGGCTATATAGATTTACATAATAATAAAATGCAAATATGGTCAGTTTTGGTTGATTCGTTTAAATAATTTTGTTATACTAGTCAGCCTTAGGTATCAAAATTACTGAAAAATTGTTGCGAGACCATATTTTAATTAAAAACAGGACATGCTGGCTATCTAAATTGATGGGTATATTTTTTGTCGTCATTGTGTTGCAATGTTGCTGTCATTTGTATTATACAATCCATTCTGACATCAAAATATTGCTGATTTACTATGCGGCTATATATATTTACATGATAAAGTGCAAATATGGTCAGTTTTGGTTGATGCTTTAAAATAATTTTGTTATACGAGTCAGCCTGAGGTATCAAAACTACTGAAATTTTCTTGCGAGACAATATTTTGAATAAAAGAGGTCATGCTGGCTATCTAGATTGATCAGGACAAATTTTTGTTGTCATTGTATTGCACTGTTGCTGTCATTTGTGTTATACAATCCATCCTGACAACAAGATATTGCTGATTTACTATGTGGCTTTATAGATATACATAATAAAGTGCAAATATGGTCAGTTTTTGTTGATGCGTTAAAATAATTTTGTTATACGAGTCAACCTGAGGTATCAAAACTACTGAAATTTTGTTGCGAGACAATATATTGAATAAAAAGAGGACATGCTGGCAATCTAGATTGATGGGGACAAATTTTTGTCATTGTACATGTTGTTTTGCAATGTTGCTGTCATTTGTATTATACAATCCACCCTGACATCAAAATATTGCTGATTTACTATGCGGCTATATAGATCTATATAATAAAGTGAAAATATTATGGTCAGTTTTGGTTGATGAGTTAAATAATTTTGTTATATGAGTCAGCCTGAGGTATCAAAATTACTGAAATTTTGTAGCGAGACAATATTTTTAATAAAAGGAGGGCAAAAATATTTCCAAATTTTTTAACCCTATATAAATTAACAGATTGACACACTCCCCATTTCCATTCTCAATTTTATAATTATAAGTGCAAATATGGTCAGTTTTGGTTGATGCTTAAAATAATTTTGTTGTACATGTTGTACATGTACCAGTCATCCTGAAGTATTCATTTTTGGCATTGTTTGTCGATTTTATCTGAAAACCAAGTTTATAAGATTTACGATACATGTTAAAACCGATAATAATAGCATTGTAACCAATATCGTTTTTAATTTATAGATAGGCAGATCGCGGATAAATTTGCATTACAAGCAAAGTTTTATGCGTACTTTATTTACAAATACATGTATATATATTTAATCTGTATTGTTTATATAACCATCATAGGCATGACCACGGAGATTTTAATTTTATACATTAATTTACAATATTGTGATCAAAATTCGTTTTTTAAGTCAAATAAATAATTTTGTAGTCGCACGCTTTCTTTGAAATTTAATTGAATTATGGGTAATTTCGGATCGTGTAGATAGAATGGGGAATGGTGTATGGTGTAATGTGTAAGGTGTATGGTGCAAACGTGTAACGTGTATGGTGTAATGGCACAAGGTGTATGGTGTAATGGTGTATGGTGAATGGTGTAATGGTGTATGGTGTGAGTGGGAAGTTTACACCATCCAAGGACTGTAGAAAAAAAGAAGTGCTCGTTCGCACACTTTCTATAATTTTTTAGTGTTAGTTTCCGAACAAAGGTGCCATGCCAAAGGACAGAAATTAAAGTTGCTTAAAATAAATGTATGAAATATAGTAATTTTATTTAGCCTAGAAAGATATGGTCCTAAGCGTTTTAAAACACTGAGTTGCTTAGCTGCCTTTCTACAGATATTTCCAATATGGATGTCAAATTTTAGTTGATAGTCAATTTCTATACCCAACAATTTTACTATTTTTTCACAAGTTAATTTTGAATTTTGAACTTCAATTGTTGGGTTCATGTCAACAGTTTTCTTTCCAACTGCAATCACTTGAAACTTGTCAGGATTGGCTTGCATTTTATTTATTCTAAACCATTCTATCAGCTGATTTGACTCCATTTTTAAGGTTGATATAATATTGTCATAATTTGGACTTGAAAAAGACAAAGTGTTGTCGTCTACATAATTATACAGCGAGCCATGTTTTATAAAATAAAAAATATCATTGAAAAATACATTGAAAAGGATAGGACCTAATATAGAGCCTTGTGGCACCCCTTTATGAATGCCAGCCTAACTGCTAAGAATGCTTTCAAATTTGATTTGCTGTTTTCTACCAGTTAAACATGATTTTAGTAAAGAGACTGAATGTGGCTTAATACCATATCAGAGCAATTTATCAATTAAAATTTCATGTGGAAGGCAATCAAAAGCCTTTGAGAGGTCCATAAGAACAACAGCCAAATAATGATTTTTATCCAGGGCCTCTCGCCAATCTTCCAAAAAGACTTAGCAGTGTGGTCTGCACCCATGTCCCTTACGAAATGCACATAGATATGGGTTAAAAATATTGTCAAAAAAATCAGCCAGTTGGATCTCTAGTACTTTTTCGTATATTTTAGATATTATAGATAATACACTTATAGGTCTATAATTGGATTTTTGAAGCGCATCATTTTTCTTGACTACTGGAGTGACCTCTGCTTCTTTAAGTCTGTCAGGGAATACCCCATACTCAATTGTTGTATTTATAAGTGTTGTAATTTGAGGCCCCATGACTGACTTACTTAGCTTCACAACCTTAGCTGGAATTCCATCAGCTCCTGTAGCCTTTTTAATGTTTATTTTGTTCATGATCTTTTCAATTTTGTCAGGTGTTATTAGAGTCCTGCGGAATGGCGGACGCCCTATAGTGATCAGTCTTTCCGTCCGTCCGTCTGTCCGTCTGTCCGTCCGTCTGTCCGTCCGTCCGTCCGTAACAAATTGTGTCCGCTCTATATCTAGAGAACCGTTATGATTTCAAAGTTTATACTTGACATGTATATTAACCAACACCAGAGGGTGTGTCATAATGTATGTACAACTTCCTAGGTCAAAGGTCAAAGTCAAAAACTTTGGTTTAAGTTGACAACCCCGTGTCCTATGGTAAAGATTGTGTCCGCTCTATATCTTGAGAACTGTTATGATTTCAAAGTTTATACTTGACATGTATATAAACCTACCTGTTTTGTGTCATTTAGTATGTTCTTACCTTCTGCAAGTACTATGGTTTGGTCTCCATTTTTACATTTCTTAGATAAGAAGGGTTTTATACATTTCCAAAAATCACATGATTTTGATCCGCCTGCACATCTCTCTAAGAAATAAGTTTTCATAGAGTCTTTCTTAAGTTTGTTTACCAAATTTCTTTGTTTACGGTATTTTTCCCAGGTCTTACTGTTTCGTTGTTTTGTATAATTTGTATAGAGCATATGTTTGCGATAAATAGATTTTCTTAATTCGCTGTTCATGCATGGCATTGGTTTCTTTCCGTGTGTTCTTGTCTTAATGGGTGCATGTGAGTTTAGGATGTCAGTTACCAGTTGTTCATAACTCATGTATGCCTCATTTATTTGTTGTTCATGTGTTTTAGTACTAGAGATACTTGGCACACTTGGGATGTTAATTTTACTAATATCATTATTGAATAACTCAAGATCAAAATTTCTATAACTTCTATAAGATACATTTTTTCTCAGCTCACCTGGTAAATTTCCCTTTATGGTAGTAGATATAAGGTTATGACAATCGTTTATACCACTAGGGATATTATGCGTATTGAAACAAAGTGATTTTTTATTTGTAAGTATAATATCTACCAGTGATGGTTTACAATTTTTCATACAGCATGTTCTACAAGCTGGGACATATAAAAAATCTCACATATATCATTAATTAATTTACTTTTAGTTTCATGTAATAAATCAAAATTAAGGTCTCCAAAAATCATATAATTTTCATATTTTACTAAACACTGATCTAAGTTTTTTTTTAAATTTATCATTAAAAAAGTTATCAGTCACTGATGGTGGTTAATACATTCCCATAATTAGCCATTTTCTGTCGTTGATGTGGACCTCAATGGAAATGTTTTCAAGGTCTTTGGACTCAAGTTGTTGCTGTCTACTTGACGGGATGTCACTACTTATAAGGGCAAGCATACCTCCTCCAGACTATGTTCGGTCACGTCTGAAGAGTTTGTAGCCTTCAACCATAAATAAACTATCATTGAAAGTCTCATCAAGTTTCGTCTCGGCTATAAATATCAGATCTACGATTTTGTCATGTAATATGTCTTGTATTTCATTAAATTTATACCTCAGGCTGTATATATTTAAGTAAGCAGCTATAAAGTTCTTGGGGTGCTTACGTCTAGAATCCCTCAGTTGCTGAAACGTGTTTTTGTTTACACCGGGAGTAGCTTCTTCTAAGGGTGCGTTTGATTGTTCATCTGAGCAAAATTCAGATTCAAATTCAAAATACGAATCTGTAAAGTTAGGAAGTATACATTAGCGACAATACCAGCTATCTGTTGACTCGGACAGCCTGTTATACTCATGTAAAGGTAAGTCTATACATTTTATGTGGTGCCAGTACATGCATTCTTCACACTGAATTCCTTTCTGTTTTTTTTTTACAGATTTGGAACATTTTCCACAGGGACTTTTCACCGGTCCTGTTTATTATGTGTGTTTATTGTTACTCTTTTAGTACACATTTATGTAGAATTGAGTTGTGCTTGATATGTACTATTTTATGACTTAATATTTTATTCTAGTTTTGATGATACTTCAATTGTACCTATATTGTGCTGAATGATATATGTAAATATTATTATTTGTTCATGTTTATTTCATATTTTATAAGTTACATTGATTAGTTACCTTAATTTCCTGCTAAACATTATAAAAACAAATTTATCACTATCAAAGCAATTCTCGATTGTCACACATTTAACCTTCCTAATTGTCCCACAAACCTATTCCCGATTGTCCCACAAAATTTCATTACTTTTTTACCTGTAATTTCAATAAGTGGGACAATCGGGAAGACACCAATATTTTGCCTTCATATTAATCCCTGGAAAAACTTACATTTAAATCGGTGACATATTTGATATATATTAAAAGCCTATCAAGTTAATAGTACTGGAATTATGAATTTGGATTAAATTTCATCGTTTGTTTTAATTAAAAATAAAAATGAAAATGAAATTTAGAAATTTTCATATTATTGATAGAGCAGCATCTTGTATTACAAAATAACTCTATTAGAAACACCACAACCTTAACTATATAAGGAAACTGACAAAAAGTTCACGCCCCAAAAAATGTACTTTTAGACGAAATTTAAGATATTGTCATAAAATCTCCGAAAAAAGGAAACCGGAAAATTCGTCATTTGTAACTCGGTTTTAAAGATAACAATGATGATTGCATACGGAAACTGACAAACATTTCAAAACAAAAATTACTATTTTCAGTCTAAAACTAAAATTTTAATCATGAAATCTGCGAAAACAGGAAAAAGGAAAATGTGTCTAATTTAATGCAAGTTAAGACTTTTTGTCAACATTTTTTGAAATATATACTGAATAAGTTGAAATATAAAAAAAAATTTAACAAACATTATGCATGACATATTTCTTCGTCAAACACTTTCTTTTAAAAAAATCATCCAAAACTTGTAATGTTATTACGATATATCAATAAGTATTCAAATAATTCGTAAATATTTATTGAAATGAACAATAATGAGTTTTACAGATCATTTGTTAGGCATGACTTATATTCCAATTTTTATCTTGTTTCAGAAATAGGTACTCTAGTGATAAAGGTATCATATTCGTAGACTATATAATTTTGTAGACTACTGAGTGAAGACTTTTTTATTTAGCTATGTATAAACTGCTCGAAAGTTCGAGAAGTAGCTGGAGGAAAGGATTATTGATACAAATTAAATCGAGTTATTTGAACTGCAGAAGTTTTGATATATATAGAATAATGGCATTTTTGTTTTTGATACTGACTTTATCAGCAAGAATATTAAGAGAGCCCTCAAGGGCGAGCTGTTATTTGAGCTGATGAAGTCAGTATCAAAAAATAAAATGTCATTATTCTGTTTATCGGTAATTTGTCATGTCTGTACTTTTTTTGGTTGAGAATATCAAGAAAAATTAAATAGTAAGTAAAACTACTTTTACGCGTACAAAACGTTGGGATAGTTGTGTGGTTGTATGAATGAAATCGCGTGCATTTCTTTGATAAATTGATGCGGATGGACTTGAGCACGAGGAACAAATTATACAATCAATATGTACCTAGATATAGGTTAAAGTATCAATTCTCCTTTCTAAATAATAAATATCGTATGATAAAGTAGCCACTATCTTCCTGTTTGCAACTATTGGTTAATGATATATGTTGCACTCAGAACTTTTCTTTAGATAATGACAGTATCTGGTATATACTAATAGTTACAGACCTTCTAAATTTCAAACTGACCACACGCACGATACACGCACGGACGATACACGCACGGTGAATGCACGAAACACGATCCAACCACGATGAGCGATGAGCGTTACACGGAGGATTAACGAAAAATGAATGATGAATGATGAACGCACGATACACGCACGGTGAATGATGAATGATGAACGCACGATACACGCACGGTGAATGTTGAATGATGAGCGCACGATACACGTACGGTGAATGATTCATTGACGAATGAACGATAGGCACTCAACACACGATTCGTTAAGTCATTTAATTTAGGATGGCATTTAAAATTGATATATGATAATTAAAATGTATAAGGGTATACAAATTTTAGATATCGCGCTTTCAGTGTTGATTGGTTGGCAACATTCAATGTCGTAAATAGATTAATTGTCGTATACCTTTTAGTGTATTTCCAATTTACCAATGAGTGTTGTCAAATTATAAAACTCATCGACTTATATATAATGTTTTTTATACATTAAATATAGAAAACATATTTATAAATTGTTACATTTTAAAGAGTGGCGGATCGAGCCATTTTTAAAAAGGGGATTCTCAATCCAGGATAAAAGGGATGGTTCCAACCATATGTCCCCATTCAAAAGCATTGATCGTCAAAAAAAGGGGGTTCCAACCCCAAGAACCCCCCCCCCCCCCCTATTTTTTTTTTTGGATCTGCCTTAATTTGTAACCTTGACAATTTTTGATCATTTGTTTTCGTTCAAAAATGTATGAAATATTTGTCACTGGATATTACGCAAACATGAATCCCGGCGAGGGAAGAACAAAAAAAGTTTGCTTCCGCAAATTTACAGATTTAACATTGTTGTGCTGATACTTAGAGTAATTATGTATATATATTCATATGAAAAAAGTTCATCGAGAATGCAACATTGCAAATAATACTTTTAAAAATTCCCATTATAAAACTTAGGACTTTTTTAGTACTTTTGACGGGATAATGAAGTTTTTAGAATTTCCCGGCTCATAGAAAATACACAAAAGAGACAAAAGAAAGCCCTTCTAAATAAACAAAACGTCTAAGATGGCCATTCCATTTAATATTATTTCAGAATGAGGTGTATACTTAATGTTTTGGACATCTGTTTCCCTAGATCTGAACAAGGATTTGTATAATTTAGATTCTATCATGTCATGTCATTGAGAATTATTACTTAATTCATGCTACATAATGTCATTTCCGTATTTGATAAAAAAAAAAAAAAAAAAATCCAATAACTTTTAATTTTTGAATATATCTGTATAACTAAATTAATTAGTTGACACGCGCCGATGTTGTCAACACGGTAAGTCTTTAAATATCAACGAATACGTGTTATCTCTGCGGTCAAGTGTAACCGGGAATTTAAGACATGCGTTTTTAATCGGAAAGATAAAACCGATCCCGACGGTCCCTAAATAATTGCATATCACTAAAACGGAACTTTAAAGAACAATGACAAATTCAATATCAAAAATGTCTGCGGAACAATTTTCAAGAATTGAAATTGAAAGTTTAAAATAATTAGTCGTTTTATTTCTATTACATGTAGTCTTTTATTTTTAAAATTATAAACATTCAATCGGTTGTCGTTCTCTTTATCTTCCTCTATGATGTTTTTGAAGACAAAAACAATTCGCAGGATTAATCTAAATAGTCAGACATTAAACTCACTCTTCTAAAACTTTTAGCATTAAAACCTAATTGCATGAAATTGAATTAGTATGTTAGTATTCTCATCACTTTTATTTATTGACGTAACTAATCTTTTGAGGTTACGTCACGCGAATATATTTCACATGAAAAGGTGCAACTAGATGCATCCCTAAACAAAAAATTAAAACAATATATATATATATATATATATAAAATGGCGGGTATGCGTCAATCAGACAGCAATCCAACATAAACACAAGTAGGTTACCTGACATCTAGAATGAGAGATTTAAGCATAACCCGCGCTGGTTTTGAGTAAAATTCTATATACATGTAGTACTCCGAAACGTGAAATATACGAAAGTTTTTTTTACGTACGATGGAGCGTGGCATTCCTTAAATACATACGGGTCCACAGAATCTTCTTATTATAATATAATGGTAAATGAGGATCTCGTTAGAGGAACAAAGTAAAGATACATGTTAACGCAGAATAATTTCCACATGCAGAAAATCAGAGGACGATCTCTCAATTAGTATGCGATTGTAACTAATACATCCATAGACAATACATGTAACACTAGTAACTGCAACTTCATATACTGACTTTGAAACAAATATACTGCTCATAATAATTGCACATCTAAGATTTTAATCTAGCTATCACGCATCATATAGACCATTGCGCACCATTGAACGGCTCACAACACTTCGGCGCAGACCATCGCACTTCAGCGTGACCATCAAACTTCATGGTCCCCATTGCACCTTTGAGTCATACATACATGTGTATATACACTTTTTACTTGATTTCGATAATTGCAAAAACTTTTATACCGATTTTCTGATAAGGTCCGAGAACACAGTTATTTGGTAGTGCATTTCTTTTAGACAATAAATAAAAATTAAAAAAATTCCACCTGCGCTTTCTCAATAATATTTTTACAGTGTGTTGAACTACTTTTGGGACAAATTAAATCAAAATTATAGAAAACTTCATCAGCTCTAACTCAAAATATGGACAATTTTATGTTAAGTGGGTCTTGAAATTTTTTGACAGCTTCCGAAATGCTAATTTGTTAACCTTTTTCAGCTGGACCAAATCACTACTTTACTTTAAAATTCATGACCCAAATTTTTTTACAGTGTAGTTTCATTCCCCTAATTGCTATTTGAGGCAAAAACATGAAGAAATAAATTTGGAAGGGGTATAAAAAAAATGGCAAGTAACACACTGTCCACACTAGGGACTATATTCGTGGACGAAAATCAAAGGACGATAACTGTGTTCCCGGACTATAATGGTTTTTATTGCACTAAAGTAATAATTTAAATTCCCGCGGGTATTGCCCGAGGGAAATACGGTTCATTTAAGGGTTTACAAATCTTCATAGCTTAAATATGTTGATACTTATGTCACGAACAGATATATATGACAAACATTTTTCAAATTGTCAGTATATAAATAAAGAGGTTTTTTTTAAGAAACGTTTGTTTCAGCTATCACAGACTAAGTTGGCCTTTAATGGATTTAGCTCTTATGTAAAAATAAGAAGATGAAGTATAATTGCTAATGAGACAATTATTCAAGAAGCTTCAAATCAAGCGGATGTTAGCAGTTATAGTATATATAGGCCGTACGACCTTAAATAATGAAAAAATACGGAAACCGTAAAGTCGGTCAAACGAGGCCCCGCCCCGACGTGAAAAAATATGAAACAATTCAATTGAGAAAACTAGCGACCTTATTCATAACAAAGTAATTTTTCGGCACAAACATTTTTCTTTACTAAATATTACTAAACAATTTTCATGTTTAATCATTAAATTAAAAGATGTTATATTAAAAAAAAAGATTTAAAAGAAATAATAAATCCCTAAGTGTTTTACTGGTAAACATATTTAATGTCTGGTAGTTTTCATATGCAAATAATTATTTCTTTTTGTTTTTTTTTAAAGATAATAGTGTAATCGGTTATGTAATTTGACACGTGTCTAACGGTTCACTGATTTTCGGCAATATCAAAGAAAAACCGGCACTTGCCTAAATATTGTTCAATAACTCATTTATTTGTGGTTCTTTTTCTATAAAATTTGGAATTTATGCATTAAATATTAGTCTCTTCCATAATATGAAATTTGGTTACATGTGATAGCAACCCTTCTAGTTCTTAGTGGCATATAATAAGTCCTTAGTGCACCAAGGAGTTCTTAGCAGTGTTTAGACGGAAATTGTTTTATCTTGATAGATGCAAACGAAACTTCAATGAATTATTTGTACTTATCAAAATAACTATTATATCGAATAAAAATGAAAAAAAAAATCTATCGGATAAAAACTACCGTTTTTTTTCTATGAGAGAATATATATCCTATTGGAGTCAAATTTGTTCTATGGATTCGAAAAGACAAAAATATCCTCGGTAACGGAACAAAAAATACTCTCATGGTAAAACAAATCCGTCATTTTTTAATAATCCTAGAATCCAATAAGGTTAACAAAGAACTATTGTAAATTATTTTTTCGGAATTTTTAGACATACAATAAAAACGGTGTCCCGGATTTGCAATCATGAACACGACGAAAAGTTAATCAGAGGAAGTGTTAAATGTTTATTTTAAACACAATTTCAAGTAAAAAAAGTTCCTATATTAAAATCATTCTTAAGGAATACGTGATATATTTGCCTGCTCTTATATATACTTTTTTATTTACAAAATGCCTTTAAATACATATAATGTTTATTTTTATTTAATTTGCCACAAAACGTATTTACAGTACTTGCAACCTTGGGCGTTACTATTTTAGCGATCTACAGCGGTCATCGATCAGTAACCGATCAGTCAAGTTCGCGTCAAACTCACGTCACCAATCCGTCAGACTTATAGTAAAAATATTTGACTGATCGTAACGATCGGACGGATCGGACCGATTGACCTTTCTGACGGATTGAACTCTACTACGTCACATGATGAACTAATACAAATTACATAATCTTAGTTTCGTTTCATTTGATTAAAATGGCGCCATGGGAAACGTTCAAGTACAAAAGATCAACATTTTTTTTAGTAATTATTCAGCAAAGTTTTAAGAATTTAAAAAGAAATGAAATATGCAGATAAAACTGATTTTAAATATCATAGAATGGTGATTTTCGTTTTTATTTAGGTTATATATTATCACACCCGAAGAGTGCTAAAACGGTCTTTATCGCGAATGTGATTTAATTTTTTTTCCGAAAAAAACATTGCATTTTTTTTATCAAAAGAAGAAAAATTGGTAATAACATTTTAGTATATTTTCTCTGATATTCTTTTAGTTTTATGAAAAACAACCGATCCTGAACTACAAAAGTATAAAATCTAATGGCGGTCAATGTTTTTCATTAAACAGTTAAAATAAAAAAAATGATTGCATTCTTTTTCAATAAAAACAAAAGTTTATGTATATTTATTCTTCAATTATTCACATTTTATACAAAATTATTTATCTAAAGGCATTTCTAATGACTGATTGAATTTGAAGTTGCATTATTTCTAATATAAAAGAAGAAATATTTGAATTTTTAAGCAACACGAACAAAAATTTATTATCTTTTCCCTGAAATTCAGCATAATTTATGAAAAACAACCAATCCTGATGTACAAAAAGTACTGAAATCAAAAGGCGATTCATAATTTCTATCAAAATAAAGAAATTATTGCATTCATATTCAACACAAACAAAAGTTTAAGTATTTGTCTCCTTACATTATCAAAATTCTTGTAAAACAATCTTATCTTGAGGCCTTTGAAATAACTAGTTACAAAAAACATTGCATTTTTTTGTGTCAAAAAAAGAAAAATTGATAATTTTAAACAAAGCAAACAACATTTTCGTATATTTTCTATGATATTCTTTTAATTTTTAGGAAAAACAACCAATCCTGAACTACAAAAAAGTACAAAAATCCAATGACAGTCAATAATTTACATTAAAATAAAGAAATGATTGCATTTTTATTCAACAAAAACAAAGTTTATGCATATTTATCCTACAATTATTCACATTTATACAAAATAACTTATCTAAAGGCATTTATAATGACTGATTGCAATTGATGTTGCATTATTTCTGATATAAAAGAAGAAATATTTTCATTTTTAAGCAACGCAAACAAAAATTTAGTATCTTTTCCCTGAAATTCAGCATAATTTATGAAAAACAACTAATCCTGATGTACAAAAAGTACTGAAATCTAATGGCGGTTAGTAATTTCTATCAAGATAAAGAAATTATTACATTCGTATTTAACACAAACAAAAGTTTAAGTATTTTTCTCCTTACATAATTAAAATTCTGATAAAAAATCTTATCTTGAGGCCTATAAAATAACTAGTTACAAAAAACATTGCATTTTTTTTTATCAAAAAAAAAAAAATTGATAATTTTAAACAATGCGAACAACATTTTAGTATATTTTCTATGATATTCTTTTAATTTTATGAAAAACAACCAATCCTGAGCTACAAAAAGTACAAATTTCAATGGCGGTCAATAATTTCCATTAAAATAAAGAAATGATTGCATTCTTTTTCAACGAAAACAAAAGTTTATGTATATTTATCCTTCAATTATTCACATTTTATACAAAATTATTTATCTAAAGGCATTTATAATGACTGATTAAATTTGACGTTACATTATTTCTGATATGAAAGAAGAAATATTTGCATTTTTAAGCAACACAAACAATAATTTATTATTTTTTCCCTGAAATTCATCATAATTTATGAAAAACAACCAATCATGATGTACAACAAGTACTGAAATCAAACGGCGTTTCATAATTTCTATCAAAATAAAGAAATTGTTGCATTCATATTCAATACAAGCAAAAGTTTAGGCCTTATATATTTAAAATTCTCATCAAAAATCTTATCTTCAGCCTTTAAAATAACTAGTTACAAAAAACATTGCATTTTTTTTTATCAAAAAAATAAAAATTGGTAATTTTAAACAATGCGAACAACATTTTAGTATATTTTCTCTGATATTCTTTTAATTTTATGAAAAACAACCAATCCTGAACTACAAAAAAGTACAAAAATCCAATGGCGGTCAATAATTTCCATTAAAATGAAAAAATGATTGCATTCTTTTTCAACAAAAACAAAAGTTTATGCATATTTATCCTTAAATTATTCACATCTTATACAAAAGTACTGATCTAAATGCATTTATAATTATATCTGATTGCAATTGACGTTGCATTATTTCTGATATAAAAGAAGAAATATTTGCATTTTTAAGCAACACGAACAAAAATTTAGTATCTTTTCCTTTAAATTCAGCATATTTTATGAAAATCAACCAAACCTGTTGTACAAAAAATACTGAAATCTAATGGCGGTTCATAATTTCTATCAAAATATAGAAATTATAACATTGGTATTCAACAAAAACAAAAGTTTATGCATATCTATCCTTCAATTATTCACATTTTATACAAAATTACTTATCTAAAGTCATTTATAATGACTGATTGCAATTGAAGTTGCATTATTTCTGATATAAAAGAAGAAATATTTGCATTTTTAAGCAAAGGGAACAAAAATTTACTATCTTTTGCCTGAAATTACGCAACATTTATGAAAAACACCAATCCTGATGTACAAAAAGTACGGAAATCAAATGGTGGTTCATAATTTCTATCAAAATAAAGAAATTATTGCATTCATATTCAACACAAGCAAACGTTTAAGCCTTATATATTTAAAATTCTCATAAAAAATATTATCTTTAGGCCTTTGAAATAACTAGTTACAAAAAACCTTGCATTTTTTTTTTATCAAAAAAAGAAAAATTGAAAATTTTAAACAATGCGAACAACATTTTAGCATACTTTCTCTGGTATTCTTTTAATTTTATGAAAAACAACCAATCCTGAACTACAAAACGTACAAAAATCCAATGGCGATCAATAATTTCAATTAAAATAAAGAAATGATTGCATTCTTATTTAACTAAAACAAAAGTTTATGCATATTTATTCTTCAATTATTCACATTTTATACAAAATTACTTATCTAAAGTCATTTATAATGACTGATTGAATTTGACGTTACATTATTTCTGATATAAAAGAAGAAATATTTTCATTTTTAAGCAACGCAAACAAAAATTTAGTATCTTTTCCTTGAAATTCAGCATAATTTATGAAAAACAACTAATCCTGATGTACAAAAAGTACTGAAATCTAATGGCGGTTAGTAATTTCTATCAAGATAAAGAAATTATTACATTCGTATTTAACACAAACAAAAGTTTAAGTATTTTTCTTCTTACATAATTAAAATTCTGATAAAATAATTTTATCTTGAGGCCTATAAAATAACTAGTTACAAAAAACATTGCATTTTTTTTTTATCAAAAAAAGAAAAATTGATAATTTTAAACAATGCGAACAACATTTTAGTATATTTTCTATGATATTCTTTTAATTTTATGAAAAACAACCAATCCTGAGCTACAAAAAGTACAAATTTCAATGGCGGTCAATAATTTCCATTAAAATAAAGAAATGATTGCATTCTTTTTCAACGAAAACAAAAGTTTATGTATATTTATCCTTCAATTATTCACATTTTATACAAAATTATTTATCTAAAGGCATTTATAATGACTGATTAAATTTGACGTTACATTATTTCTGATATGAAAGAAGAAATATTTGCATTTTTAAGCAACACAAACAATAATTTATTATTTTTTCCCTGAAATTCATCATAATTTATGAAAAACAACCAATCATGATGTACAACAAGTACTGAAATCAAACGGCGTTTCATAATTTCTATCAAAATAAAGAAATTGTTGCATTCATATTCAATACAAGCAAAAGTTTAGGCCTTATATATTTAAAATTCTCATCAAAAATCTTATCTTCAGCCTTTAAAATAACTAGTTACAAAAAACATTGCATTTTTTTTTATCAAAAAAATAAAAATTGGTAATTTTAAACAATGCGAACAACATTTTAGTATATTTTCTCTGATATTCTTTTAATTTTATGAAAAACAACCAATCCTGAACTACAAAAAAGTACAAAAATCCAATGGCGGTCAATAATTTCCATTAAAATGAAAAAATGATTGCATTCTTTTTCAACAAAAACAAAAGTTTATGCATATTTATCCTTAAATTATTCACATCTTATACAAAAGTACTGATCTAAATGCATTTATAATTATATCTGATTGCAATTGACGTTGCATTATTTCTGATATAAAAGAAGAAATATTTGCATTTTTAAGCAACACGAACAAAAATTTAGTATCTTTTCCTTTAAATTCAGCATATTTTATGAAAATCAACCAAACCTGTTGTACAAAAAATACTGAAATCTAATGGCGGTTCATAATTTCTATCAAAATATAGAAATTATAACATTGGTATTCAACAAAAACAAAAGTTTATGCATATCTATCCTTCAATTATTCACATTTTATACAAAATTACTTATCTAAAGTCATTTATAATGACTGATTGCAATTGAAGTTGCATTATTTCTGATATAAAAGAAGAAATATTTGCATTTTTAAGCAAAGGGAACAAAAATTTACTATCTTTTGCCTGAAATTACGCAACATTTATGAAAAACACCAATCCTGATGTACAAAAAGTACGGAAATCAAATGGTGGTTCATAATTTCTATCAAAATAAAGAAATTATTGCATTCATATTCAACACAAGCAAACGTTTAAGCCTTATATATTTAAAATTCTCATAAAAAATATTATCTTTAGGCCTTTGAAATAACTAGTTACAAAAAACCTTGCATTTTTTTTTTATCAAAAAAAGAAAAATTGAAAATTTTAAACAATGCGAACAACATTTTAGCATACTTTCTCTGATATTCTTTTAATTTTATGAAAAACAACCAATCCTGAACTACAAAACGTACAAAAATCCAATGGCGATCAATAATTTCAATTAAAATAAAGAAATGATTGCATTCTTATTTAACTAAAACAAAAGTTTATGCATATTTATTCTTCAATTATTCACATTTTATACAAAATTACTTATCTAAAGTCATTTATAATGACTGATTGAATTTGACGTTACATTATTTCTGATATAAAAGAAGAAATATTTTCATTTTTAAGCAACGCAAACAAAAATTTAGTATCTTTTCCTTGAAATTCAGCATAATTTATGAAAAACAACTAATCCTGATGTACAAAAAGTACTGAAATCTAATGGCGGTTAGTAATTTCTATCAAGATAAAGAAATTATTACATTCGTATTTAACACAAACAAAAGTTTAAGTATTTTTCTTCTTACATAATTAAAATTCTGATAAAATAATTTTATCTTGAGGCCTATAAAATAACTAGTTACAAAAAACATTGCATTTTTTTTTTATCAAAAAAAGAAAAATTGATAATTTTAAACAATGCGAACAACATTTTAGTATATTTTCTATGATATTCTTTTAATTTTATGAAAAACAACCAATCCTGAGCTACAAAAAGTACAAAATTCAATGGCGGTCAATAATTTCCATTAAAATAAAGAAATGATTGCATTCTTTTTCAACGAAAACAAAAGTTTATGTATATTTATCCTTCAATTATTCACATTTTATACAAAATTATTTATCTAAAGGCATTTATAATGACTGATTGAATTTGACGTTACATTATTTCTGATATGAAAGAAGAAATATTTGCATTTTTAAGCAACACGAACAAAAATTTAGTAATTTTTCCCTGAAATTCAGCAGAATTTATGAAAAATATCAATCCTGATGTACAAAAAGTACTGAATTCAAATGGCGGTTCATAATTTCTACCAAAATAAAGAAATTATTGCATTCATACTCAACACAAGCTAAATTTTAAGCCTTATATATTTAAAATTCTCATAAAAAATCTTATCTTGAGGCCGTTGAAATAACTAGTTACAAAAAACATTGCATTTTTTTTTATCAAAAAAATAAAAATTGGTAATTTTAAACAATGCGAACAACATTTTAGTATATTTTCTATGATATTCTTTTAATTTTATTAAAAACAACCAATCCTGAGCTACAAAAAGTACAAAATTCAATGGCGGCCAATAATTTCCATTAAAATAAAGAAATGATTGCATTCTTATTTAACTAAAACAAAAGTTTATGCATATTTATTCTTCAATTATTCACATTTTATACAAAATTATTTATCTAAAGGCATTTATAATGACTGATTGAATTTGACGTTACATTATTTCTGATATAAAAGAAGAAATATTTTCATTTTTAAGCAACGCAAACAAAAATTTAGTATCTTTTCCTGGAAATTCAGCATAATTTATGAAAAACAACTAATCCTGATGTACAAAAAGTACTGAAATCTAATGGCGGTTAGTAATTTCTATCAAGATAAAGAAATTATTACATTCGTATTTAACACAAACAAAAGTTTAAGTATTTTTCTCCTTACATAATTAAAATTCTGATAAAATAATCTTATCTTGAGGCCTATAAAATAACTAGTTACAAAAAACATTGCATTTTTTTTTTATCAAAAAAAGAAAAATTGATAATTTTAAACAATACGAACAACATTTTAGTATATTTTCTCTGATATTCTTTTAATTTTATGAAAAACAACCAATCCTGAGCTACAAAAAGTACAAAATTCAATGGCGGTCAATAATTTCTATTAAAATAAAGAAATGATTGCATTCTTTTTCAACGAAAACAAAAGTTTATGCATATTTATCCTTCAATTATTCACATTTTATACAAAATTATTTATCTAAAGGCATTTATAATGACTGATTGAATTTGACGTTACATTATTTCTGATATGAAAGAAGAAATATTTGCATTTTTAAGCAACACGAACAAAAATTTAGTAATTTTTCCCTGAAATTCAGCATAATTTATGAAAAATATCAATCCTGATGTACAAAAAGTACTGAATTCAAATGGCGGTTCATAATTTCTACCAAAATAAAGAAATTATTGCATTCATACTCAACACAAGCAACATTTTAAGCCTTATATATTTAAAATTCTCATAAAAAATCTTATCTTGAGGCCGTTGAAATAACTAGTTACAAAAAACATTGCATTTTTTTTTATCAAAAAAATAAAAATTGGTAATTTTAAACAATGCGAACAACATTTTAGTATATTTTCTATGATATTCTTTTAATTTTATTAAAAACAACCAATCCTGAGCTACAAAAAGTACAAAATTCAATGGCGGCCAATAATTTCCATTAAAATAAAGAAATGATTGCATTCTTATTTAACTAAAACAAAAGTTTATGCATATTTATTCTTCAATTATTCACATTTTATACAAAATTATTTATCTAAAGGCATTTATAATGACTGATTGAATTTGACGTTACATTATTTCTGATATAAAAGAAGAAATATTTTCATTTTTAAGCAACGCAAACAAAAATTTTGTATCTTTTCCTGGAAATTCAGCATAATTTATGAAAAACAACTAATCCTGATGTACAAAAAGTACTGAAATCTAATGGCGGTTAGTAATTTCTATCAAGATAAAGAAATTATTACATTCGTATTTAACACAAACAAAAGTTTAAGTATTTTTCTCCTTACACAATTAAAATTCTGATAAAATAATCTTATCTTGAGGCCTATAAAATAACTAGTTACAAAAAACATTGCATTTTTTTTTTTATCAAAAAAAGAAAAATTGATAATTTTAAACAATACGAACAACATTTTAGTATATTTTCTATGATATTCTTTTAATTTTATGAAATACAACCAATCCTGAGCTACAAAAAGTACAAAATTCAATGGCGGTCAATAATTTCTATTAAAATAAAGAAATGATTGCATTCTTTTTCAACGAAAACAAATGTTTATGTATATTTATCCTTCAATTATTCACATTTTATACAAAATTATTTATCTAAAGGCATTTATAATGACTGATTGAATTTGACGTTACATTATTTCTGATATGAAAGAAGAAATATTTGCATTTTTAAGCAACACGAACAATAATTATTATTTTTTCCCTGAAATTCGTCATAATTTATGAAAAACAACCAATCCTGATGTACAACAAGTACTGAAATCAAACGGCGTTTCATAATTGCTATCAAAATAAAGAAATTGTTGCATTCATATTCAGTACAAGCAAAAGTTTAGGCCTTATATATTTAAAATTCTCATCAAAAATCGTATCTTCAGCCTTTAAAATAACTAGTTACAAAAAACATTGCATTTTTTTTTATCAAAAAAATAAAAATTGGTAATTTTAAACAATGCGAACAACATTTTAGTATATTTTCTCTGATATTCTTTTAAATTTATGAAAAAGAACCAATCCTGAACTACAAAAAAGAACAAAAATCCAATGGCGGTCAATAATTTCCATTAAAATGAAAAAATGATTGCATTCTTGTTCAACAAAAACAAAAGTTTATGCATATTTATCCTTAAATTATTCACATTTTATACAAAAGTACTGATCTAAATGCATTTATAATAATATCTGATTGCAATTGACGTTGCATTATTTCTGATATAAAAGAAGAAATATTTGCATTTTTAAGCAACACGAACAAATATTTAGTATCTTTTTCTTTAAATTCAGCATATTTTATGAAAAACAACCAAACCTGATGTACAAAAAGTACTGAATTCAAATGGCGGTTCATAATTTCTACCAAAATAAAGAAATTATTGCATTCATACTCAACACAAGCAAAATTTTAAGCCTTATATATTTAAAATTCTCATAAAAAATCTTATCTTGAGGCCGTTGAAATAACTAGTTACAAAAAACATTGCATTTTTTTTTTATAAAAAAAAGAAAAATTGAAAATTTTAAACAATGTGAACAACATTTTAGTATATTTTCTCTGATATTCTTTTAATTTTATGAAAAACAACCAATCCTGAGCTACAAAAAGTACAAAATTCAATGGCGGTCAATAATTTCCATTAAAATAAAAAAATTATTGCATTCATTCTCAACACAAGCAAAATTTTAAGCCTTATATATTTAAAATTCTCATAAAAAATCTTATCTTGAGGCCTATAAAATAACTAGTTACAAAAAACATTGCATTTTTTTTTTTATAAAAAAAAAGAAAAATTGAAAATTTTAAACAATGTGAACAACATTTTAGTATATTTTCTCTGATATTCTTTTAATTTTATGAAAAACAACCAATCCTGAGCTACAAAAAGTACAAAATTCAATGGCGGTCAATAATTTCCATTAAAAAAAAGAAATGATTGCTTTCTTATTTAACTAAAACAAAAGTTTATGCATATTTATTCTTCAATTATTCACATTTTATACAAAATTACTTATCTAAAGGCATTTATAATGTCATTATGACTGATTGCAATTGACGTTGCATTATTTCTGATATAAAAGAAGAAATATTTGCATTTTTAAGCAACACGAAAACAAATTGAGTATCTTTTCCCTTAAATTCAGCATATTTTATGAAAAACAACTAATCCTGATGTACAAAAAATACTTAAATCTAATGGCGGTTCATAATAACTATCAAAATAAAGAAATCATTACATTCGTATTTAACAAAAACAAGTTGATGCATATTTATTCTTCAATTATCCACATTTTATACAAAATTACTTATTCAAAGGCATTGATAATGACTGATTGCAATTGACGTTGCATTATTTCTGATATAAAAGAAGAAATATTTGCATTTTTAAGCAAAGCGAACAAAAGTTTAGTATTTTGTCCCTTAAATTCAGTATTTTTTATGAAAAACAACTATTCCTGATGTACAAAAAGTACGGAAAACAAATGGCGGTTCATTATTTCTATCAAAATAAAGAAATCATTGCATTCATATTCAATACAAGCAAACATTTAGGCCTTATATATTTAAAATTCTCATAAAAAATCTTATCTTGAGGCCTTTGAAATAACAAGTTACAAAAAACATTGCATTATCTTTTATCAAAAGAAGAAAAATTGGTAATTTTAAATAATGCGAAGACAATTTTGGTATATTTTCTCTGATATTCTTTTACTTTTATGAAAAAAAAACCAATCCTAAACTATAAAAAATATAAAAATCCAATGGCGGTCAATAACTTTCATTACAATAAAGAAATGATTGCATTCTCTATCAAAATAAGAGAATATGAAGTAATACATATAATGCGTGAGAAGTAATTTATATATATATTTTTTTATGTGTTATTGCGACCAAGTTGATTACAAAATTAACCAGTAAAGGTGTCTTCGTAGAGGTCCGCGTTTATCGAATGTAAATACTTTGGAGTACGTTTTACATAAGAATTTTAACTATATACGTATCCGTCCGATCCGTGCATATAATTACTTTACTGATCGATCGCTGACCGTTGTCACGGTAACTCTCACATAGCTTATTTGACGTATCTGACGGATTCTATGGGTCATCGATCACCGATCCGTCATCGATCAGTCAAACATCCGGCACCGATCATTCACCGATCAGTCAAGTTCACGTCAAACAGTAACGCCTAAGGTTGCAGGTACTGTAGCTTAGTTTAATTGAAAATAAAAATATCGTTGAAGAGAACTACATGTCCGTGTTAAATTCGCCTCAGTTTGTTAATTTAAGTTTGACATCTAACTTCTTAATCCGCAATCCACATTTATCCGACAACCTTGTATATTGTATTTTCTTGATGGAATACCTTCATGTACATGTGACCATCAGAAACTTAGACAAATATGATATTTGTAATAGTATTTATGACCTAAAACCCAAATGAATGAAAATATCTAAGCAGAATATGAATTTGCTAAAATAGCGAAGAATTATAATCTAGCATAGATCAACATTGGAGAATAGGCTAAATGTTCATCAAAATGTATAGCTTCATGTGTCATGATTTGTCTTAAATCTACATATGGGCATTTTAAAATGACATGAAGTTCATCTTCAATAGTAGAGCTACAGTAAAAACATGCCCTCTCGTGGACTTCTTTTCTTTCATACCTTCCAGTTTCTATTTTTAGTGGAGCTACCCCACATATAAATTTTGGAAAAGCACCTCTGTTTTTAAGTGACAGAATATTTTTCAAATAATTTTCAGTGCAATGATTATTCTTGAATAATTTGCAAGTCCTCAATAAACTTCCCTCTGCATATTCAGCAACTCTTATACCCCAGTTTGAATTAAATTTATTAAATACATCTTCCTCAATTTGTTTAATACTATTTTTGTTCAATACATTTAATTCAAAATTACAATATTGCTCATAATTATATAATTTTAACATCTCTATAACTCTCAAGCTCCAAGTCTGTTTGCATGACAATTTTTAACAAACAGTTGTTCAACAGTATATTTTTTTTAGCCCATTGTTAACTTGTCCGCGGCATCTCGCTCAGTTGAATAGAAATTAAAATTTTAACTGTTATGTCGTAGAAATGTCATCATGTAATTGTTTGTACGTAGAACATGTATCGTCACTAGTATATTAAAATGTGTCAGTCCAAGCCAAGACTCACTAAATAAACACGAAAAATTAACAAACGATAAATAAATTTTACACAAAAAAGTCGTGAATCTGAATATACGTTATGTACGATGCAGTTAATTAAGAGTGCACAAGAAAGTAAGTAAGAATGTAAATTTAATTTAAAGTCGGAACATATATACACTATAACAGATAAAATATTAGCTTTGATGAACTCTATAACCGACTATCATATACAAATGTAAAAACCACAATGAATGAACGATACACGATTAGAGATGAACGATTGACGAATGCACATACACGGTTAATAAGCCTGAATGATTGATGAACGCACGATAC
Organism: Mytilus californianus; assembly: GCF_021869535.1. Taxonomy (NCBI): domain Eukaryota; kingdom Metazoa; phylum Mollusca; class Bivalvia; order Mytilida; family Mytilidae; genus Mytilus; species Mytilus californianus. The sequence continues at coordinate 151,913 of NW_026262738.1, forward strand.
ACAGTTAAGAATGAATGATTGATGAGCGCACGTTACACGATTAAGAATGAATGATTGATGAGCGCACGTTACACGGTTAAGAATGAATGAACGATGAACGCACGTTACACGGAAAACACACGGAATGATGAATGATGATCACACGATTGGTACACGCACGATACACGCACGCAACACGCACGATACACGATGAACGCATGGAAAAATGGTCAGTTTGAATTTTAGAAGGTCTGTAACTTTTCTCAAAATCTTTTAAACCCAAGAACATGATATCTCACTCCTTTCCAAAAAAAAAAAAACAACACAAAAACAAAAAAACAAAACTGATTAGGGTTCTACAAACACTTCATAGATGTCATTATATTTCGGCACGTCATACATTCACATGTGTGGAAAAATAAATGCATTAATAAAATAACATCCAAGAAATTAAAAATTGATACTAATTGTGCCCTCAAATCGACTGCTACTTTGTTACATACATGTATGTAGATAAAGTCAAGTTTAATCCAAAAAAATCTCAAAGTCAGAAAGAAAAATATCTTTCTGTTTAAGGAATCTTTATATTTACGGTCACATATTGAGGATGCCCTCATTATCCTGTTCCTCCGTAACGCACTTTTCAGTTACACATGTAGTACATTCATATTCATGTGGGCTTGACATTGGGGATACTAGTAAAATTGAAAATAGAAACTCATATCTGGATCTGAATGTATTCAAAGTAATATAAAACAAATTGTTTGATTCCACTGCATTTTGGTATTGATATCGAAATTAACAGTCGATTGGTTGAGACTATATCTTACGTCACGTTGAACAAAACTTCATATTCCCCTCTGAGTATCATATTACCCTCTGAACGTCGGGACTTCCTTGTGCAACGTTACGCATGGTAAATGTGTTACTGTATAACATTTTGAACGTTTTTTGGAGATAGTATAACAATTATTTCGTTTTCAAAATTATCTCAGATAAAAGAATAGAAAGAATAAATCAGGACACTAAGTACACATTTGAGAGTACTCGCAGTTACTGACAGCTAGTTCAAAGCCAATAACAACTAATGAAAAAATCATGTTTCTAACTAAAATACTAAAATATCAATCAGTACACATCCAACATCAAATGGATTTAGTGTAAAGACGTCATTGACAGTTAGAGAAAAACATGACCTTGTGCAATGCCAAAATAAAGGATCGACAGATTGTAGTACCGTTAAAGTGCATATGTGTATAACAAAACTATTAGTATGATTACATTTACTGATAAAATGATCAATATTTATACCAATAAAAACAATATTCAAAGATCGAATTACAGTGTTGGTAACCTTTTAGAATAAGTTTATTGAAAGGATTGATGTTTACCCGGATTGTATATAAATGTACGGGCTCGGTAAACAACATCACCGTAAAATGTAACCGTGTTAATGTGATATGAATATCATAATGGTCCCTGCTTTGAACTAGACCTACATTTTAATTTGCTTGTTCACAGTGTATTAAACAAAAGTCATTAGACATTTTAAAGACATGCCACCCTACACGAACACATTATTCTGACTCAGAACTGTCGTCTCTGTTCTTATTCCTAGATGACGCACACGCAGGGGAGAAGCAGCATGTACAAATTGTCAAGTCCTTCGTTTAATCTTCTGGGGACCAAACCAACGACCTCTCACACCTTTGGCAAACACCCTATCACAAGACAATTAAGATGGTAATTTATGGAACGCCATGACAGCCTTATGTTGATGAACAACATTATATGCAGTGGTCACAGCATTATATGCAGTCGTGACAGCATTATCTGCAGTGGTCACAACATTATATACAGTATTCATAGCATTATATGCCGTCGTGACAGCATTATATGCAGTGGTTACAACAGTACATGCGGTAGTTACAACATTATATACAGTGATCACAACAGTATAATTTTATGTAGTCGTCACAACATCAAATGCAGTCGTGAAAACATTAGAATGTATATACAGTTGTCACAACATTATATGCAGTGGTCGGAACATTACATGCAGTGGTTACAACGTTATACATGTTTTGTTGGTGAAGGTGATGATCAGTGATAGTGATGGTGGCGGTTGAAATTCGGTAAATTTCGTAAAATTATTCTGACCTTGCCGAAACCGGTCATTAATTGATAATGTGACGCAAAAAACGGAATAGGTATTGAAGATATTTAATTAAGGCAATTCGATTGAAAACGGTATTAGTGAAAAATAACACCTGATATTGCTTGCAAATTAGACAGACATTATTTTGTAAATTTTTGGGTAATTCATCCCGTTCCAAAAAATGAACTAAAACAAAATTAAAAAAAAAAAAAAAAAAAAAAAACGGACATGGATACGCGACAAGACAACCATTGACAGCAGATTCTATGGACAATAATATTTTGCGTACAAAACACTATGATCCACTCAGTGTACGTTGTCTCATTCCTTTCATATTTATACGAAAAAAGGAAATGTGGATGTCCTTCAATGAGACAGCAACTCAACTACAAAGATAACTGTACAACACCAATAGTCGTACTGTTGGCAACAATAGACACTTATCTATACAATATATATAGAACTCTGAATTGAAATGTACAACGAATTTATTCTACGGTAGGGGAATTTTTAGAGTCTTTTAATCTTACTTCTTTTATCAGTATCATCATCGCTTTATGTTAACTTTATACTTATAGTACTTAATAGAAGAACATACATAATAACGCATTTTTGAACATTTAACTCCAAAATAAACATCTTCAGATTACTCGGGACTGCAATTTAGATACATCTTTACCGAATATTTTTCAGGATGAACCAAACTTCTGTCGGATGTAAGGGACCGTTCAATATTTATCAGATGGATGGGCCGGTGCAACATGGGGTGGGGCAAGCACTTTTTTTGTGGAAATATTTGGATGGGAGAGAACTTTTTTTTACATGTATAGTGTATGGCCAGAACTTATTTTATAGTAACAATTTTGCTATCAATTTAATCGGTGTGTAGGAAATTTCTTTTGCAGGCAACCAGAACATAAAAGACATGGTCTCAAAAAACTGGTAGCTTGGTTCATTTCTGTCAATTTTAAGGATTTAATTAAAGAATACAAAAGCTAGAATTTTCTATTCGGACTAATTTCAGATAGTCACTTTTAAAAGTTTATATAAATTTTCAAAACCACTTGGATTTTCATATCAAATGTATTTTGACCTTATAGAATACCAGGTTGTTTGATAGTTTGGTGTATTGCTGTAAAATTTATGGATTTTATTAGTAAGTAAGAAAAGAAAGCTAACATTTTCAGTTTAGGCTAAATTCAGATAGTCACCTTTAAAATTTTTTATAACTTTTTCAATTCAAATGGATTTTCATAAAACTCTACACCTATCTCATTCATATATTGATCTTACAAAATGCCAGGTTGTTTGGTAGTTTTGGTGTATTGCTGTCATTTTTATGGATCTAATAAATAGGTTAAAAAAAGCTTAAATGTTCAATTTAGACTAAATTCAGATAGTCATCTTTAAAAATTGGTATAAAGTTACTTTTCAAATCAACTTGGATTTTTTATATAGCTCTACAACTATCTCATTAACATATTGATCTTACAGAATACCAGGTTGTTTGGTACTTTGGTTTATTGTTGTCATTTTTATGGATTTAGTTAATAGGTAAAAGAAGCTACAATTTTCAGTTTAGGCTAAATTCAGATAGTCATCTTTAAAAATTGGTGTAACGTTTCCAAATCAACTTTGATTTTCATAAAACTCTACAGCCATCTCATTTATATATTGATCTTACAGAATGCCAAGTTGTTTGGTAGTTTGGTGTTCATGTACATGTATTGCTGACAAATTTAGGGATTCAGTGGCGGATCCAGACATTTTCATAAGAGGGGGCCCCCTGACTGCTTAAGAGGGGGCCCGATCAAGTCATGCTTCAGTGATTTCCTATATAAGCAACTAAATTTTTCCCATAAAAATGAGGGCCCGGGCACCCTCCCTCCCCCTAAATCCGCCTTTGAGATTTAATTAATAGGTAAAAAAGCTGCATCAAAGTCAAAAACATGTCTGCCTAAATTTCTTTAAAAAGACCATAATTTCTTTCTTGAAAAGTAGAATAGATAAAGGGACATTGTATATTTGAAATATAAGCAAAACTATTATTAAGACAATAATTGGTAATTCAGCATACGGTTATATGTTTACTAGTCTAAGAGTTATTGTCCCTTATTTTAAATTATTCCCTTTATTTTAAAATAATATGGTATTTTGAAAATTGAATACAAATTGGATAGTTAGTTAATGGTTTTTTGATTGTTAACAATAGTTTGAATAAATCTTTATGTCCTAGGGTCACAAAAGGGGAAAATAGTGGTGACCCTCAATTATTTAATAGAACAAAGACGTAAGAAGAGATACATTAAAGGCAACAGTAGTATACCGCTGTTCAAAACCCATAAATCGATAGAGAAAAGCATCAAATATAAGAGGAGAACAACGACACAACAAAAACACAACATTAAAATGTAACACACACAGAAACGAACTATAATATAACAATGGCCATTTTCCTGACTTGGTACAGGACATTTTAAGAAAAAAATGGTGGGTTGAACCTGGTTTTGTGGCATGCCAAACCTCCTAAGATGACCTCAGATTTCAGCAAAATATAAACTAAGTACATTTAATAGTATGGTTAATATTTCTTCATATGTTTTATGACTTGCATGAATATTGTTAGCACTTCTTAAGCCTCTATGAAAGGCTGGCTGATATAGTATGCTATTACTTATGTCTTGAGATTTAATTGTGATATTGTATCTGAGGTTGCACATATAAAATCAAATCTATACATGTATATTCATACTGGTTTTAAAATTAATAAAATTTATGTTTCTGATACACACATAAATATATATATATATATATATATATATATTTATGTGTGTATCAGAAACATAAATTTTATATATATATATATGTGGAATTAACTAGCACATTTTGAATTTTGTATTTATACACCAAAGTCTATTCTTTGATTTCCAGACAAAATTATGCAAATATTAAAATAGTAAAAGAACCTCAATCACTTTTGATTGTCTTTAAGTTTTAGAGGGGCAAGGATTCTTTTTATAGTTTATTTTAGATGGGCAAGGACTTTTTTGCAGAATTATAAAGGATGGGCATTAACTTTTTTAATGAAATAATATTAAGAATGCACCGGCCCATCCATCTGGTAAATATTTAACGGTCCCTAAACAATGTATTGTATTTTGAAAAAAATAAATTGATTGATTGATGTGTGTTGGTTAGCGATGTCATTCGAAATAAAGTTTACTAAAACATATAAGATTTGCCGGGAATACTGTTTTAAAAATGCCTTTAGTAGCAAAATTAAGTACAAAATAACTATTTTATGAATGAAAATATTTTTTTAAGTATACAATTCGGACTGTACAATATACAAAAATCCAACAAGTTCGCCAATTTTCCGATATTTACCCCGTGTGTAAAACATATACAGGAGAAAAGAGTCCAACGTCTTAAACAGAAACAATTAAAATCTACCAGTAGCAGTCAATTTTCCAATTAACGAAATATATTCAGATATGACATTTGTCAACTTCTGGCATAGCTACGGAACCGTAGCTCTTACACCTAAGAGCTACGGTTCCACAGCTACTTCTGACGAAGATCCTCAAATGGGATATGGAAATAATGTTGTGGCAAAAATAACTGAAATCCCTGGACTATAGCAACATAATGTAGCGTTATTCAATTCGATTCAAAACTTTTTTATCATACAAATCTACAAATATGATTTTTGACAAAATGTTATTGTCATGGCAAATAATCGTATGAAATACATCAGTTTGAAATTAATGTCATTACCTGTTTACCTTTTGTATAAAACATTTGTAAAATTATGATAACTATTTTTGTATAAACTTTATTAAACAACATTTCATTTCATTTGGAACCATAAACTCAGAACAGGATCAAACACTCATTTCTCAAAGAACAAGAATTCGTGATCTGGAAAATGACGCCAAACATTCACACTGTCCTCTTAACTTTTAACGAACATATAAAATGCCAAGCTAAGGTGACGCATCTGAGGACAATTCTAAACATCAAAACACAAACTTGTCTGGGCCTCCTCATTCTGACTAAAGATATAGGAATGATACAAGTCCTCATTGGACACACCAACACATAGACAGTTATTAGAGACAAGAGCTTCCGAAAACTAGATTGCGCGTCTTAGAGAATCAAATTGTTCAAACCATTAGCATTATCACTACTCAGATAACTCAGATGTCTCTACAGAACAGATCTACAGGATACTATTATCCTCATATGCAGCACAACCCACAGATAACTCCTTGTCTGCCTCATCAACCAGTGCGATTCTTGCCTTCTTGGAACACACATCCATCAGATACCCAACATCATGGTCCTACACAATTTCCCAACCATTTAGGACTAATTCATCATCAATTACAAAGTCCATACCAGAACCAATTTCATCATCTAGCAACAGGATATCCAGTTATTCCTAAATAAACCTTTATTCCACAACCTATGCCACGTTATCACATCGAGGACCAGACATCCATGGATACATAAGGACACCCCACATGTCAACAGCACCACATTTTATTCCACACCCTCATACATATCATCCTTACACGAGTAGAACACAACCAACAACAGCACAATATCAATAAGTTTTCCGTCAGTAGTCATATAGACCTACAGCTAATTCAACCCACAAACAAGGATTGCAAAAAACTTACCACAGGCTGCCATAAAGGGAGACAACTCAACATTATATAATATCAAAATTTTTAAATACATCCTACTCCTCTATAAGTATTGGAAAAAGTTTTCTTGACACTAATTTTCCAATCTTCCTCGATATGTGTCTGCATTTTTGACAAAACGACATTAACGACAACCCTTTTATTCAAGACTGAGTCAATGTCACAATAATGATTCGAATTAAGCTCAGCAAATTTTTCTTAACCTCAAATTCCAATTTTGTACACACTTATGTTACAGTCTCAGCTAATTTGCAAACTTTACTATTTATTCTGTCGTTACTAGTATTCAATTTGGACAGTCTACACCAGTATCTCACAACTACTTTCCACTGGGTATGAAACACCAGTATCAAACCCATATCTCCCATTACCGCAGCATAAGGTGTATATTTGCCAACTCCTAGAACAAATCTACGTGCACGATGTTGAACAGAAGTAATGCACCAAATTTTTTTTGTAACCCATATAAAAGCTCCATACTCAATTACTCGGCATACTAAGGAATCGTACATTTTAGTAAATACATCATTTGTGACACAACATTAAAATTTGCACTTGGCTATCACTAGACTAAAAGCCCTATTCGCTTCCTGGGCAACGGCATTGGCTTTCAAATTATAATCTAAAAATTCAGTTAGTACCAGACTCAAATAAGTATACTCTGATCTTATAAATGTTATTATGATCGCAACATTCAATCACACACGACGAACGTTCTACCGAAAGTGGCATGAATTGAACAACATTACACCAATCTCAAAGTGCACCTCATAAGACATGCAACTCCGAATAACTTTCAGCCAAGAAAACTATATTGTCTGCGTATAATGAAAGACACACTCTTTCCCACCAACATTAAACATTTGAGATATAACGCTAAGTCGTTGATATAAAAGTTAAATAAGATTGATGATAATAAACACCCACTACACGAAATCCCGGATTTGAAGAGGTATTCAAATGTTATGTAAATGTATTCAGAGACCGACATTTACATATATTTACAAACCGCTGCATTTAGTTTATCTTGTCTTTACATGTAGTCAATATCAACATTTCTTGTGCTATACCCTCCTATGGGCGGTTATGAGAGACCGCGGTTTATAAAATATATTAACACATAATCAAACCATTTAAAAGTTTAGAATTTGCATATATTTATGACCATCTCAAAACTTGCCCAAACTTATGTATTTGTATAATTCTGCAAATGGAAATCTTTGTCATGTATTTTTCTATGATGTAAATTTATCCGCAAATGTGTTTGTCTATGTAGCAAAGCATCATCATTCAAATAATTTTATAGGGGTTATAAAGTGTAAGGTGCATCTACATTTGCCTGGTATGTAAACCAATTCAAAACGAGAACTTTATAGAGGGGTGTAAAGCATCATTTCCTTTAATCTGCAGAGACCTGTCAAAATGTATTGTAAAGGAATATTTTTGCTAGTCTTTATAGTCGGCTGAAATGTATGTCAAATCAAAACATATCAAAAGCCTTTGAACATATTCCTAAATGTATGGTAAATACATAGATTTGCAGACAATTTGTTGAATGAAGAAATGTGGTCAAATGATAATACCAATGACATGTGTAAATTTATTGGGCATATGTAACTTTGAATACATATGCAAAGAAATGATAAAGAAAGATATTTAAGACAGCTAGAAATGTATGTGTAAATATATTGGGCATATGTAACTTCATGCCTTATATATCATGTACTGTACTACGACGCTAGATTAAAACTGACGAGGAAAGGTAACACCCGGCCACCGAAAGCTTTATTATTGTGAAGTCAAGGTGGTCGTGTGGTCTAGCGCGTCGGATACAGTGCAGGCGATTTGGTGTCACGATATCTCAGTTGCATGAGTTTGAATCCCGGCGAGGGAAGAACAAAAAATTTGCAAAAGCAAATTTACAGATCTAACATTGTTGGGCTGATGTTTAGACGAGTTGTATATACAGAATGTACACAGCCATGTATCACCATCACTGCTGGTGATCCGATGGATAAATCTGTTGTAGAGTTGTCACTGGTCCAGACGTACTTATTAATATAACTATTTCTGTGACTGTATCTTGCATTAATTTGTAGGATCCTTTACAATAGATATTTCAGCTGATCTGTACCAATTCCATCTTCATGCCTTATATATCACGTTCTGTACTACGACGCTAGATTAAAACTGACGAGGAAAGGTAACACCCGGCCATCGAAAGCTTTAATATTGTGAAGCCTAGGTGGTCGTGTGGTCTAGCGCGTCGGATACAGTGCAGGCGAATTGGTGTCACGATATCTCAGTTGCATGAGTTCGAATCCCGGCGAGGGAAGAACAAAAAATTTGCGAAATCAAATTTACAGATCTAACATTGTTGGGCTGATGTTTAGACGAGTTGTATATATATATATGTCTCTGGTTACTGGTAGAAATAATACACATATACAAATTAGGCCTAAACAATACTAGATATGCAGCCCCGGTATCAAATTTAAAATTGGTAGCATTCGGAAGGTTATCGAGCGATTTATCAAGTTTGTATAAAACGTCCAAGTTTCTGAAATAGTCTAGAAATATTCCTTCATCGGTAGATTAGTTGCACCATAATATTTGACACAAAACACATCTTGAGAGAATGTTTTTTTTTAAGAATCGTCTAGTTTGCACACATATATAAACGTTAAATCTATTGAGAAATATTTGTAATATTTGTTTTCCTTATCCGTTAAGTCCAGTCATGAGATGTTGATCTCCGTGTGCTTCGTGAAGCGTCCTCTGCAAAAACTTTCTTGTGTGTAAGAAAGAAAGTTAAAAATTACAAACAAAACCAGTGAGTCACGTGTCATAATCGACACACAATGTACCAATGAAATCAAACAAAATCGATAGATAATATCATTCCATCGACGAGATGTCGCCCTTCCTCCGAATAAGGGGGTTTATCAGCAGTTAACTGTGACAATTATCACCTTTTACAGAAAGATCTGGTCCGAAAAGATCAATAGAAGACCACCGCTAGTATCAATATCCATCAATATAATAAGGCACAAATAATTATCATTTCTTTATGATTTATAAATTGTCTTAAAACAATGCCCCCGTTGTTATTTGATTGTGTGGTTTTTAAATACGCAAAACTAAAATAAGTTATCGAAATATCAGTCATTCGATATCTCATTTACCGCCTATTTTATCCTTAAATATTACAGCTTTCATATGTACTTTGACAGGAATCGTTTTTTTTTTCTTTCATGATCAAATAATTTTGTTTTTTTTTTGTTTTTTTGTTTTTTTTTTTGCAACAATTGCATTCAACCTATACTTTGCACACATTTCAATTGAAATAACATTGAAACAAGACTGAAGGTTATATAAGTCACAAAATTCCACACAGGCGGAAAATGAGGAAAGAGGGGCAGCATACATAAACTACCGTTATTGTTAAATCGCATTGATAAGTGTTTAAAACTCTAAATAAGTTGATATATTAAAGAATATTTTCCAATAAAAAAACAAAACAAAAAAGGTGACAAGCCCCTGTGTCTATATATATATCTAGGCACATTTCTGATTTTACAATCTTTAATTCGCATCATGCTTACCGTTGAAGCTGTTAATATCATTTCCTTTGGTCCCTGGCGGATAAAAGTATTCGTCCCATTGGCTATCATACGACATCTTTTATTTTACATACAACTCCTCCGTGTTGTAATACCTATGCAGGTTGAACTTCAATTTAAAGGTTTATCATTATTTATTAAATTATTTCAATTTGCAAATCTGGAAGAATCTATCAATGCAAATGCCTATATATTCAAATGACTATTCAAAATGTGAGGTTAGTTCATAAATTAATAGTCATTGTAAAAAATGCTTCAAAAATGAAAAATCACAGGTGGCTCAAATGTAAAAAAGAAATGTTAAAGTGAATTGCTTTTGGCAAGAGACGCACACTCATTTCATGATTGTATCTACTAATCAATGCACATAAGTTATGGACTAGTACAGCTACTGTATTAACTAGCATTGGGGGTCGCAGGTCATAGTCCAGGTACTAGCAACAGTGATTTTTTTTTATTGTTTTTTTTTTTTGTGTTTGTTTGGGGTTTTTTTTCGGAAAGGGGGGGGGGGGGGGGGGGGTATGTGAAATACTGCTTTCCTGTGATGCATCTACTTGTTAAGTTTGGTGAACTTAGGTTCTTGTTTGTTACATGGCCGCCATGGCTAAAAATAGAACATAGAGGTCAAATGCAGTTTTTGGCTTATATCTCAAAAACTAAAGCATCTAGAGCAAATCTGACAGGGTAAAAATGTTCAATAGGTCGAGATCTATCAGCCCTGAAATTTTCAGACGAACCGAACATCCCATTCTTGAGTTGGTTACACTAAATTGGTAATTTTAAGGAAATTTTGCAGTTTTTGGTTATTATCTTGTATATTATTGAAGATAAAGATAAAATATAAACAGCAAAAATGTTCAGCAAAGTAATATCTAAAAAAAATTTAATGACCAAAATTGTCAATTGACTCTTAAGGAGTTATTGCCCTTTAAAGACAATTTTACACAATTTGTTCATCATGTTTGCTAATGTTTAAAAATCTTCTCCTCTGAAACTACTTTGCCAAATACTTCCAAACTTTATCTGAATGTTCCTTATGGTATCTAGTTTATAAATTGTATCCAAAGTTTTGATCCATCAACAAACATGGCCGCCCTGGCTAAAAATAGAACTTGGGGGACAAAAGCAGTTTTTTGGCTTATATCTTAAAAACTACAGCAATTACAGCAAAAGTGAAAGAGAGTTAAAGTGATAAAGTGATAAATGGGTCATGATCTATCTATTATGAAATTTTCAGACAAGTTCGACAACCCATTGTTGTGTTACTGTTGGAAATAGTTTATTTTTATTAAATTTTACTGTTTTGGGTTATTTTCTTTAATATTATAATAGATAGAGAGAAAGTATAAATGGCAATAAATGTTCAGCTAAGTAAGATCTCCAAATAAGTCAACATGATCAAAATAGTCAATTCACCCCTTAAGGAGTTATTGCCCTTAAAATGTTTTTTTTTTTAAATTTTTTGTGAAAGTCTAATTACTTTTTCAAAAATCTTCTTCTCTGAAACTACTTGGCCAAATATTTAAAAACTTTAATTGAATGTTTCTTAGGGTATCTAGTTTATAGATTGTATTCGGGAATTTGATCCATTCAAAAAGATGGCGGCAGTTTCTAAAAATAGAACATAGGGGTCAAATGAAGTTTTTGGCTTTCATCTTAAAAACTAAAGCAGTAAGAGCAAAACTGACATAGGTGAAAGTGTTAAACAGGTTTAGATCTACCTGACAAGTAATTTTCAGACCAATAGGACACATTATTGTAGGGTTACTGTCCAGAAATAGTTAATTTTTAGGAAATTTTACAATTTTGGGTTATGTATTATCTTTAATATTATTATAGCAAAAGAGTAAGGGTAAATAAAATTGTTCAGCAAAGTAAGATCTACAAATAAGTCATATGCCTGAAACTGAAATTACAGGTGAGCGATATCAGGCTCTCATGAGCCTCTTGTTAATTTTAACATGCATAACAGAAAGATACTTCTAAGTTAACAAAAGGGTTTTGGGACGGTATTTATCGTCCTGGCCACTGTGTGTGTACTATTTGGAATGAATAAAAAATGTAGCGTCAAAGAGTGGCTGGGCAGGTAAGCTCATATTGGAAAAATAAGGCAACGAGAATAGAAATGGACTAAACTTAAGTATATATTGAATGATAATTCTTGAAAGATAGCTACAACCTTTCAATAGACTTTTCATATCGATCAATACATTTGTTATTGACCCATAAACGTCTGCTGACCCAGAAGGCGTCTTAGGTTAATATCATTTCATCAGGTTGACAGAATCATGTATAATTGAGCAAATACATGTATTGACTGATATGAAAAGGCTTACTTTGGTTATTAATTTGAATTACGTACATTAACTTGGGTTAATACTTTGAATTATTTTTGGTATTACTAGTTCTTGATTATGACTACTCATACAAATACTTGTAATAACTTATAATTAATATATAAACGATACTAGAATTTCCTATGAATTGCCAAACAGAATAACTAAAAACATTTCTTTAAATTACTTTCTGATTAATTACTATGAATATCTAATATTGATTTCCCAAAATTTCTAAACTAGATTACTTAACTTTTCCACGAATAACTTAGAAATAAATCACTAGTTTTACCTAGTCATAAAGATTACTATTAATTAAAACGCAAATTTTGAAATATTAAATTACCTGAATAAATAATGTACATATAATGGGCATTTTAAAATGACATGACGTTCATCTTCTATGAAAGAATTGCAGTTAAAACACGTCATCCCCATGAACATTTATGCACGAAAAGGTCCTTGTTCCCCGATAACATGCACCATAACTAATACCTGACCATACCATGATATCGTACAGTTTTCAACACAAATTATGCTGGAAACATCGATATGTTATAGTCCTAAAAATTCATAATCATAATACTGTAATGGCTGCTTTGACTTCTGCTTTAACAATTAACTTATAATATTGACCCGTGTTTCGTCTATAAAAGACTTATCAGTGACACTCGAATCATAAAAGTTAAAAACAGCCAAATAAAGTACGAGCTTGAAGAGCTTTGAGAACCCGAAATCGAACAGTTTTTGCCAAATACAATTAATTTAATCTATTCTTTGGTCGAAAATCCTAAGTATTTCGAAAAATTCAAAGTTTTATAAATAGTTGATATATGATTATGACCATATCAATGACAGTTCATGCCAACGCAGAAGTGCTGAATACTAGACTGGTGATATCCTCGAAGATGAACTCTCCACCAGTGGTTGTAAATAAACTCATCATAGATACCAGGATTAAAACTTTGTAAGCCGGACGCACACTACGTCCACAAAAGACTCACCAGTGACACTCGAATCAAAAACGTTAAAAAATAAAATTAATGTACGAAGTTTGAGAGCATTTATACACTATATTTACTGGGTTGAAAGTCTACCACTAGAGGTAAATACCTAGTGTTAGTAATAATATTAACGGTACCGATTTTACTGTGCCATATTTGCATATCAACAATAATGTTTCTCTAGTGACGCTCTGTTACAAAATATTTGAAAGTCAAAATCCTTATTTGTAACGTTGAAGAGTTGATAACACACAAGAAGGACGAACTATTCATTACACTTGAATGCGCTACCGTGAACACGGTCATGGTTAATCAACAGAATAATCTACTCTTAATATAAATATTATAACAGACTAATAACAAACTGTTAATCTAAGAAGGAATAAATTTGAATTAAGTGTTATATTCGCTAATCACACGAATTTTGCTGCCCATCGCCTGTTATCTGTGACATATGCTGCCAAAGTTGTTTTCACTCGTAGAGTCACTCTCGTTTTTTGTTTTGACTGACAAAGCAGAAATTGAATTGGCTCACAACCGTGTAAGTAAGTACATTATTGAACAAATATCAACTTGATTGCAAGCTCGGTTGTGAGTTTGTACAGATTTTACAATGTTGAAATAAAATGTAGCTGAAGATTTCCATTAAAAATATTTTGTCGAAGATGAATTGATTGATTAATTGTTGATATTAAACGCAACTTTCGGCATTCTTGGCTATACTTTGTCAGCCAGAGTTATATCAGTGTACGACTTGGGTAATGCAGAGCTTGTTTTTACGAAGACACTAGTTTAAAAGGTTTGTCGTTGTTACTTTCTTAAACTTTCTAGTAAATTGTTTTTTGTTGTTTTCGACCTTTTATTAGGGTTTCCATGGCATTATATTTTCATCATTCACTTAGTTTTGGAATTTATAATTACGAACACAGCTTGCAATGTTACATGTAAAATAATGGTAATTGATGTTTTGAATTAGTGAAAAATTATAAATATATATAATGTAAACATAATTATAAACATTCTACTTTTTACATTTGCGATAATCTCAAATTTACGATCATCTCAAATGAACACATGTACTTAAAACACACCAACATTGATGTAATTTTGTGTACATTGATGTAGTATTGTGTTTAATAAGCTTATATTTGTATCTTAGTTGCATGTTTTCAATTCACAATCCTTTGGTTTATCTGAGTCACAACACTTCATTCACATACACTTCTTCTGTTTTTCCTAAAAGGTATAGAATAATTAAACAAACACGGTATTTATTAAGTTTACTTAGCAATGACGATTCTGCTTTTCACTCAAATATTAAACCAAGCGTTTTGCAATTGTGTAAACTGTTATTTCAATTTAATACGTTCAAGGTGTTGAGGTATTATCCTGAAAATACCACAGGATTTTAAATGATGATTTTTTATTGTATAATGAGTTTTAAAACTGAATTTTTCAATCATATCTCCGAAAACAAACTCTGGGAACATGTTGTAGATTAGACCAAGTAAGTTTCAATTGAGGAAAATTAGTTTTTGTCTTATCATCTGCAAAAAAAACTTGGAATCTAACGATTAATCTGCTGTTGTAAAATTGTAATTTTAATAATACTTTATGGCATTGGTTCACATCGCTAACCAATGAATTATTAGGCGTAGGTACATTTAGTCGGGATAGTCTGACTGAAAATAGACACAAGGAGAAGTGTCTATCAATGTCTATACTGCAGAACCTTTGAAAGTTATTACAAGTATTTTATCACATTCAGAGATCGTGACGCTTATCTCTAAAAACAGTTAAAAAAAGTTCACGCTTTCATATGAAAGTAGCTAGTTATTATACATCACACATAGCAATATACACAATTGATCACAACATTACTTTTTGTTTATCAAAAAAGTGTAACAAAAATTCAGAACTCCAAGGCAAATTCAAAAAAGGGTGAAATCCATAAAAAATTACAAAATCAAAGTTATCAACCAACGGAACGAGTTTCCAAACATTTGTCATATTCCTGAATTAGGGTAATACCACCATTGATTTTCCCCTCTCAGTTTTTGTTTAATTGGCATTCTTTCCAAAAAATGTACAGAATTTATCTTTGTTTCAAATAAGGAAATACTTGGCATGAGTACAGTTTTATCCTGTCCAGTACTACATTGAAAATTTCACAGAACATTTCATTGCATATAAGATAATAACCATCACCGGAGGTAAACCCCCCTTTTTTTCCCTGTTAACAAGCTTTTGTAACCATGTCTCCTGAAGTTTCCAAAATGTTTTATAGGATCTTCAAATAAAAAAAGAATGATGCTTGCACTAGTAGCAAGATTTAAGTCTGAAACGGTCATTTTGGTCTGATCAAGTCTTAATCGCCTTGATTTACTGCTAGGGAAAAACGTTAAGACCGGTTTAGACTTTCAGACTCTGTTCCGATATATCGTGTTCAGTCATATCAGTCGGGTCAAGATAAACAAGACAGATTCTTCTAGCGTTCAAATAAGACTTGATTAGATCACGTTCAGATAAAATAAGACCAAAGGTAAAAAATCGGTTTAGTTGCTGTAAGATCGTGTTCAGTCGTGTTAAGATTTTAAATATTTTAAATAAAACGAGCGACACTTTATCTGTGTTTATCAGGGGTTACTCCCCTTTATGAATAAAATCGGCATAGCTAGGAGGATATTCTTTTGTGGTCTTTTAATGTAATACTGTATATCTATTTCATTAAATAACGTATGCAAACGTACAATTCATTTTTTCCCGATAGAATTTTTAACATTTAATTGGTTATATAAGAAAAGATTAGTTGTCTTAACCGGGAAATGTGTTTGTCATTAAAACTTTGCAGTCGTGCTTTCTGACATAAAGTAGTCCTGTATTTATTCATTCCGCCCGTAAAGATATAATGATAAGTAATATATCCCAAAGATGTTCTGAAATTTTCTTAAACATTTTTTGTTTCTAATGTTAAATAATAGTTCTGATTCATATAAAATTTGTCAAGAAAAATATATTCTAAGTATCTAATTTACTTTAAATTTTTAAATATTATACAGATGACAGTTGCTTGGTGAAAGTTATTTACATTTCAATAAACGGATTATCTAAGCAGTCAACCGAAACGGGTTGTCATAAACTATCTAAATAATTACCCATGCAACGCTTATGATGTTTTATGTTATATAGATACAATGGATAAGCGTGGATTCTTGAAAAAGAAACCATGAGCCCGGAGGGCGAATGGTTTGTTTTTCATGAATCTACGCTTATCCATTGTATCTATAACTTAAACTATTGTGTTAATTTCTTTCAAAATTAAAGCCTTTTCTTAATTAGAAGGTATTGTAAGTGAGTTTAAATAACCATGTTATCGTGTCCAACGATGCATTGATAAATCTCAGATCACAATTAATTGGTTAACAAAATACAAATATAACACTTCTACCTTTAAAGATCTTTATATTACCAGGCATATGAATATTATCTGTTTATACAAAATAAGACATATTCGAAATTATTTCTAATAAAATTGAAAATGGAAATGGGGAACGTGTCAAAGAGACAACAACCCGACCAAAAAGCATATATAAAGTATATATAATAAGTATGTTATCGAAACTTTTCTAACAGTCTAGGCACATCACGATTTTCTCGCATAGGAATTTGCGAACAAACCTTTGTAAAATTATGTAGTAAAACAGATGAAATCATACATATTTATAAAACAAAAATTGACAAATAGAATGTAATCATTTTTGTTTCAAACATGTGAAATAGCCGATAATAGTATATAAAAAAACGGTAAAACTCGCTATTATTACAAAAATATCCGCTTTAACTTGCAAAATTAGAAAAAAACAAGGATAGCTTAAGAATTGGAACAACAGAGAGAATACAGGGATTCGAACCTAAACCGACAAATCCCGATCTTTAACGCATTGATTTTAACCATGCTAACCTCGCGGCTACCAACTCATACTATACGACTGCCTATTGTGTCTATATAAAGGTACAAGCCCTGTGTGTCCTATGAACCGATGTATATCAGATGTTCATTTAAATATATAAAATAAACATCTATAGTGTAACCCATTGGTAGCCGAGAAGTTTCGTCGGTGTGTTGATGTCAGTCACACATAACAGATTTCAAGGAAAGGTTCGATTCCCAGTGAAGGCATATAAAAATTACAAAAATTAAAGGTAAGTTTTTAAATTAATTCCATTAGTGAACAGAAATCAGTAAATTAGCCAATTCAAACTTAATGAAATTAAGCACACAAAGGAAACAATTGAATATAATTTGGTGAGTCAATTTCAGCGGCAGATTTAGGAAGCGTTGATTCTAGAAAAAGAATCCACGGTAAATGAATAGGCTGACGTCACCACAATGGTTTAACTATGGACGTAAAATGAATAAAGTTCCATGTTTTATCTTATATAAGGATTTACCGGGTAAAATTATTACATTGACAAATAAAACATTATTTTTTCAAAAAAAATGCAACAAGAATAAAGAATATTTTAAGAATTTAGTTGACAGTTTATATTTACCATTAGGTACCTATAAAGACCGATTTCGATACCTCTCTTGATTTTTTTTTATCATCAAGTTTTTTTTTAGCAAGAACTAATACAAGAATAAATCTTATAGAAAAATATCAAACAACGATTGATAAAATCTTGTGTACGGTTTATATTTCTGTTTCGTATCAGATTTTTTTTATAACACCAGCGTTACTTCTCATTTAAAAAACAGTGAGATGCTTACTTGCTTTTTCGAAATTGACCAAAAAGCTATAGAATAACGTAGCGAAATGACTGTACTTATTGATTATACCTTTGTTTTTCCATTTTGAATTGTTTTACACTAGTCATTTTGGGGACCCTTATGGCTTGCTGTTCGGTGTGAGACAAAGCTCCGTGTTGAGGCCGTATATTTAATCTATAATTGTTTTATACTTTGTAACTTGGATGGAGATGATTATTTGGCACACATACATCTATGTTTATATTAACCGGGAGCAGTTTATAATATTTTCATTTCGATAAAAAGAAATATGCAATTCAGTAAATCAAATCGATTTGTACCATATTGTTACATTCAAAAGTCTTTAACTGAAGTAAATGATTGATAGAAATACATTATTTGTATTGCATCGCTCCTAAAATAATGTCCAGTGTCAAATATTACACATCGATGATCACTTAGATGTTCAACTGATTCAACCAAAAATTAAACTTAGGACTAGGATCAAATGCAATTCATTACGTTACAATTGTATCCAATATTAATATTGCTAATAACATTCAGTCGAGGAAAAGACACATGTGACATTGATATGCATTGGTTTGTTCTAGCCTGATACGGCGAGCGCGTGTCGACAAAAAAGGTCATGTTTACAAGAGAACAATTGTTGTGAATCAGAGCCAAATTGACCTTTGTTCCAACTTTACTCATAAATAATGCGTGCTTGTGGACAAAAGGTCACAGACGAAAGGTCACAATTCAGTTTCTGAAACTATTTTCTTTGAAAAAGAGAAAATACTTATTTAAAAAAATATATTTTGTAAGTATCTTGAACTATTGTATATATAAGCTAACTCTGTAAACAAATGTATTAAATGAACAAATAATTGTTTAGTAAACAAACTATCAAAGTGGATTGGTACCTAAACAGCTTCATGGTGCTAAGAAATATTATATCATTTGCATGATTAAAATTTAATAAATCTTCATTTACCAAGGCTAATGAACAATTTCATAAACTGTAAAAAGAATATATGTAATACAAAGTAATTTTTCAAGATATTTCTCTTACATACTTAAACAATTGTCACTTCCTGTCCTGTGACTTTTTGTCCTGTGACTTTTCAGTGTTTGCTTACTGTTAAGAATAGGACCTCCCTTACCCAGGACCTCCCTTACTAATGGAGAGAAAGCTGTCGGGACTACCAATCCTAAGTGTTAGAGAGAATAAAAAGTACATCAGTCATTCTCAATTTTATATGTTTTGCGTAAAACAAAACGGTTTTAAATGTTGAATTTAAGGAATGCTCGGATTTAAAAAAATAAATCTTTTTCGTTTGCTTTTCGTTGAAATCATCCTGAATATTATGTAATATTGTACGCTGAACATTCAACGATCATGGCCAAGCATGTGTTCTTCAAAATGCAATCTGTAGAAGAAAAAACACGGTTTTAAATCATGTACATTGGAAATCAAGAATCGTGTGTCGTGTTCGACCTATAATCCTTTATGAAATAGTCGAAATTGACTATTAATATATAGTTTTGTTTTGCACCTACATAACTCTATATATGCATGTTTTTGCCACTTTGCTTGGAAAAATTATCATATATCTTAATTCTCTTTCAATAACATTTCCTTATTCAATTTGCTACTCGTCTACCAAAAAAAAAAAATAGATATTGTTTCATTTTTGCCATTTTGGTTATAATAAGTTCTTGGTAGATGTATGTCCTTTATGATCTCTCAGGTAAATATCAAAAATGAGTCCTGAGTTTTGACGGTTGTGAATAAAGGATTAGTTACTTTATGGAACACTTATTTCCTTGGATGGTAGTACAAACTTGTATTTTATCCTTTAAAGTTAGTATGCCTGTTTAATAATTTACAGTTTTAAGGAGAATTCTTCGTCTTTTGCAAATAGATGAAGAATAAAATGAAAATTTGCTTTCGATTGCATTGAGGCAGAGAGAAATATGTTTTGTTATATTTCAGACGATTTTTAGTACGGATATTAAACTATAATTCTTAATCTCTTCCAATTTACAAATATAATTTGGTATTGTTTTTTCTGCAAATGGTAGATGAAACTTGTATGTTCTAACTTTTTCAGAGGTCTGTGAAATCTTGAAAATATGACGTTCCCGGAAATCACAAGTCGCTATATAGAATGCTTGTAAAATTCAGAAACTTGCAGTACGCTCATATTTAATACTTTCTGTTAAAAAAGAAAGTGTAAAAATAAGAAGGCGAAAACGGGAAAAGGGGAGGGTTGTTACACGAACACTTTCTTCGCAATTTAATTCTAAACGAATAGTGATTATCTAACTTTTTGTTCAAATATCGAATACACAATCAAATCTCTAACTTATCCACGCTTGCAATAACCTTTTTATTGACAGGTTTCTGCTGGCATTTGATTGGACAACAGTTTAATGTAGGCGTGACAATCTATCACATTTATCCAATCAGCTGTCTTGTTAAACAAACCTGTGTGCGATGACCCACTGTCCACATAGTTTAGTTTAGAGAGTTTAGTTGTTTTTTTTATAATGAATTGATCATCAAAAGGACGTTGTTGCTATTGTTGGCCAGGGACTTTCTATACTAATGAAAAAGTCCATGTGTGTGCTTGTCAGATAGAAATAGACAACGCTTATATTTAAGAATAAAAAAAGTGATGAAAAAGAAATATTACTATGCATTGGATGGATATTTAGACTAATTCACTAGCTGTATTATACAGACGGAGAAATAACGCCACGTGTAGCCAGGATAAAAAAAAATGATGATTTTAATTATGCTAAAAATGATATATTATCCAATCAAAGGGGAAGCGATATGTCGGCTCCTGAATCCGCCACTGACCAAGCAAATTACGACATAATTAAACAATTAACAACCTTGTAAAAAAAATAATAGAAAAGCGTCTTTTTTATCCCTTATATTTTATGATATTTTGTGGACAATATAAATCTTAAATCAGTGTTTCAAAGTGATATCAGATAAAAAACATAATTGCAATTTCTGCCACAAAAAAAAAACGTATTTTAGAATCACGAAATAATTGAAATCGAATTTGGATTAGTTTTGTGCTCAATGGAATTTATTAAGACTTTAAAATATCTGTTCCTTTATATTCGCTATTTTGAGATCGAATTTAATGAGGTTCATATATAAGTATGTGCCAAAACAGAAAAAATACAGTTGCAAATCAACGGGTACGTCTAAACACTGCCCAGGACCTCCTGAGTGCACTCAGGACATACAAAGTGCACCCAGGACTCTTTTAAAGTCATCGTATATGCACACAGGAAAAATGTTTACATTCTTTTCACGTTGTCTATTTTAGTGGAAACTTTTGGAATATTTTGAAAACGAACTTAAATAGATATTCAATATTTTTATAAAATAATGAGGGCACGTGTCACTGATTCACAACTACTCAGCCGTGAATATCCTTATTGCTTATGAATATTCAGATTCAATATTTTATTAATCTATCTTATGAATATTATGTTATTGAAACAGTGTTTTTTATAAAAATTTAATAATGCGAAATTTTAAAGTTTTTTCGAAATTGATTTATGTAATTAAATACTTTGTGTATTGACTTTAACGATAATGGAGAAAAAAACCTCAAAAGTCCCATTTAATGTATTTTTATACAGTTTATGTGTAATGAGTCAGCTTAATTAATTTTGTTATTATACGTTCTGCAGTTCTAAAGTAAAAGAAATAACAATTGATATTGTTTTATAGTTTGTCTATTATCAGTTCGTTTTTGTTTTTCTTCGTGAATTTTTTCTCCTTTCCAACATCTATTAAACGAATATCATATTTTATTTAATATAAACATACAAAGTGTTTTTTGTTTTGTTTTGATAAGTCTAATATCTTGGTAGAGTACGTGCTTTTTTTTTGGTTTCTTTCTTTGGTTTGGCTTATGGGCAAGTTTTTGTTTTATTTTTATTTAACATCTGTGCATAAGGACTTATTCGTTGTAAGAACGGACTGAGTATCTTTCAACAGTCTGCGAAATAGTCTTTCTCGCTGTTCTTGATTATGAGTCTTGCAAAAACAATATTAAATTGATATGAAATAACATGTTTTCTGTAAGACCAAAAAGTTCATAATTTCTCATGAGCTCGATTTAAAACCAAATCTTACTACCTGAAAATGTTAAGAAAAAAAAACAAATATGATAAATGACGGGAGTTCAATGTACGCATTATTTTAGCCCGTTTGTGAAAGGGGGTGGGGTGTCGGTCTTGATTGGAACAGAAAACTGACAGAAAAATGGAGTCAAATTCATTATTCAGAATTAATTTTCTCATTGAAATTCGTTCAGGCTTGTAATCATGGTAATACTGGAGAAGAACGATTTTAAGGAGAAACAAAACTTTACTGTTTGAGTTTGATTATTTGAAAATCGTATTTTGATAAGTACGGCAACAAATACAGATAAGAACGGGCTTCATTCAAAATCAAATATTGCCTTATTAAAATGTTGATGACAAATTCCTTCTTCAGATTCTATTTCCCTATTCAAACTCGTTTGAGGAATTTATTACACTCATCGGTACAGCGGATACAGCTTAATAGGTACTTCGAAGGGTGAAAAGCTATATACCGTACATTCATTTAACTATGCACTGTACAGAAGGATTTATGTGGTCAGCTATACACTGTACACAACGCTTCTTTTCGGAATAAAATATCGAAAAATAACATATGTATGAAAGATTTCAATGCCAATTATTGAAACAGCTATACTTATTACGTACACACAGTGCATGGCCTTCTATCAGAAAAAGAGTTGCAATATTGAATATAGAATCATATCGGATGAGACGAGCGCCAACTTCTTTGACAAGTATTTGCGAATGTTTTAGTAAGTGTTCTTGTTTTAGGAAAATAATGAGACTTCTCTAATCATCAACCTACGACCAAATCATTTCTTAAAACAACAATTATGTTTAGATTGAGGTACACATTGATATTATGTAAACACAACAAAGACTTTCTTACCGTGTTAGAAGAAAAATCGATCACGTCCGCTTGGTTAGTACCTATATCCGCTGTACCGATGATACACGGTGTTACTGGACAAGAACGAGTGAAAAAAGCGACAGTGTCTTGTAAATATGTGGATACACTTTCAATAGGCACACACATATTTTATATATATTTATTTCGGGAATTATTTTTTAATTTATTATGCGCTCTATTGATGCCAGATTTTCCTTTTTTTTTACTATCAATGTTCAACCACACCTATATATGCATTCTTATATTATAGGACTTTCCTCGTAGATGAAACAGGGGTTTTATCCAAAAAGGACGTCACGTTTTGCAATGAATAAGATCTATATTATTTTCAACGTTTTCAAATGAAATGAATTGAATTGAATATTTCCCGACTATAGACAAGACAAGACGTATACATGTACATATACGTAGACTTCGTTTGGATGTGACATGTCTTTAAAATTAATACAGTTGAAATAAGACTGAGAATGAAACTTTTTTCTGTTAACTATGTACCATAAATTTAGGTACATCTCTCTACGATTAATCAGTTCAGTTCGGTTTCTTGTATATTCCTCCATTAATTGTGGAGCAATACCCATAGGGTATAATTGTAGCAACTATATACACCTTAGAACATAAGGAAACATTTAATTATGTACAGATGACTGAATTTAGGCAATAATAATTACTAAATAATTAATATTATAACTAATTCATAGGATTGTCATCATAAAATTTTAAAAATAATATTCATAATGTGCTGAAGTGTAAGAATAAGTTAAGTAAGAACTGGATATATTTACAAATAAGAATTTAGAATTTAAGTGGTCTTAAATTAAACTTTCTTATAATTGTTAGTTAAAGGTGCTATACGTACATCAGAATTTATAATGAGAAGGTTATTTTATAAGACTTATGTAAAAGGGTTGGGGTTTAGAACGATTCATCATATATACATGTTTTCCTTCACAGTTTAAAGTTACCTTATTTCGGATCTTATCATTATTCTTTAAAGGTAACTGGATATTTTAAAACTTTGCAAAAAAATTTATTTAATTTAGGTCCTAATACGTCATAAAATAGTAAGATGGTAAAGTAGGGAACTATTTTATTTTCAAAAAATTTACTTATACTGTACTTGTGTTCAAGTTTTTTATCCTTTTTGTCCTCTGAGTATATGCATGGCTTGGGTGAAAGAAAAGCAATTGATCTATACTCATGCAAATAACCCTTTCAATTATGCTTTTCTAAAAAGCTAGCCGTCTCATAGCTGATGATAGTGGAAAATGTTTTCTCTTTGTAGTTCAATTCGTTCAAAATTGTATGTAAATTGTAGTAGATAACAAAAATTATAAAAGGCTTATACCTTTTTTTAGATTTACCAATTTTTTTGGGGGGAAAGTATTAAAACTGGAAATTGGGGGTAATGTCTTTTTCTCGATTATTTTTTTTCAAACAGATATCGGAGTTGTTCGTTGGCTTTTTCTTTGGTTGTTTGCTTGTTTATTTGTGTTAGAAAAGTATGGCCGCTTCCACCTGAAAGTTTTTCGTTCATAATAGGCATCGAAAAGTGTAGAGAGCAGGCATGGGGTAATGCAAATTTGTAATTGTAATGCATGGTAATGCATTACATTTTTCCAAGTAATTGCATGTAATGTGTAATGCAGCAATTTGTGCATTACATGTAATTGTAATATAATGCATTACTTTAGCAAAAAATTGTGTAATTTCATGCATTACATGGCATTACATGTCATTACTTTTTTCACATACTACATCTTTAACATATTGTTGGAGTTTTAACTAAACCAAATTTAAGATTTCTTGATTAATTAAGAATATGTTAATTTTAATTAAGGTCTATGTTTATTTTATAATTAGGGAAGTAATTCACAGTAATTAAATATTTCGTTTAAAATTTAAAGAAAAACAACAAAAAATATATTTATAAAGGTAAAGTCAACATTAAGTTAAAATAATTAAAAATTGTAAAAGTCAAATTAAATAGACTTTTTACATGTATACTTATATTCAATTCATGGAACAGTTACTGCATATGCTAGAATCTTTTGTGACTTGTAGTTGTTTTTCAAAATGTTTAATTTTTCTATTCACTAATAAAATGTTCAAATGTAATGTGTAATTCAAGGCATTACTTTGCAAAAGTAATTGTAATATAATGCATTACTTTGATAAATGCATGTAATTGTAATTGTAATATAATGCATGGTTTGGTCAAAGTAATTGTAATATAATGCATAACATTGAAATGTAATTCGCCCCATGCCTGGTAAATGTGAAACGTAGTAAATTTAAACATATAAGAACACAATTAATATATTTCCAACGGTATCTCACATCTTTTCAAAAATGATCCTTAAAATGTAAAGCTTCACATATATGTATGGTTATTTTTGTTGTCGATGAAGATTTTGTCTATTCATTGTAGTTGGACTGCATTGTGGAATGCCCCACGCCTCTTTTTCTATATTTGAATAATGAGTATCCTTAACAATTAAATGTTTCTTTTTTTCAGATTATTTGGTTTTATTGGACTTCTTGATTTTATTTTTTGATGAAAAATACTCAGAGTCGTGAGACGGATAATTTGTTATATAAGACCTATTGTAAGCGCCTGAAAACAAAGTAGTTTCGCCGCCATTTTTTTTCAAATCATAATAGACGTCGTTGGTTATAAAGAAGGTGATAAGTTCTGCAAAGCTACTTTAAGTTCACTATGAGGCCATCAACATAAGAGAATCAACAAATTTGACCAAAACTTAATCAAGCATACAGCTTGATACTGTATCTTTTGTTATTGCTTTACTTGTACATATCTTCATATTTATTTACTATACCATTTAATGTTGGATGACGAATAAGGCCCTTATCATACTTACCCTTAAAAGCTTGACATACTGGATTGACATAATCTTTTGTGGGAGACCGTTCGTATGTTGACATATAAATGTCTTTTTGTTTTATGATCATAGTATATGTATGTTTATACTTGTTTTTACAATTCTTGTAGAAAACATACAATTAAGAATAATCTTTTAAAGTGCCAACAGTATTTTCGTCTTTTAAATTTATAATTTTCTTTTATTTCTCTTTCTCTCATTTAGCATGTCTAGTATAAATAGTCAATAAACCTCAAAACAAACATTAGAAGTTTGTTCCTGACCCTGCTCATAGTTCCAAGTAATATCTGAATTATTTTTTGCTATTAAGATTATTTTTTGTAACAAAAAAAATGTTCCGGCGTGACATTTGTTCCGCTGGAACTTATTTCATAGGAAATATGTTCTACCGGAATTTATATCACAGAAAATTTTTACCCGGAATATAAATTTTAAGAAAATATGTTCCAGCACTGTAAAATTTGTTCCGGAACTAATTTTTTTACTAAATGTTAAATAAGTTCCGGGTGTTATAGATTAACATGATGCATTAACTTTATATCAAGCAAAACATTCTATAGTTGTACCTGACAAGTTTAATATTCAACATTGAAGTCTTTAAACAACACGACAACGTTCAAAATAAGGTAAATCTTTGAGAAATTCAAATTAAGTCAGCATATATATTGTACGTAGATAATATGATTAAAAAACAAATGCACAACTATGATTAACAACTGCGATAAATATTTAAAACACACTATTTCATTTTTTGTCTCGCCTTGACGGAGTCAAAAGGCGAGACATAGGTATGCTGTTTCCGGCGTCGGCGGCGGCGGCGTCGTCAACAATGTATTAGTTTGTGATTAGGTCTAGTTTATGGCGAACCACAAGTGGTAGGTCAATCATATTTGGTATGCAGTTGTATTAGCATTGGTACATCTCATTTCCATGGAGATTATTTGGCCCTGCCCCCTCAGTCATGGTCTATTGACTTTGAAACTTTTGCTTATTTTACATGTATTAGTTTGTGATTAGGTCAGTTTATGGGGAACCACTAGTGGTAGGTCAATGATATTTGGTATGCAGTTGTATAAGCATTGGCATATCTTATTTCCATGGAGATTATTTGGCTCCCTTAGTCATGGTCTATTGACTTTGAGAATTTTGCTAAGTTAACATGTATTAGTTTGTGATTAGGTCAGTTCAAGGGGAACCATTTAGGGTAGGCAAATGTTAATTGGTATTCAGTTGTATAAGCGTTAGCACATCTCATTACCATGGAGAATATTTGGCCCCGCCCCCTCAGTCATTGTCTATCGACTTAGAAACTTTTGCTTAGTTTACATGTATTACTTTGTGATTAGATCAGTTTAAGATGAACTGCTAATGTTAAGTAAACGATATTTGGTATGCAAATTTATTGGCATTTGCAAATATCGTTTCCATGGATATTATATAGCCTCACCCCCTCTTCATGGTTTATTGACTTTGAAACTTTTACATAGTTTATAAGTTAATGTTTGTGTTTAGGTTTGTTTAAAGGGAACGACTTATAATAATTCAATGGTATTTGGTATGCAGTTGTATTAGCTTTGGCACATCTCATTTACATGGAAATTGTTTAGCCATGTACCTCAGTCATGGTTCATTGACTTTGAATATTTGCATAACTTATGAAACATGTTAAAGTATTGCTATTTTAATTTCAACATTTGCATAATCAAAATTACAAAAGGATGAGACATATTTCTGTGATAACAGTTTATCTACAAATTCTGATATGAAGTAACATATCTTGAATTGCAATATTCATAAATAAATGATTGATCTATAAAAAATTTCTGACGGATTTTTCTTATTCTTCGCTTATCTGCCTCATTAAATTATTGTCATTTGGGTATTTTTGTATGGATAATGTAATTAAACATTTTGCTATACTCCACAGAATCCATATTGGATGTTTACACCTTTTATTTATTACATTATCAATATAATACATGTTTTTATAATGTACTTGAATTATAACTTTAAGCTCACTGATAACAATGCTCAGTATAAAAGATAACTTGTATTACCAGTGGAACATATTTCACAGACAAGGAACTTATTTCACCAGGTAAGGAACAAATCTCACAAACCTGGAACTAAGTTGTTTCATAAGCAATTCTTAATATACCACATCTCCTTGTGTTTACATAGAGGAAATTAGTCTGTAATTTTTATGACCACACATATAGGTTATCCAGTATAAATAAGTATATCTGAGCCGTTGCCTACAAGTCTAGTGTCGGAACAAACTTTTGGTTTTACTCCAGTATATATATAGTCCTTTATTTCTAGTTTTTATGAACTCGTTCAATTATAACATAACTGTGTTTTAAAGTTATTATTCAAAGTCTCTTTTAAATAAAACAACTTTTTATACTATTCAAAATTGAGAATGGAAATGGGGAATGCATGTGTCAAAGTGACATCAACCCGACCACAGAGCAGAAAACAGCCGAAGGCCACCAATGGGTCTTCAACACAGCGAGAAAATCCCGCACCCGGAGGCGTGCTTCAGCTGGCTCCTAAACAGACACCAAGTGATGGATACAATTGTGGCTTATATTGTTTAATTAATTTTTTAGAGCAAAAGATTAATTGATTGTTGGTTGCTTAACGTCCAGTGGCAAACATTTCATGCATATTCAGGACGACAAAACTTTTCAGAAAAAGATTATGAAGTACTAGGTATAACAAATGTTAAAATTTTCTCATCATTGACCTTTCAATACAATTTTGTTTATGATATGATCTTTCGTTGTCTTTCTATGGTTATGAAGTCATAAAGTATGTTCTATATATTCTAAGTTAGCATATCTGTACAGTTTGTCATTTTGACTTTTTTTTATTTTGCCATGGCGTTGTCAGTTTGTCTTTGAATAATAAGTTTGAATATCACTTTGGAAATGTAATTCCGCCTTTTTACAAAAATCATGAGATTCAAATTTGATAAGATGAAAGATTATATTTTAGACTAATACGTATGCACATCTGTACAATTTAATGAGATTCTTGATCGGGGGTAGACAATTCCTCTATCTAACAGAACAAGTATCGATTTGCATATTTGTAAAATTTAATGTCAGTGGTACACACAGTGGCGGATGGGGCGGGGGGGGGGGGGCGGATTTTGGACCCCCTTTTGTTAATAAGGACATACGGTTGGATCCCCTCCCTTTATCCTTGGTTGGGAACCCCCATTTAAAAAGACTGGATCTGCCACGTGCACTGTACACAGATTTAGTCCGCATTGTTTTCCGGGCAGAATAGACCACCACTGTTACTAATTTTTATAGTTGTAAATATTTACGCTAAATTTTGTTAATAAAGATAGGAACAGTTACAATTGTGTGGTCATAGATTTCGTAAATTTGTTTTCTGAATCCATATAGCAAGTGGCATGACATCATAATGGTGAATCGGGGAAATCACAGAAAGCTTATGGAAATGTTAGATTTTTTTTGATATATGACAATAGCGCAAAAAGTATCAAATATGTTTTAATAGAGAAAAAAAAAATGACTGTAGCTGTAATAACTATATTTTTATTTGTTTTTAATTGTGTCGCTCTTTGATGACCACTTATGAAACCTGCATTTTCGTCTTTCATTCTTACGTACGTCTAGAAATTTACAGAACTCAAAGTATGTATCTGAATAAAAGGAGTTGTCGGTTTTATTTACGTCAATTATATAGCAAACAAACCAAAAACAAAAACAAAAACCAAGAGACATCCAGAGAGCAAAGTGGATTTTTCGGCTTGCAGTACAAACTAAGCATAAGTATAAAGAACAGTTATATTATAACTATACCACGTCAAAAGTTTTCTCGTTCATTTCATTCCATAGTAGAGTGAAATGACTAACTTTCATTTGACCTTTAAAGAGGCAGAATTAGTTGACACAAATGTTATGCCTTTTTGCATGGCTGATTGTATATATTTATGTTGAACATGTTAAATTCAAGGCGATCTTGTAGCGAACGCACAACCCTATACTGTGTTTGGTTTTTCTACGATATCTAGTTAAGAAAAAACTTTATTATCGGAGGGGTGAAACGAGGGAGAAAATAATATGTATTAGATACACATTAAGGGCGTTAGCCCGAATGAGCGCGTATTACTTACACCAAGATAAATTGAATATTGTCAATGCAGAATGACAAATTCAATAATTTAGGACAGGGACTTTCAATACTAACGGATTCCCTGTTAAGGAGGAGATCTTTTAACAATTTGACAATATGCTATTGAAATGCATGAAAAATGCAGGGTATCAAATTTTATTTATCGACATCTTTGTGTAAAAAAAGATACAATTTTGCTAGATAAATAGAAAACAATAACACATTTCCTTGCATAATCTTATCTAAAATTATTGAAAATTATCATAATTTATGGGTATTGTTTTAACATGATACACCAAAGCCGAATTTTGTATGTTTGCATTACACACTTGCACTGTTTGGATTAACGTATCAATTAGAAGGTAGGTTAGAAAATCACAAAAAAAGAATTAAAGGACAAAACGCCATTATATGGTTTTCCGGATAATGTTTTTTTTTTTGGCAAATATTAAAAAAAAAATCTTAAACTTTTACATATACATAACATTTTAGGTAAACACCTAGAGTTACATATATACCAGCATACATTTTTGATAGGAAAAAAATGCTATCAAAGATACTTCAGAAATGCCTAGCTCCATGCCTAAGAAATATACATCTTTTTTATTGTTCACATTTATTTAACCTCCATTCAACAATGGGAAGGAACATTTGCCTCAGCTGTGAAATGAATTGATTTAAAACGACTTTTAACATATTTACTTCTGTCTTGTCAATATCTTAGCATAGAATATGATCAGAATATGGTCTGTGTATAAAACAAGTATACCGCTGTAATAAAAGCACTAGACAATTTATACATGTAAATATATGCTACTTCCAACAGAATTTTGTTTTGTTTTTAGTTTTTAATTATTTTTTTTTCATTATCGTTTATTTTTTAACCACTAAATTTGCGGTTTTGTGATATGTTCGTGCAGTTTTAACAATGTCGTCAATAGTGTTCAGAAAGAAGCTATTATAAAATGTGTCAGAACCTTAAATTACACATACATGAACGGAGCTATGATACCATGACAGGTGTACATATGATGTAATTGTGAAATAGCCATTGTAATTGCCAAGTTTTTGATAGTTTAAGGATCATTTTTGATTAGTGGCACGTGCCATCGAATTCAATCTTTATTGACAGAAAATATTAAATAACGAATACATTTATTACTATTATAGGAAGAAAAAAACGAAGAAGAATTATTTGCCATAGTGCAACTTGAATAAACAAATAAATACATAATTATTTTATATTAAATAAAATTGTTATTAAAATGAAAGAAAGGATTAACGCATTTACAAGGATATATACTCGATGCTGAACTTAAATTAGGTTGTATTGTTTTAACGAAAACTTCTATGAGGATCTGGAGGGAGTCCTTTATTTCTGTATTCTTTATTTTTTTATGCCGATTTTCTCTATTCTTTAAACTTTTTGTCTATTATTATCAATTCTTTATATTCAAGCACCTTATTATTCTCTATTCTTTATTTTTTTTTATCCATTTTCTCTATTCTTTATATTTATTGCCACTCATTCTCTATTCTGTAACCTCCTCCCCGCCCCCTCCCATCAACATCTTCTTCTTTCCGATGGTATGTTATTTATAGTTTTATTGTCTCGTCACGGTCTAAGTGCAGTTTTCAGAATATTAACTGCACTCGGAGACATGGTTCCCTGATGCGGCCTTGGTGACTACGCATCACTACGAAATAAAAGCAAAAAAAAAAAAAAAAGAAAAGACGGTTGTCCAAATATAAAAAGAATAACACGTACGGGGAATGATTACTAAATGCCACGAAGTAATTATTAAGTTTTAGAGGAAAGTATCGAAAGATAACGAAATTAAGGATATAAATTATCTGACATAAAACATATTTGTATTTACGTTGATCGTTCCCGATGAAGTTAAATCCAGAAACGTGCTTCAGACGCATGAAATTTATAAGGTGTTTTCACTCTTTTGATAATGTTATGTTTAAAATTTGCAATTACTTCTTTTCAAAGAATAAGTAGATAAATACATAAATTAACATCAGAAAATAAAAAATAAAATAAAATCATAAACAGTTATAGGCGAATAAGTTATTTCCTCAACAAAACAAAATCACTAATCTCTTAAAAAAAGACCAACAGAAATAAAAAGTCAACCAATGATTTTATGTTTAATTATTAAAAATATACGTTTTTCATTCTAGCATTTATATTGTAATTTTTTTATAATTAAAATGTATCATCCACATGAAGGGGCGTAACTCCTAATATCATTCTGACACACTAAACGGATCTTAACCCGATCTGAAAATTTTGAACATTACTTTTTATGTTTGGTCTGAATTCGTCTAAAACCGTCTTAACATATCTTGTTTAACAGCTAGAGCCTTCTGTCTTGTTTATCTTGACATGAATGAACGGACTGAACACGACATATCTGAACAGCGTCTGAAAGTCTTAAAAAGTCTTAACGTTTTTCCCTAGCGGTAAATTCAGTTGATTCAGACTTGATCAGACCAAAATGACCGTTTCAGACTGAAATCTTGCTACTAGTGTTGGAAACACCCAATATATATGGTTATGACTCAGAAATGTTTTTTTTGCAATGAAATGCAGGGTTAATATCCTTCAACTGTCAAATTTAAGGGAATATTTTTTATGACCCTTTTTCGTATGAAACCGGATGTGACGTACTATGATTTGGTGTTATTACACCTAGTACAGGCATTTTTCGAACATAATGGTAAGTTAAACTCTGTGTAATAGCTAGCTTAACCGTACCACTTGTATGACAGTTGTTCCGTGTTCTGATATATTGACAAAATTGGGTCATCAATCTTAACAGATAATAGGTTAATGTGAATAATAATTTGGACCCATTAGCTATAGCTGTGTAAACATACATCACAGACATACAACACAACTGAATAAAAATATTTCTGTCTCCTTTTTGCTTACTACCGTCTTCGTTCAGATAACTACTCTTTTGCAAATCATGTAACCCTGATTGTAAACATGACGCAAATACCAATGGGGCAACCAAAAACGAAATAGACCAATGTAGAAACCGAAAACAACATTGTCTAAAAGAAAAACAACGAATATAAAACAACAGACAAGAAAACGATATTCAGAAAACGGCTTATCAACCCGAAGATCAAAAAGCACAGGGTTGGATTCAGTGTTTGACATTTCAAATTGCTTGGTGAAGGCTGTTCAAATTGATTAATTAACAAACTCCTTTGACGGACATCTTATAGGTTGCACTTCTTTAAATATAGATAATGCAATTTCCAAAAGGAACTCCTTTTACGGCTAAAACTATACCATTTTTACTATGAAGTTTCGTAAAATATTATATCCTAGAAAGGAAAGGTCATCTACACTACTATTTTTTTTCAAAGGTCAAAATATAGGGCTGTGTGTCATATTTTCAACATGTATATGCCCCGAACTTCTAAGAGTTTAAACTTATACTAAAATTATGTACACCTCCCTTCACTGTTGAACTTCCTCAAAATTCAATTTTGCCGCTATTAATGTTTATCTATAGTGGTATCATTTCCAAGTTATATTTCCGTGAGACGAAATATAGAGATCATGTCTGGAAACCAGTACGTAAACAACTAAATATCTATGAATATTATATATCTTCCCAAAGGAGAAGTGGTTTGTGAAATAGCTGTATTTACAAAGTGCAACCTATAGAGATAGCATCCTTTTACGACATTAACATATATCTGTTGAATAATCATCATTTATATCAGTCGTAAAGTGCTAATTTTCCATGAAAACATACTTAATCACAAACAATTATACTCACATGAAGACAGTTTAGTTTGATAAATCCAAAGTGGCAAAAAAAAAAACCAGAATGGTTTCTTATTCATTTTTACAACGATAATTTCAATCAAATTATCTACATTAGTATAATGAAAATTACCTGTTCGTATATTTAATTCTTCATAAAGGATTGGTTTATCTTGAGCACTCAATGCTTAATAGTTGTCACCTGGACTTAAACAGATAAAAGCGATAAAACCAACATTGACCTGTAAAAAGTGTATGCTTCACTATAAAATCACAAAACCGTCACATGTCTTTTAAACAGTAATTGAACTAGAACTGAAATTCAGTCAAATTTGACCAACACATATTGGCTATTCTTTCCCGTTCACATAGAACAATTATGTATTTGGCTTGCACATATTCTAATGGTTTATTTCAGAAATATTTATCGCATGAACTGAAATCGGGATAATACATTTATATCTATATATTCGGTACTAACATATTTTCGAAACTAGACGTTTTTTTCTCGAAAATTACAGTGGTACAAGTATTTGTCATCTTGCGATTTTTGATCATGAAATGATTATAACGAACGCGTTTTATTGAATCGTTTAACTAATGTAAGATTCATAACAGATCAATGTTTTTATTAGTAAATCTGTATTTTGCTTCTTCGATTAAACTTGGGAAACAAGTAGTTTCCTACAGATTTTCTGAAGGTTGCTTCAGCTCATATAGCTACTAAGTTTCATAAGTGTTTCTACATCCCTGGTTTTCAAATGGTTAGATTGGAGCGTTCTTGATAAAGGTAAATTCAGAAAAATCGCTTCGAATTCTGACGTTTGAAATTTCTAAAGTTATTTTTTTCATTAATTTCATGCGTCCGATGTGTTTTTTTTTTATTTAGCCCCACCAGGAACACCTAGACACAGACGGTCACTACTAATTGTATCCATAGCAATAAACGCCATCAACAGATGAGTGATCGTTTCAGTCGTTGGCAAATTTTAGATTAGACAATTTGAGTTGATAGTGATAAAATTGGTAATCTTTTATATGAAAAAAATGGATCATTTATGTCACAATACATTACAGAAAACCTGTAACTTTCTAACAAATAACTGACACTCAAGCATACAAATATAGCTTGTCAATTAAGATATAATAACAAATTGTGGATTAACAGATTATTCATTTTTGGCTTCAGTGTAGTCCAGAAAATATGTGTTTAACTGAAAAAGATAAACTTTCAAATCAAATAATGAATTCAAAAATGTATTTATACCAACATGAATTCAAAGCAACATTAGTATACTGATTTTGAAGGAATTATTAGAGTTAATACTAATATTTTGTCCGTAATATAATAAAATGGTAGAACCAATTCAAATTTATGCTATTTTTAGAATAAATGCATAGAATAACATGATCGAGTAAAAAGTAAAATTACAAAAATACCGAACTCCGAGGAAAATTCAAAAAGGAAATCCCTTATCAAATGAAACCAAAAGCTCAAACACGTCAGACGAATGCAAAACAACTGTCATATTACTGACTTGGTATAGTCATTTCCTTATGTATAAAATGGTGGATTAAACCTGGTTTTATAGCTAGCTAGCTAATAAAACTATAGCTAACTAAACCTCTCACTTGTATGACAGTCACATACAATTCCATTCTATTGAAAACAATGTGTGAACAAAACAAACAGACATAATAGGTCAAAATGTAAAAAATTTGGGTAATGCAGTCAACAATGTGATATAATCTTAATCTTTAGAAAAACAAACAATTATGTCACTTTTGTATGGAAATGGCATTTGTGATCATTCATGGTGATTTGGTGTCACAGATTTATTACAATCGGCGTTTTTTTAATAATGCCAATATAACACATAGTGTTGGCAAAATTGGATATTAATAAAAGTCTTGCCTACAAATATATTTAATTTCTATCAATATCTTTTAATTGGAACGAAACGTTGTGTGGCATATGCAAAACAGGATCAACTTATTTTTGACGCACCCAAAAACACCTCCGGTTTATAGTTAAGTTTGTGTTGCTAAATCTTTAGTTTTCTATGTTGTGTTTAGTTGACTAATTGTTTTCTTAGAATGCTTTTTCTATTTTTTTTTTGTTACAGCGTTGCTATTTTATCTTCGACTTTTATGAGTTTGAATGTCATATTGCTATTTCCACCCTCTCCTCAAATAAATTGAATAAGACATCTTAATTAAGAAAAATTTTAAAAAAAATATTTCAAGAGTTCTGGATGAAGTTTTTTTGACATTTTGCAGTTTTTCAGAACACATTCAAATCACCAGACTTTAAACATAGAAAGCAAAAAAGACAAGAATAAAAAGAAGATTGTATCACTCAACTGTTGACAAAAAGTCAGTTTGCATATTAGGACTTTTATATGCAAATACAATTGTTTCTATATATGTTGCCGACCATTTTTGCAATTTCCATGTTTAACATAGTTCCTACAGTGTTTTTTTACAAAAACTTCCCAAAATGCAAAAAAAAAACCAAAAACAAAAACACCAGTAAAACGTTTAAACCAAGCTCCTATATTTCACAGCCAAAAATTGCAAAACATAGATATCTTATGAATAATAAGTCCAAACAGGTCTACAGATTTTTTTCCTATTTGAAGGGTTGACACATTTTTGTACATCTTGTCCCGAGGACTCTTTTTATAATTTACACTTCAAACTAGCATCTACAGTTTACACGATAGCAACCATTAACTACCAAAAATTGGAAAGGAAATCAATATTTCAGGGGAAACAAATCTAAAATATATAGTTAGATTATTGTACAATTTATATTGTAGACACATCATGTCATGCTGATCATTTTGCAATTACACTCTTAACTAGCTCTTATACTTTTTAATCATTGACAAGAAAATGCCCCCCCCCCCCCCCCCCCCCCCCCAAAAAAAAATCAACATTTCAGGAGCAATAATTCTAAAACAGGTAAACAGATTTTCCCTTAATTTTCAGGGTAGATAGAACTTGTTATGCTGACCATTGTTTCTCATATGAGTTTATCTATACTTGCTTTTGTTTGAGAAATATTAGCCAAGAAATGTAGTCTGACCCCTTTGTCAAATTGATAGATTGATCAACCTGGACGAAAAACACAAAGATCCTACAAATGTAGCAGAAAAATGTTGGTTGTAATCCATTCAACAGTTTCATTAGATAAGAATTGTAAAGAAATGCTTACGGACGACGGACGGACGGACGGACGGACGACGGACGGACGGACGGACGGGCGGACGACAGATGACGGATGAACAACGGACGCAACATGATAGCAAAAGCTCACCTGCCATCTACTGGCTGTTATGTTGTCAACCACTTTTTACTTTATTATCTTAAACAGTATACTTTCGACTTTGTTAAGGGGCACGAAAGTAAACTGAGTTTTTTTCTCAACTCACTCGGTTCAACCGAAAATAAATCATTTATGTACTCTTGGCTTCTAATTTTCTGACGACATCCTAATACCAACCACGAAAAATAATACGTATGTCTCAAATATTTGCAATGAAATTATTTTTGTATTAATATAGACAAACACCATTATAGAGACTGTCAGGTGCGGTGACCATCTTCGAAATTTATTATACATATAAATAAAGGCAACAGTAGTATACCGCTGTTCTAAAACTCATAAATCGATAGAGATAAAAGCAAATCCGGGTTACAAACTAAAACTGAGGGAAACGCATCGAATATAAGAGGAGAACAACGACACAACAAAAACACAACATTAAAATGTAACACACACAGAAACGAACTATAATATAACAATGGCCATTCTCCTGACTTGGTACAGGACATTTTAAGAAAAAAATGGTGGGTTGAACCTGGTTTTGTGGCATGCCAAACCTCCCGCTTTTATGGCAACGTCAAACACAACACCAAAACGACAACATCACATGACAGGACCACAATATAAATAAATGGGAGAACATATAGGACAAAGAAACACACGAATAATAGCTAACAAAAGGTACTAGGCTTAAAATTCTATACGTCAGACGTGCGTCTCGTCCACACAAGACCAACCAGTGACGCTCAGATGAAAAAAGTTTGAAAGCCAAAACAAGTACAAAGCTGAAGAGCACCAAGGACCAAAACTTCAAAAACACAACAAGACAAATGTCCTCAATAATATTCACCACAAATGGCATCAGTTCATTCAAATAACATACAATCTACAAAAGAGAAGCGCATAATTAAAATATGAACACTACATATATAATGCACGAACTGTTATACTGAAGATTAATCTTCCTATACACAAATACGTATTACTCGTTAGATGGTCTCCGCCGTTGTCGATAACTTTTCTCGTGCACGCACGACTTTAAATACTAACGGAACTTCTTACTCTATTGTTATTACAATTAGCCCGCTTCCTATACTCGAAAATTCATACGCCTGCCGTACATAAATATATTTATTTTCTCAATTCACTCTGTTCAACCGAAAATAAATCATTTATGTACTCTTGGCTTCTAATTTTCTGACGACACCCTAACACCAACCACGAAAAATAATATGTTTGTCTCAAATATTTGCAATGAAGTTATTTCTGTATTAATAAAGACAAACACCATTATAGAGACTGTCAGGTGCGGTGACCATCTTCGAGTGTACAAAGAATGCATAGAAACAGACAAACGTTTATCAAGATTGTCAGCAATGTATCCATCTTTAGCGTTTTCGGTTTTCCAACGACCGTGTGCTTTAAAGAGTCTGTGTGAAATTCCATTATTTGCGGCTGCAGAAGCACCGCCTCACCTAAAACTATGGAGGCCATAATAATTTGGCATCTAGACCAATGAAAGAAAGTGCAGCTTTAACAATTTCTCTTGCACGTGTATATGACAACTTTGCATTCTTTTTCTTAATAGAAAATTGTTATATTTCTTAACATATACAATTGATCTGAAAATATACATATCAAAAGTCAAAACAATGTCACCTGCTTTTATGTAATCTAACAAAATTGCTACGGGACAAAATGGTGTATTCGTTTTTGCTATAACAACGATTTTCCTTTTCCTGTAGCAGTCTGTTTTGCTGCTAGTGATGAAAATTTCTAAATATTCTGGTTTGAAAGACAGGTTATTGGCCTAAATTGAACAAAGTTCACTATATCTCAAGAATCCTGCGTATGAAACCGTACAAATAGATAATAATCGCAAATCTCTAAGTGTACTGGGATTACAAAATCTATTAAATAAAGTTTTTATAGCTGTAGCATCTATGGGTTCTTTCTTCTGTACAGGCCTATTCAAAATCCTTTTTGAACATGTTGAAGACTCGACTATACTACGAACTAAATCAGAATCGCAAGGATCAACTAAATTTGCAAATTTGTGTGCCCACTTTATACTGTAGAAAGCTGTTTCAACTGAACTAAAATGCTTTACTGTCTGCATGAAATTTTGTAAATAAAGGCTTACGTACAGTTCACTTGCCGGTAGAATTGAATCGATTTCTGGATATTTTTGCGCCCAGTGTAAAAATCTTTTAAAACCGTAAGCATACTTGGAAACAGTAGTCTTTCCTCCCGAGTCAATTACTGTGGAACTTAAATGAGACAAAAGTCTTTTCAATTCTGAACTTTGTACAAGGTCACGATTATTCCAAAATCCGGATGAAAAAATTCTCTGCAAACAAAATCTTCTTTTAAAAATTTTAAGGAAAACAATGAATCGACTAAAATATATAAATATAATTACCTCTAATGGTCAGATATGGCCCAGTGACCAACTGTAACCCAGTGGTG
The DNA here is from genome assembly GCF_021869535.1 of Mytilus californianus. Taxonomy (NCBI): domain Eukaryota; kingdom Metazoa; phylum Mollusca; class Bivalvia; order Mytilida; family Mytilidae; genus Mytilus; species Mytilus californianus. The sequence continues at coordinate 192,179 of NW_026262738.1, forward strand.
AACATTTTGTTAAATTTTGTTTTCAAAAGACAAGAAGTTAACCGGGTTAATTTTTTACTCTTTTTTATGTTTGGCACAAAAAAGCAAAATAACCTACATATTTTAGAGTCAGATTCTCTGTTTCTGAATAATAATTAAGAGTTATTGAACAATTAAATACTTATGAGGTAGGCCCTATATGATAGTTATACTGCACAGTTTAGGTGACTCGAATGACGTAAGGTGTTCTGTTCAACGCGTCACCGAGCTGTGCAATATAACTAACCTTTACCGACTTGATTGGTCAATAACCATGATAACTGTTATGAAACTTGATATCATCAATTTGAATTAACATGTTGAAAGTTTTCTTGTACTAGTATATAGAAAGTGATATTTGCATTTTAATAGAAAAAGGTTGATTACTTTAAACAAATAACCTTATCATCAGATTTTCACCTTTTTGTAATGACCACATTATTTTGAGAATTGAGTTTTAACGGCATATATGTTGACAATTTATAATAGATATAAGACAAATTTAGACTCCTGTATAATGCACTCTAGATGGTTATTTTTGTCCTGATTTTGCTGAGTCATTGGCGTATACCCACACCTGTTTAAAAAAAATTCAAACAGTTATAGTTCAGTTTTATGTTCTTCAAAATCAGTTCATACGAAATCATATATAAAAAGTGTTTTTTTTAACAGAGTAAGTGTTTTTATTTCCTTTAATTGAAAAGAGTGGTGCCAAAATTTAATGAGCATAACATTATTCATAATTATAACTACCAATTATAACTACCCCTTATCTTTTTTAACTGTTTTTGACGATCATGCTGAAGAACGAAGTCTTTCCTGGCTAGACACATACTTAAAATATAATAGGCTTATATTCGGTCCAATAACAAAGCCTTGACTGGTGCCACATATGGAAAAAAATTTACTTAATCTTCCGAAGCACCTGAGATCACCCCTGGTTTAAGGGTGGTTTGTGTTGCTCAGTTTTTGTTTTTTTATGTCGTTCTTAAAATACCGGTGGGCCGTTGTTTGTCGTTTTATCGTTTTTCGTTATTGTTTTTACCAACGCGTCAGTTTGTCATCAAATTATGAGTTTGAATATATCTCTTTTGATATATTCCGTCTCCCTTGAACAGGATTACAATGTGAAAATTGTAATGATTTCCGTTGACCATAAAACCGTTCAAATCAAAACCTCATTATTATTTATTTTTTTCAGAAATTACAAAAAACCCATATCTAGTTTTAAATTATTTTTTATACTTGTTGATATTATATAAGGATTGATTCTGTTTTGATATATCAGTATTTTACCTTTTAATTTGGAAAAGTCCCAGAACTTCGAACAGTCAACTATATGTACGTCATTTAATCCTATAAAAACATAAACGGTACTAATTTATCTGCTCAGATCCGCATTTCGACAATCAATGTCTTCCCAGTGATCCTCCAGTCCAAAATATTTGAAAATCCAAAGCTTATTAAAAAGATGAGGAGCTATAAACCAAAAAAAAGACAAAATAATAAATTCTGAATTTTCTATTCTTATTGCTTTCTTTCTTTATTATATGTTTTATTAATCAATTTATACATTCTGCTACAATTTTCTTCGCTTAATTAAATGAAATACCACTGTTTCCTTTACTTGATAGTCAACATATACGAAGTTATAATGGTAACCGAATTATTGGGTCGTAATATTCCGCTGCTTTACGAAGGCAAGTAGGAGAGATAGTTTGGAGATTGTATGGAATAGGGTTTTTATTAAATAAATGTGTTATTTAAGAACATTCATTGAAGGCAGTCCTACTCAGGCAAAAAACGCAGATTGTAATGTTGCTGTGTACAAGGAGTAGGAATACATTCGCTGTAAGGAACCTTTTTTGACGAGACTTAATAGTTGAACCTATCTTAACCCACATTCACTTATTCATGATGTTACACACAATTTTATGGCAGGCGTGTCTGTACCAAGTCGGGAATAATGAATATATTTTTCACTTGTTCCGTTGATTGATAGCGTTTGATTTTGTCTGTTTATAGAAACTTCCCTGTTTAGGCCCTCGCCTTGCCTTGTCAAACAGACAAACAATAGTATACAAAATACAACATAGAAAACTAAAGACTAAGCACGAACCCCACCAAAAACTGGGGGTGATCTCAGGTGCTCCAGAAGGGTAAGCAGATCCTTCTCCACATGTGGCACTCGTCGTGTTGTTCATGTTAGTACAAACCCGGTAACAAGTCTAATTCGGTAGGTCACATTCGTGAAAAGGGGAAGGGATTGTAGTTACGACATTAAGAACATATCTGCTATCATCTGTGCAACGGATATTCCATAACGGTCAACCAACAACCGGCGTTCGTAAAATTTACGTAGGAATAATTTAAACTTTACCACTTGGAACTCTTGGTTTAATATCCGCATGTACCTTTAAGTTTACTTCATGCAACATGCAACTTATACACAATGCTAAGAAATGAAACTTGCCGTTAGAGCTCGAATTTGGACAGTAAGCTATTTACTGTTCAAGGGTTATGTCCCTTATTAACTTTTTATAATTTGCCAAGCTTGAGGAAGTATGTCCAGTGCACGATGTTTTATCGATATTGTCTACATCGCAATGTCTACTTTATCGTGTCATTATTGTGTTTACATTGTATCCTATCTATACCCTGTCTGTACATTGTTTACATAGTAAACACTACGATGTTGACAATAGCGAGTCAACATCGTGTTTATATCGTTTAACAAGTCTATTATATACCTTTGTGTTTGCAGCGTTCACAATGTAGACATTGCGATGTTAATAATTGCGAATCAATCTCGTATTTATATTATATACCAAGTCTATACATTTCTGTTTACATCGGTCACATCGTATGCATCGTGATGTTGACAATATCGTGTCAACATCGTGTTTATTTTGTATATAAACTCTATACCTTTCTGTTTACATCGTTTACATCGTATACATCGCAATATTCACAATATCGTGTCAATATCGTGTTTATATTGTATACAAAGTCTATACCTTTGTGATTACATCGTTCACATCGTAGGCATTGCGATGTTGACATTATTGTGTTTACATCGTTCACATCGTCAACATCGTGTTTATATAGTATACAAAGTCTATATCTTTGTGTTTACATCGTTCACATCGTAGACATTGCGATGTTGACAATATTGTGTTTACATCGTTCACATCGTCAACACCATGTGTATGTTGTAAACCAAGTCTATACCTTTGTGTTTACATCGTTTACATCGTGATGTTGACAATGTTGTGTTAACATCGTCAACAGCGTGTTTATGATGTATACCAAGGCTATACCTTTATGTTTACATTGAAATGATGACAATAGCGTGTCAACATCGTTTATCTTGTAAACTGAGTGAATGTCTTTGTGTTAACATCATTCTAATCGTCAACTCGTAGCTTGATAGAGCCGTAAAATTTATAATCACCATCAAGCTTTATTTTCTAAGTCTAGTTGTTACTTATTTCTTAGTCAAATTCGTGAATGATTTTACTAAAAAAAAGTTGCTATTTTTGTGATTCGTATAGTATTTTAATTATAATTATATGTAAACATCAAATAACAGTTCAAACAATATAAATAATGTTAACACCATATAGTGCACACTACAATGCAAACGATGTTAACGCTTCAATTATTTGACGATACTATTTATCACGATATTGATAATACATTACAATGTAAACGATGTTGACACGATATCTTTTTAACACTGTTAATACCGCAATGTAAACGATGTAAACACTGTATCGTTACTACATTGTATACATTGCGATGTATACGATGTAAACGTTGTAAACAGTATATAACAGTTGTTACAATGTAAACGATGTTGACACAATATCGTGTTAACATTGTTGATATTGCCATGTAAACGATGTAAACACGATATCTTTACAACATTGTTTATATCGCGATGTTAACAATGTCAACGATGTAAACAGTATATAAGAGTTCATACAGTGTAAACGATGTTGACACAATATCGTGATATCATTGTAAATATCGTGATGTCGACAATATTGTTTTTACATTGGGCACTGGACATGGATGAGCTTGAGCGGGGACATTCCTCAGACACCTCATCCTTTCATTGAATTTGCCTTTTAGTGCAGTATTTTTGTTATACGTTTTTACACAGTTTGCTCTTTATTTTTATTTTAGTAAAGCAAATTGCAATTTTCAGTAGTATTTTCGACAATAACTGCCTCTTTAGTGATGCATTGGGACTTGATATTTGATATAAAGTTGTAACTTGTTGCAATCTTTTGTATTAATTTGGAGGTATAAATGATCTGTCACACTAATCATGCTAATGTGATCAAAGCCTGTATTTTAAGATTCTAAAATCAATAATTACATAAAATACTAGAACACACCTGAAATCTTGCGGGTCTATGGCTAAATTAAAATACATACGCCTTATGTCTAAAGTTGATAAAGTCATGTTGATTTTAAGGAGCACATTTTTCTCTGCTCTCAAAATCTTTCTGTTTGAACCTGTCGACCGGAACTTATTATTCAATTTGGTAATTTAATTATGTAGAAAACAAAAGGTCCTGAAATGGTGTAATTTTTAATCAACATCATTGTCCTACATAAGTCATATATAAAGTTGAATTATTTGATTTGTCGTTTTTTGTCATGCCAGCTAACAAATTGTAATGTACCTTTTTTTTAAGCCTAGATTTTTAATATTCGTATTGTCCTCTGATAAAGTCAAATTGATTATAAGGTGCACAGTTTTCTCTGCTTTCAAACTGATCTCTCTGTTTGAATCCGTCCTGGTTTTCCTGCTGCAACTTGGCATTTAGCGGTATACTTTTGGAATCAAAGTATGTCCTTAACGGTTTCCCGTTCGTTGCCATGACATTTGTGCGGCTTCCGGGGTTACGTTATCCCTTATTTTGTATATTTTTGTTTTTATATTTTGCATCTTTTTATATTTTGAGTAGAACCGAATCAGGTGTTTGTGTGTTCGTATTTGTCATTACATTGTACTAATTGTTTTGGGGTACCGATACAGTGTGTTAAATGTCCACTTTCACACTTTAACCCATGGTGGTGCTCCTATTAAAGAGGGAAGATACAGAACATACATACAACCGAAAACTACATGTGACATATACTATTGGTATCGGTATCGGATTCTGTTAATTATTGGTAATACAAGTAATAGCTTTTCCAAAAACTTGCCGATTTTTAGCTTATGTTGACTATTTTTTTTTTTTTTTTTGCTTTGTATTTTCATCCGTTCAGAATATTGCTCTGCATATAAATTGTAATGGAGTGAAAAAAGTGGAATAGAGGGAAGGCCAATATAGTATTGTAAGGGTTACAATTTATATTTTGTGCTTTGTTATCTTTAACTCCAGGAAAGGGCTCAATTTATTAGTCACTTGCGTTTTTGCCTGTACTTATTTCAATAAACGTTTTTATAAATCAACTTTTCAGCAGACATGTCTTTATTTACTCTTTGTTTGAGAACAGTGTGATCAAGATCTTTCTTTCATTGTTGCGATTAAACAACTCACAAACGTGTTAGATCCCAATAAATCTTTTTCTTACCGGAAATTGTGCCTATATCCTACTTAAGCACGTTCCAGAAGCGTTTAAGGGTACATGTACATAATGTTTAAGGAGTAATTCGGTTTTAAGTCTGTTCTGAAAAAAAAATTAACAAATTGGCATGTTATGAAGTAAAGTAAATAGATGTGCAACTCTCTAGTCGTTACTTTCTGTCTTTCTTCTTCTTTTTGGGTACGAGTCGGACTCTACAATTGAGTGTAATTTACTCGGACGCATCTTAAACAGACAGGAAAACTGGATGGTATTAACACATGTTACATTGAAATCATTAGGTGCATATTTATAAATATATACACTAGTTATCCTGTTGTGTAGTTGAGATGTGACTGCCTTATCTTTAATTTTAGTTAGGGAAAACACATGACAGCCGTGAACCAACTCACACCACTGAATTACAGGGGTTGTCTTTAAAAAAAAAAAACCCTAAAAATCTGAACATGTTGAACTGTGGTTGTTATCATATCTTAAAAATTGCAATTTTCTTCAAATGTTATGATCAAGGGTAACCATGGTTACACTTAATACCACCTTCACCTTGTGATAGGGGCAGACCAATAAATTCCACTGTCTTTCATATTCATTTAATATCTTAGCCTTTATATCCATTTTGCTGTAAATTATATCATTTAGGGAATAATGTTTATTCTTCGCAAAGTCTCATATATACTCAAATATAAAGTGTATGATAATGAGTAATATGCCAAAAAGACGTCAAAACATATGTACCTTGATGCATATTTTCCACACTCTTACTAAAGTTTCTTCGTCAAAATTTTATGAAATTCATACACAATGCTAAGAACAACAACACTGTTACACACAAAGAGAGATCAAAGTTAGGCAGCGAGTCATTTATCTCGTTTTGGAGATGCTCCTTTTTAACTTTGATAATTGCAAAGCTCGAGCTTTGAGATTATTTTATAATTAATCATAATTTATCTCAGGTTCACTATTCAGTTATAGGACAAACGCCAAATTTCATCCTAAAATTTAGGAGATATCAAATTGCACAATTTATTGATGTTAATTAATCCATTCAACATATTACAACCTCTTATCAGACTCCCTGCTGGTACAGATTAGAAAGTCAGATGAATAGGTATAAAACTTTTATCTGTGACCATGGTAATCAGACCACTGACCATAGAGACAATTCATTAGTGTATATTTCAGAATTTGTAGAACTTAACACTATTTTATAGGACCTTATAGAGTGAAATCTGTTCCAGGAATACAACATATGTGTATATAATATATATATTTTTAAAAGAATTTTTTGTGTATATATTTGAAATACTTAGTTAGAGAAATGAATTACTAAATTAATAGTGACACAGGCATATCAGTTGCGATTCAAGGATTTTGAAAAGGGGAGGCACCAAGGCATCGTTAGGAGTATCTACATCTAAATGTGAACCTGTTTAAGTCTTGATTTAAAATTATTGGAAAACATTTTTTATTAATATCGTTATTTAAAAAAAATCTAAATTATCAAAAAGCTCAGGGTTCAATCTCTTGATTATGTAGAAGCTTAGATCAAAGTTTTGTAAAATTCCATGAACGTTTGGCAAAGTTATTAACTATCTTTAACAACAGACTATACCTAAAAAGTTGACTGCCAAAAAACAATTTATTTGTTAATTACGAGAATGGGTGGAAAATTCAAAATTTTACTCTACATGTCAGGTATTTATTGAGTATGAAGAATCTGCTTTAAAACTTTCCTGAAAATGAAAGTGTGAGAAAGGTTATTGATATTTGTTAACTTTAACCCTGGCTGTATCTAAATATTTATTAAACAAACACAGTTCTTATCATCAGCAAAATACATAAAAGAAAAGTTAAAATAAAAACTAGAAAAAGTGATGCCCCCGCACTCCACTCTGAAGTAACTGTATTATAACAAAGTCAATGTATGACGTTCTTAGGAGATATTATTGTGTCTGGGAGACACAAATGATGCCACCGCAGATGCAACGTGTTATTTTAAAATACACAAAGTTGAGCATAGAAGCACATAGGTCTATTGTTCACTGTAGGAGGAGTTATCCAGAAACGTTGTGTGCACCTCTGATGCAAGTATATACTCCAAAAATGACAAAGTTCCAACTATCTTCCAAAAGAGCAAATTTTGATAAAAATCAAAACCCTGACCACTTGCACACCTTCAATATATGTACAAACAGCCACCAAAGTGAAAACATCCTAGCATTCAAACTGTAGGAGGAGTTGTCCGGAAACGCTATTCACCTCTTATGCAAGTCAATACTAAAAAAAATGACAAAGTTCAACTATCTCCTAAAAGAGCAAATTTTGATAAAAATCAAAACCCTGACCACTTTCACACCTTCAATATATGTACAAACAGCCAGCAAAGTGAAATATCCTAGCATTCAAACTGCTGGAGAATTATCTGGAATAGCTATATACCAATAATGAGACGGACGGACGGAAAGACGGAAGGACAGAGTCCGACAGACAGGGGTAAAACAATATCCCCTCCCCCAATTTTCAGTTGCGGGAGCATAAAAACAAAACCTTTTTTCTTTAGTTGCCATTTTTTGGTCATGATGAAAATTCTGTCCCTGTTCATAAAATTCCATAAAGTTATTGATATTTAGAAACTTTAACCCAAGACTAAATCTAAATAATAACTTTAAAAAAAGCCTTTTATCAGTAAAGTAAGGAAAATTGATACAAATGTTTTAAATTTTACTCATGTTCTTGAAAAACCTAATTTATAATATCATTGAATGATGCTTTGACAACGTTATAGATGTCTAAGAAAAACTAAAACCTCAGAAAGTATGTTCGGTGTGAGCCAATGCTCCGTGTTGATGGCCGTACCTTGACCTACAATGGTTTACTTTTATAAATTGTAACTTGGATGGAGAGTTGTCTCATTGGCACTCATACCACATCTTCCTATATCTATCATCATAGATACCAGGCATCAACTTTTGAACATTTGACGCACGTTTAGTCTGCAAGCGATTCATCAGTGACGCTCGAATAAAAAAAGTTGTAAGGCCAAAATAAAGTATGAAGTTGAAGAGTATTTGGGACCTAAAATTCCGAAAGGTTTTGCATAATACAGTTAAGGTAATCTATTCATGAAATTAAAAATCCATAGTATTTAGAAAAATTCAAAGTTTTGTAAACTGTTAATTTATAATAACATTAGTGCAAAAAACATTACTACCGTAACAGTAAAATATTGAAAAAAGAAAAGAAAAAAAATCTCTGTATGCTGTCATTGTATAGAAGATATGTCTGTCAGTTAAATAAATTCTATGAAGATTTATCAAAATATTGACGTTAAATGTTGATGTCACGACTAGAGACGGATAAGTTTAGTTTCAAAACAATATTTTATTTTTTAGAAAGTGCACAAATTACAATAGAAATACAGGGATTTGGAAACAAGAAGAACTTATATAAATCCGTTCCTCATAGAAGGATTGTTATGTCTAGATTAATTTTGGCAACTTTATTTGCAGGCTAGACAAATAGCAAATTGTAAAACTGGAAATATTAAAAATGTCAAGATTTTTTTGGTGAAATGAATTTTTAACTACTTTATAAATTTTTAAAACTTGTGTCGGATTTTTGACACCATTATTTCAAGAAAACATTTTTAAGGTGTGCCTGTGGTATGTCAGAACATTAAATTCGAAAACTTCTCAAGTTCCATTCCAGTATACAAAAAATATTTTACAAAATCTGTCATTTCTTATTCATATTTATATTGTAGATTTAGTTATACGCTTAAATATAAAAATAAAATACTAAACACAAATACTCTGTATCCAAATGTTTGCATTGCCAAAACTTAAAAAAAAGGGGGGTGGGGTCTTGTGTATATAAAATTCATAAGTCAGATGATTTTGCCACTAGCTGATTCTGATAATAATCTATTTATGTGGAACAGTACTTTTACAATACATAGAACACATGTTGTCATTTCTGGTCAGTCATCTAAAATATTGTGGTAATCAGAAGATTTCCTGATGTGAAGACAAATAAACAAGTGTTTGAATAAATGATTTATCAATTAGCTGTTAATTGGTTAATGTTCTGGCTGTTTTGCTGAAGAAACTCAAAATCTGGCGTTTGTCCTATAACTGTATTAAAAAAGTAAAGAGATGTGGTATGACTTCGAATGAGACTATCTTCGACGCTGATCATTTATTAGCTAGTCAACAGATTGATGTTAAGTACAACTTAAAATTCATATATTTCATAAACATATTAAGGTTTATGTGTGACGCTAAATTCTTAAATAAACTGTACAGGCTTTTCTTCTGTGTATCATAGTTGGTTGTTTTTCCAAGCAAATTAAAAAATCAATAAGTATTGAAAACACATTATTTTATATAGATTAACCAGCAAAAAAGATAAACAAGTTCCTGAAAAGCATTATATATATATGTATTTTGATTGACTGGTGTTTAACGCCACTTTCAGCACTATCATGACTATAATTGTGCTATTTCCTGGAGGTCTGTATATTGGTGGAGGAAGTTGGAGTGACATTACACCCATTTTTGCAGTTTTAGACATGCACCTTTCAGAAAGAGAAATTGTTAAGAAATATCATGAGGTATGACAAAATAATGATTGACAAATAGTAAATTTTTTTTTCCCTACCGCACTTCATTTTTGAAATTCAGTTAAGCTGTTTAGGAAAAAAAACATATCTTTTAATGGGAAATTTTCAAACCAAAAGAGACACATGTGCCACTTTTATATAACTAAGTGCTATTTTTTAGCTCAAAATTGTCAACTTTTAAGTTCGTGTGCTCTTTCTTTCAACGCTTATGTTAACATGTCACAATAGGAACCAAAAGTGCAGAAATATAACTCCTTCCTAAAAAACAACTTGATACTGGTGTAAAAAGATTAAACTGTGACTTCTGATTGTACAAATAAAATGATGTAAAACCAATTCAAGCAAATGCTTTCTTTTTTGCACAAAAACAATGTTAAATTATATCCATTCGATTTAATACTATGACACCTATAGATATATTAGTCTAGGTCCAACAGGAAACTCCCTTGTCATGTTTGTCAATATTGTTACCCCCGCTGACCTGCCCAGTGGCAGATCCAGGGGGAGGGTTCCCAGGGGTTGGAACCCCCTTTTTTTTACGATAAATATTATACTTTTGAATTGGGGCATTCCCCCCTTTTTATCCTGGGTTTGACCCCCTCTTTGATATGGCTGGATCCGCCCTTGCTGTCCATGATTATTTTTATGCTTAGGCTAAATTTAACACCATGATCAGCTGCTAGTTTCAGATTATTTTGTTTTTAAATGTAAATGTTGAAGAACGGGAATTTCAATGAACAGCAACCTCCTCCCCCCTTTTTTTTTTTAAATCGTCGATCATATCAACAGTTAGTGATCATTCAAGGTTCACAAATAAAAAAAATCTTGTAAAGAGAGGAATGTATATAAATATCAATCAAAACTGTCAAAATGTCTTCAAAATATTATATACTTACGTTACATCAATCGGACACTTTTTTCGGACACAGCAGACAAATGGCGCGAAATTATAGGGAAAATAATTTCGAAAGCTAACGGAGTTTTTCACCATTCTAATCTTTATACGTACAGCTGTATACCCCGCTGGATAATACTATAGTAGACTCATTTTACAGTCATCAATATTTTATATTTGCGTAACCATTAAAGAATAATTATCAGAATTTTATTTGGTTATTGCAAGGACGTATATAAGTTAGTTAGTTTGGTTAGTGCAAGGATTTAATATATTATTACTTTATACAAATCCTTATAGCTATTCCATACAAATATTTAAACAGTTATTATTTGTGTTATCTTTTATCTGTTTATGGAAGAGAAACAAATGTTAACAAAGAAAACAAAGACGTGTATCTACAGTCCAGTTGCCGATTATTTCTCGTTATTATTTAATGTTATTCATTATTTTTTTCGCGTTTTTTTTTATATATATAATTTCGATTCCTCTTCTATTTAAAGGGAAACAATCCTCATGTAATTTTAATACTCTGAAAAGTACTGGACAAAAATTCTATCGATGAACTGACGTGTACTAAAATCTACTTAACAGTACTCGATTTACTGCTAAGCGTTTTTTCTTATTTACCTGAACCAGTATACTGACTGGTACTTAATCGGTCGCGATAGTTGGTGTACTGAACACGTACTGAACAACTGAAAAAGATCTTGACGTTCTTCCTTGCGGTAATTTCAGGCATTTAAGAGTTGTTCAGTTTAAAATGACCGTGTCATTAATAAAAACAGTTACTAGTGGGTCCTAGTACTGTAACCTAATGTCTTGTACTTGGATGTATCAATGTGCCACTGGGCCTATTACTGTAACTTATTGTGGTCCTAGTACGACAAACTAATGTGTTGTACTTGGATATATCAATGTGTCTCTGGTCCTATTACTGTAACATAATGTGTTGTACTTGGATGTATCAACGACAATCAGCTGTTGTTTGGTCTGATAACACAGCACAATACTTTGTTTTCATCATCTGTGCTGGAGTGATTTCCTCGGAAGTTGGTCCAGTAATTTAGTAACACATCTTAGAGAGTTGTTCTAATAGAAGCAATAGACAAAGCTCGTCTCTGTAATTGCTCGATGTTTCGTGTGATGGTGATTTGGTGCGGATCCCATATACTGCAGAAGCATATTCAATGGTAGGTCTTACAACGGTGGAGTATATTGGTCTTCTTGTTAGTCATTGTCTTAGCTTTGAATCAATCCGATGCGCCAACCCCTTTTCACCTGGATTTTACAGTTAGTTCTTACATATTAGAAAAGAAGTTCTTACATATTAGAAAAGAAAGGATATTGGGTATCCATTCAGGAAACAAAATCAATACAAAAATTACATACACACCAAAAACACAAAACGCACAGGAACAGCGCTTTAAATGAAGTATGTTGCGGTTTTACACCACTGTCGTATGTCAGGGGTTGGTTGGGCATCCGCAAACATGGTTATCCCCGCTGTGTGCCTACCAAAATTATGAGACTGAATTTCATTGGTTCGTCGTTTGTTACTGTGAATTATACCTGCTTTTCGTTTATAATTATTTTGTACAATTGTTGGTTATGTTGTTTGATTTTTTTTACATTTGTAATGTTGGATCCTTTTATAGCTAACAATGCAGTAAAAGTATGTTTCATTGTTAAATGCCTTAGGGCAAAGTATATGTGCTGTGTATCTGCTATGCCATTTTTTCTTTGGTGGATACATTGAGTTACCTCATTGGTAACCATACCATATCTTCTTATTTTAAGGTTATAAACAACTGGCTAATTTTGTTCAACTATATACTATTTGTTGTCAGAACATTATAATACAAACATGTACACAAAGCTGTAATAATTGTTTTCTCCGATGTAAGCAAACGGAGTTCGTTCCTGTTCATTGCCTTAAGGTCTCCTAAATTTGTGTATTTAATTTTGCGATTTAAGGGATCTTGTGTTGATTGCATATTTTTGAAAGTCTTTGAAAAATTATCCACAATTATCTTTTTTTAATTTAGTGCAAATATTGTAAAGACATGTATCCATTGAAGAAATCTGAGTTTTGAACTTATTTAGCTTTGTTGTTAATTTTGGTTGCTGTCTTATTTATGATAAATTACATCTCCTTTTATTTACACATGTGTATCTGGCAACACTTAAGATATTTTTACATACATGTGCGGAATTTTCTGGCTATGTTGAAGACTCGTTGGATGCCTTGGGTTCTTCTCTGCTTTGTGGTTTTCAATACCGAAATATCGTGAGCCTAAATCCATCAATTGAAAATACAACTTCAAAATACTGATGGATTCAGTCGAGGATTATGCCAGGCAATGGGCTAAACGCGAGAAAGAAGACGTAGATACTCTTTCCGAATGGATTAAGGCTGTGAGGTCGTTGATACAAATCCGAAATAAGAAACTAAATTGGTCTATAAATACCCACGCTACGTCAATTTTTAAAGACCCAAATGTTGCAAAACACTTGTCCTACCTCCATGACAAATATGTTGTTTTCCCTGCAGATAAAGCCCCAAACAACATTGTTTTTGTGTGTAAATCACATTACATAAACTGCTTGATAAATGAATTAGGTATTGACAATTCATTTGGAAACTCAACATAAACCCTCACGACACTTACCAAAGAGGAAATCCTGGATAATCATAGGTCTGTTCTATGTTCCTTTGGAATTTCAACCAAAGATGAAGAACTGGATCTTCCATCTTCCATCACTTTATTGGATACCTAAACTACATAAGTGTCCTTATAAACAACGGTATATTGCTGGGTCTTCCAAGTGCTCCACGAAACCTCTTTCTAAATTATTAACATCTATTTTATCAGCAATAAAAGCCCGGGCTCCAAAGTTATTGAGAAACTGCCTATTCTAGAGGTGGCGTGAATCAGATGTGGATACTAAAAAATTCCAAAGGTCTTTTAGAGTATATACAATCTAAGACTCTCTCATCTTGCAATAGTATTAAAACATTTGACTTCTCTACACTTTACACAAGTATTCCCAATTCCAAACTAAAAGACAAATTGAAAGAGTTGGTATTACTAAGTTTCATTGAAAAGAATGGCGAACGTAGATACAAGTATCTTGTCTTGGGGAGGAATAAATCCTACTTTGTAAAGAATAACTCTGATTCAAACAAAAAATTCTCTGAAACTGACATTATCAAGATGCTTGATTTCTTGATTGACAACATATTTGTTACGTTTGGAGGACATGTTTTTCAACAGACTGTCGGAATTCCAATGGGAACCAATTGTGCCCCTCTTCTTGCCGACTTGTTTCTTTATTATTATGAGGCTGACTTCGTACAGAGACTTCTTAGGAAGAAAGAAGCAATATCCTTTAACTTTACGTTCCGCTATATAGATGATGTTCTCTCACTAAATAATACAAAATTTGGTGACTATGTTGAACGAATCTATCCCATCAAACTAGAGATAAAGGATACTACAGATACAGTTAAGTCTGCCTCATATCTTGACTTACATCCATTTCTATGTAGCAACATTCCAGCAGCGCCTGCATACGGAGTATATATCTCCCAATTGATACGATATTCCCGGGCTTGTATTTCCTATCATGATTTCCCTGATAGAGGATGGCTGCTCACAAGGAAGCTATTAAACCAAGAGTTCCAAATGGTGAAGTTGAAATCATCCCTTCGTAAATTTTACTGACGCCATCACGAGTTGGTTGACCATTATGGAATAACCGTTTCACAGATGATATCGGATATGTTCCTTATGTCGTAACTACAATACCTTTCCCTTTTCACGAATGTGACCTACCGAATTAGACTACTTACCGGATTTGTAATAACATAAGCAACACAACGGGTGCCACATGTGTAGCAGGATCTGCTTACCCTTCCAGAGCACCTGAGATCACCCCCAGTTTTTGGTGGGGTTCGTGTTGCTTAGTCTTTAGTTTTCTATGTTGTGTCATCTGTACTATTATTTGTCTGTTTGTCTTTTTATTTTTGGCCATGGGGTTGTCAGTTTGTTTTCGATCTATGAGTTTGACTGTCCCTCTGGTATCTTTCGTCCCTCTTTTAAGGCCATTGTGAAAATGCCAAAAATCAAAGAAATCAAAATCACTCAAGCTGATAGAACACTCTTGGACGATTATAGAAAAACATATCTGCAAAGCGTAAAACAACTCTCTATTAGACAACAGAACACCAAATTCAAAGCAGAAACACTTCCATTGTATGCATATCAGAAACAGACACACAGTGTTGATACAATTGACTTTGAAAAATTGTTGATTGATGAAAAATAACCTGGTGAACAAGCATCACTTATGTTTCCAACTGGAACATTGTTACTTCTGTCTGTTGAAGTGTGGAATCTAATCAACAGTAAAAAAGAAAGAAGGATATGCAACTTAATCATACTATAGAACACCTGTTGGATCGGACGATGTACGTGGGGATATGTTTGTAAATTCTACAGGAAACCCCTTTATTTGTAAAACCTTAAACTGTATGACAATAAGCATAGACCATGTGGTGAAGGAACTATATCTGAATTCACAGATAAATGTTAAATCAAATCAAATAAGTATATCTGAACTTCTATACGAGGAACTTATTGGAAAACCCCAGGACAAAAACAGCAGTGCAGACGAACAGGATGAAGACATCAACGCAGTTACAGCCCTTGGATGGTGTAAACTTCCCAAAATAACGTGTATGGTATAATGGTGTATGGCATATGGTGCAATGGTAGAAGGTGTATGGTGCTATGGTGTATGGTGTAAGGGGAATGGTGTAATGGTGTATGAGGAATGGTGTGATTGTGTAACGTGCGATCGGGAATGGTGTGAATGAATGGTGTACGACATTTCATTGGTTGAAACCGAAGTTCATTTTATTTTAATTTTTCGGATTGTAAACATAAACAATAATAATAATCCTATTGTTCTTTTTTCCCAGTAAAGCAAATTACTTTACTCGTTAGACTCTATGTCATATATATTTAATATACACATATTAAAAAATCTTTTTTTTCATATTCTTATTTACATTAAACAGTGGCTTTAAAATTACACACTTGTGATCACATGCAGTTATCATAAAAGAAAGGATTTTATTTAAACTAGAAGGCGGATAGAAAGGTTATCCACGCATCGGAACAGTATTTTTATATCACGGGTTATCAACATCATTTTTAAAGTTGCTTCGTTCCCCACTTTTTACAGTCTCTTTATAAATATCTTATCGTCATTCACCTATGTTTGCCTTGGATTTACGATTCTGTTTTCCAAAAAATGTTCAAAGGAAAATTGTACAGTGTTATTGCACATAAGGTGTTGTATAATTATGAACAATCTCGTCAATTTCGTTAGATTTGTCTTTACGGATTATAAATGATATCTTGAACGTCCGAAAAAATATACTTATGTGAAACGGAATGAAATATTTGCCACTTGATATTTAGCCACCAACAAAATCAACCAACCGACATAATATACTTACAGTATACTTTTCCTAGAAGAGAACTTCTCATACTTTTCATTATAAAGTACAAATGAAATCTGTCATGTCAGTCACACTGTTGGATGATGAGGTGGAATAGTTTTATTATACAAACCATCCTGAACTACTGAGTTTAAATCATCACACCTCAGCAAGCACGACTAATTTATGCGCAGACCAACCCATCACACAATAGCCCAAAAGGAATCTGTGATGTACCCGTCCATATTCAGAAGTCATGGAAGTGGGAAATACAGACGGCGTGACTTTTTACCCCAATATACCCCAACATACCCCAATATACCTCAAAAAGTAGTTTAAACATAATTTGGTTGAATAACAATGTTACACTAGGCATTAAAATGTTATTTTAACGACACTAAGACTTTATTTTATGAATATATTTAATTTTAAATCTCTTTTTTCCTCATAAATTGTTTTGTTCATGTCAGCCGCTTACGATCACAAAATGACTTTTTACCCCAATATACCCAAATATACTCCAATTAACAGTTTGAATACAATTTCCATGATAAGGAATGATATTACATGCAGATTTATTAAAATTGAACACAACTGTTTACATTTTTTGTGCATTTAGAGGCTTTTAAAACAGTTCTTTGTTCATGTGTTGACAAAGGTTACACTAAAAACCCGAACGAACGAACCTAAAAATAAACCGGTATATTTTTGCAATTTCTTTTTTCTCCCTTAAAATGTTGAGATTGTAAATGCATTTTGTGTTTTGTTTTCTCTTAAAAATAAGATATGATGTTTTTTTTCTAAAATGAAACTCGAAATTTTTTCTCAAATTTGGATACATTTCTCAAATATTTGTTTTCTTTGAAAATAATATATGTTTAACATTTAAAGTTTTCTTTTTATGTCTATAAAATGTTTGTATCTTTCACTCACTTAGGACATTAGTCAGCGGAAATTCAATGTTGGTCAGGTCGGTGTGTTCACGTTGCTCAGACCAACATCTGATATTGTTTGTCATGCCAAGAAATCCTTGCTCATAACTCCGATGGACCTCCTACGGCATCCATTAATTATAGTTAAAGATTAAATAGAAAAATATAAAACTTTCAAATGTAGCGTTATAAAATAAAAATATTCCCTGCGGAACACCCCCAACCCCTTTTTTTGCGCTCTCTATTTCAACCCTCGAATTAAGCTTTCCAAACTAATTAATTTAAAAATTAAAACCTAGCTTTCTAACTGATCAATTCATGTACCGGACCGGCAACTCTCGTTATTTTATAAGAAAATCTACAATGCTGTTATACACATGCGTGTTGTCTGCTTGGAGTCTCCGCACAGGCACTTGACTCAGAATACATACCGAATATGGAACTACAATTCAAAACATTAAGTCCGAAGGCACATAGAATAACAATGTTTTTTTTGTTTTTTTTTTGTTTTTTTTTTTTTTTTTGGCAAAGGTTGCCGTGGTAACCCTCCCTGTGTTCAAAATATACATGAAATATCATAACCCTAAGTTTTCGATCTGTTACATGCCAAGAAATCCTTGCTCAAAACTCCAGTGGTCCTCCTACGGCACCCATTTGTAGATTTGATTTTATTCAACATAATAATGTATGTCCTGCATGTACGTATCGCTTTGAACACGGACATATGTCTATACCAAATGGTCAACTGGTCAATATTAATCATCCATGTAATTTGATCTATTGCATTTTTTTTTTAGCTTGCAAAGGTAAAAAATCCATGTCGGGGAAAGGTGGGTTTTTTTTTTTGTGAAATTTACCGGTAAAAATGGAGTTACAGTGAATCCAATTCAATTTAACAATGGTGGGTTGAACCTGGTTTTACGGCAAGCCATGTTAGAAATGCCGCTAATTTGACAATAAAATTTGTATTTATGGCGAAATAATACACTATAAAATCTTGAAATTACTGAGGCAAAGGGTTTTTTATTTAATTGCGAACATATCAAAAGTATTATGCAGAAAAAAAAATCGGCACTTTACAATCTTTAATTAAGCACAAAATATTTTATCAATAAAAAAAAGTGCACTCATATATCTTGGCTGCTTTATTTATCATGATTGAAGAATGTTGAAAATCTGTAATATATCTTGATTGCTGTTTCATTGAATATCTCACATATACTTTATTAATATTCAGAATGCTTTAAAATTGTTCTTAACATCAGGAAAAAAAACTTGAATTGTGTCTTTTGTTTTAAAAATCAAGACACATATTTGCTAATTCAATCTTTATATTTCTGTGCTCTATGACGGGTACATCATAGAGAGATAGGAGAGATCGATATGGTGAGGAGTGAATTAATCGGGTTATAAAAAATTAGTGTTTTTTTCGAATGATTTTGATTTTTTTTCTAAAATTAAATTATCTATACAAATTTGCATTTTTGCTATTACAAAGGTATATAGCTATAATAAAAGAATTAAACAGCTTGAATGATACAATTGTCAGAGGAAAATGCTTTTGATGTTCTGTTAAATCAGAGGAGAAAGTTTAAGATATCAAGGGATCTCCACAAGATTTGAGAAAAAAAAATCGTTTTTCCAATTTTTAATCATATAAATTTCCATACTCTTTAAATAACTAATTTCTAATCTAAATATCTATTTATATGTAAAAAAAATTGTACTTAGAAATAATTTCATTCCGATATATAAAACAGCAGAAAACCAAACGAAAAAAAAAACTCATAGATGCATACGAAACTTCAATGAATTATTGAATTTATCAAAATAACGACTATTATATAACTGATAAAAATCTATCGGATAAAACTACCATTTATCAATACGAGACAAAATATATCCCATTGGAGTCAAATTTCTCCGATGGATTCATAATGGACAAAAATATCCTCAGTAACGGAAAAAAATACCCCCATGGTAAAAAATCAGTCATTTTTTAATATTCCTAGAGGGTTAACAAAGTTATCATGAACACGATGAACAGTTAATCCGAGAAAGTGTTAAATGTTTATTTTAAATAAATTAAAGAATTATTATGATAATGCCACAAATTTAACTATTTTATCAGAAAATCAATAATTGTAAAATAACTTAAAACCCGTCAACGCAATTTCAAGTAAAAAAAATAATATATAAAAACTTTCTAAAACGGAATACTTGATATATTTGCCTAATCCTTTACTTTATTTACAAGATGCCTTCAAATACATCTGATGTTTATTTTTATTTTATATGCCATAAAATGTATTAACCTAGTTTAAATGAAAATAAAGAACAGAGAATCAAAATATTGTGAAGAGAAAATACATAGCCGTGTTAAATTCGCCTCAGTTTGTTTATTGAAGTTTGATATCCAACTTCTTAACCACAATCTACATTTACCCGACAACCTTGTATATTGTATATTCTTGATGGAATGCCGCATGTTCATGTGACCATCAGGTACTGAGAAAAATATGTTATAGTATAAACTCTGTCAAAACCAAAATGATTGAATATATCTAATTTAAATTAATTCATGCAGTAAAACAAATCTTGAATGAGTGAAATTATAAAATAATTATTTTTTAAGCTTTTATCTTTATTGCGTTTATATAAAAAAGAAGATGTGGTATGATTGCCAATAAGACAACTCTCCACAACAGACCAAATAACACAGAATTTAACAACTATAGGTCACTGTACGGCCTTCAACAATGAGCAAAGCCCATACCGCACAGTCAGCTATAAAAGGCCCCGAAATGACAATGTAAAACAATACAAACGAGAAAACTAACGGCCTAATTTATGTACAAAAAATGAACGAAAAACAAATATGTAACATATAAACAAACGACAACCACTGAATTACAGGCTCCTGACTTGGGACAGACACAAACATACAGAATGTGGCGGGGTTAAACATGTTTGCGGGATCCCAACCCTCCCCCTAATCCTGGGTCAGTGGTGCAACAGGACACTACAAGAACTGTACAAAACAATAAACAAATAACGCATATAATCAACAACAACAACCACTCAATTACAGGCTCCTGGCATGGGACAGGCACTTATAGAAGGTTAAGCCTACATGTGAAAAAAAGCGGGAAACGGACTTGTGATAGACAAATAGACAACTATAAAAACATATTTATTGTTATTTTCTTTAGTTAAAAAATGTAGAAAATACCCGATTTAGACAACCTCATTACACATAATCTGTGTTGAAAAGCATTGAATGCATGGGAGTTTGTATTTTTTCTCTTATATTCGTAAATATTTTCTACGCCTAAAGTGTTATCAATGTTTACATTGTTCTTATTAGTCCTGAATATGCATCAAATATTTGCCACTGAACGTTGTGGAATCAACGATCATGTAATCAATTAATGTAATAGAAAATAAACACAACTGGTTTCATACCAAGCCAAAGAAATTAAATAAATAAAGTACGTTGACAACTTACTGATCACGTCAGAACGGTCAGACTTACGGAGGGATATGTAGCTGTATTTATAGTACGAATCACACCTCTAACACAATTGTAAGAAGGGAAAAACCATGAATGACACAGGACAAAACTCCTATATTTTTATTTTATCATGGGAATTATAACGCTTAATTATCTATATATTGTTTACTTCAAAAATGAAATCGACAATCAGATTATACCACACCAGCTATTTAATTGCAAAACAAGCACAAAAATGGTAAGCGGAAAGGTGTATTGAATGTAGAATGTATTCCTTTTTTCTCTTTATTTTCTAAACCTTCGTGTTACCGTAACGACAGAAAGTTTCAACACTTGTAAAAATCTTTTTTCTTTTCTTTTCTAAAAAAAATAGGTTCTTTTTTTCTGGCACAAATATGATTACACTATTTTGGATCTCGATAAACAAAAAATTTCTTTAACTCGCCATAGACAAATCGACCAGGTTCGACCTCATGACCACGTATACCACAAGTAGACGATACAGTATGTCTCCTCTTGTCAATCATACAGGTCTTATTTCCGGAGTGCAACCGATACAAGTGCTATGGCAATTAAATCGTACATGCCTGTTAAGTCCTTTTGTTTTATAAAAAGACCATAAACCCACTTATTCATGGTATGGTATCAATATTTCTGACCTGACACTACGTACTTTTTATTGCTTAATTCTATAGAATTCAATATGCAATGTTTCCGGTTCTTTCGGGAGTATTCCCAGGTAAACCCTCATCAGAGGCCGACCTTAAGCTATTTATTTCGTATCTAGTATCATAGATAGATGTGTGTCTGTTTCATAACAGTTTTTTTATTTAATTTGTTAACTACACGTGCATATAGGTCTACGTTGTAGCTAGTCTTTTTACAGACTAAAGAAACTGACAAGTAGATCAGCACCTTTGGTTAATTATTCATATATATAATGAAAAGACTTAATGTCTTTATTCTCGTAATCTAATCTATCATAAATCTACACGAGATCTAATAGTTAGTAGTTATCAGTGCTATACTGTTGAATTCACACTAGACTGCCGTGTATGTTTTAACACCTATTTGGTAATATACCAATGTCTCCATGTTTAACATTTGAAGAGGTTTGTGTAGATACCATGTCGGGTCTATGCATGAATATAACAGGAACCATTCTGTTTTCCCTTGTACGTGATCTCTTGAAATAAATCGGCATCACGTCTTTTTACATCTGTTTCACAGTATAATGATTGTATACTAAAGCCTCCCGTGGTGGGGTATTGTGAATCAATGTCTTCGGCTTAATGATTAATTATCATGTTGCCAATATTCTTATTGTTTTTTAAACCAATATCTGGTTTGGATTTAGATAGTTTGTTTTTGTTTTTTTTTATTTTTTTGGTTTTTTTGTTTTTGTTTTTTTTGGCAATCGGATCTTTCCGAATTATATACCAAATTTTGTTATTACCGTGTTAAGATATTCAAGATATTTCTGCCACTTGTTTTCTAATATTTGGTTTCTTTCGAAGTTGCTGTCTGCATCTATGCTAACTCAGCCTAACTGTATTTGTTAGGGAGGAATCCGCAAGACATTTACACTTTAGACCGTATTTATACGTTTACCTTATAAGTACATGTTGCTATTGATTCTAAGAATTCTCGTACCTTCAGAAGGAATGAAAACAATGTACTATTTCAAATAGTTGTTCACTTTGTTCACCTTCTTCATTAAATATATTAAATCCATCAATTCTCATTCTTTAGTGAAATTTAATATTATTTTCGTAGGGTATTTCTCTGTTTTATGTCTATAATTATGGTTAAATATAGCAATATCAGATATTTCCAGGGAGGCAACTCTGCCCATTGAAACGCCATCGATCTGTTGCTAGTATAATAGTATTACTTTCGTTGTTCATTGACAATCATATTTATTTGTTAGTTGTTTCCATGTAACCTTCAACGGCTTGACATAATAATTATTATCGATATTAGTTGCTTAACGTCCTGTTGCCAATATTTCATGTATGTTTAGGACTGTGATATAGTGATGACATAAGGTTGTTTGCTAGTATAATAGTATAACTTCCATAGTTCGTTGACAATCATATTAGTTGTAGTTATTTTCCATGCTACCTTCTAAGGTTTGACATGATACAGCGATATATTAACGATTTTTGGTTGCTTAGAATCCAGTGGCAAATATTTCATGTATGTTAAGGAATATGATATAGTGATGACATAAGGTTGTTTGCTAGTATAATAGTATAACTTCCATAGTTCATTGACAATCATATTAATTTGTAGTTAGTTTCCATGCTACCTTGTAAGGTTTGACATGATATAGCGATAAATTAAAGATTTTTAGCTGCTAAGCATCCAGTGGCAAATATTTCATGTATGTTTAGGACTATGATATAGTGATGACATAAGGTTGTTTGCTAGTATAATAGTACAACTTCCATAGTTCATTGACAATCATATTAGTTTGTAGTAAGTTTCCATGCTACCTTCTAAGGTTTGGCATGATACAGCGATAGATTAAAGATTGTTGGTTGCTTAGCCTCCAGTGGCAAATATTTCATGTATGTTTAGGACTATGATATAGTGATGACATAAGGTTGTTTGCTAGTATAATAGTATAACTTCCATAGTTCATTGACAATCATATTAGTTTGTAGTTAGTTTCCATGCTACCTTCCAAGGTTTGACACGATACAGCGATGAATTATTGATTGTGGTTACTTAAAGTCCAGTGACAAATATTTCATGTATGTTTTAGACGATGATATATATAGTGATAACATAAGGTTGTTTGCTAGTATAATAGTATAACTTCCATAGTTCATTGACAATCATATTAGTTTGTAGTTAGTTTTCATGATACCTTCTAAGGTTTGACATGATACAGCATCCAGTGGCAAATATACCATGTATGTTTAGGACTATGATATAGTGATGACATAAGGTTGCTTGCTAGTATAATAGTATAACTTCCATAGTTCATTGACAATCATATTAGTTTGTAGTTAGTTTCCATGCTACCTTCTAAGGTTTGACATGATATAGCGATAAATTAACGATTGTTGGTTGCTTAGCATCCAGTTGCAAATATTTCATGTATGTTTAGGACTATGATATAGTGATGACATAAGGTTGTTTGCTAGTATAATAGTATAACTTCCATAGATCATTGACAATCATATTAGTTTGTAGTTAGTTTTCATGATACTTTCTAAGGTTTGACATGATACAGCGATAAATTAAAGTTTGTTGGTTGCTTAGCATCCAGTGGCAAATATTTCATGTACGTTTAGAACTATGATACATATAGTGGTGAAACAAGGATGTTTGCTAGTATAATAGTATAACTTCCATAGTTCATTGACAATCATATTAGTTTGTAGTTAATTTTCATGCTACCTTCTAAGGTTTGACATGAAATAGTGAGGAATTGAAGATTTGTTGGTTGCTTAGCATCCAGTGGCAAATATTTCATGTATGTTTAGAAATATGATACATATAGTGGTGGAACAAGGTTGTTTGCTAGTATAATAGTATAACTTCCATAGTTCATTGACAATCATATTATTGTAATTAGTTTCCATGCTACCTTCTAATGTTTGACATGAAACAGCGATGAACTAAAGATTTGTTGGTTGCTTAGCATCCAGTGGCAAATATTTCATGTATGTTTAGGACTATGATATAGTGATGACATAAGGTTGTTTGCTAGTATAAAAGTATAACTTCCATAGTTCATTGACAATCATATTAGTTTGTAGTTAGTTTCCATGCTACCTTCTGAGGTTTGACATGATTCAGCGATGAATTAAAGATTTGTTGGTTGCTTAGCATCCAGTGGCAAATATTTCATGTATGTTTAGAACTATGATACATATAGTGGTGAAACAAGGTTGTTTGCTAGTATAATAGTATAACTTCCATAGTTCATTGACAATCATATTAGTTTGTAGTTAGTTTCCATGCTACCTTCTAAGGTTTGACACGATACAGCGATGAATTATTGATTGTGGTTACTTAAAGTCAAGTGACAAATATTTCATGTATGTTTTAGACGATGATATATATAGTGATAACATAAGGTTGTTTGCTAGTATAATAGTATAACTTCCCTTAGCTAGTTCATTTACAATCATATCAGTTTGTAAATTATTTTCCATTTTGCCTTCTTAGGTTTAACATAGTGATGAATTATTGATTGTTGATTGCTATACGTCCAATTGCAAATATTTCAAGTATGTTTAAGGACTATGTTGACATAAGGTTGTTTGCTAGTATAATAGTATAACTTCCATGTTTCAGTCAAATATGATTCGGTATCATTTTCCAATATATATATATATATATGTATATCAGTGTCTTGTATGTTATATGCATACATTTTGTTTCTGTATTATTTTATTTTTATTTTTATTCATTACTTTATTGTTTCAGGTATATCTTTGTTTACTATGTAAATAGTGATAGCTATATAGTAGATCTATGTTATTTACATAATTAGTTACATGTATATTGTATAAGATGTACAGTGTTATATACATAAAGAAAGATGTACAGTATTATATACATATAGAATTGTATACTATTTCATTGTGCATATAGTATAGTGTCGTACGTAGTTTCTCGATCAGAAATACGTCGTACCAAAGAAAAAATAAGGATCAAAAATTCTATAATTAAATAGAACCTGATTCAACGGGTGAGATCACAACTAGTGAAATATTCACCGTATCAAATTTTTTTATAAAAAGACCATAAACCCACTTATTCATGGTATGGTATCAATATTTCTGACCTGACACTACGTACTTTTTATTGCTTAATTCTTTAGAATTCAATATGCAATGTTTCGGGTTCTTTCGGGAGTATTCCCAGGTAAACCCTCATCAGAGGCCGACCTTTAGCTATTTATTTCGTATCTAGTATCATAGATAGATGCGTGTCTGTTTCATAACAGTTTTTTTTATTTAATTTATTAACTACACGTGCATATAGGTCTACGTTGTAGCTAGTCTTTTTACAGACTTAAGAAACTGACAAGTAGATCAGCACCTTTGGTTAATTATTCATATATATAATGAAAAGACTTATTGTCTTTATTCTCGTAATCTAATCTATCATAAATCTACACGAGATCTAATAGTTAGTAGTTATCAGTGCTATACTGTTGAATTCACACTAGACTGCCGTGTATGTTTAAACACATATTTGGTAATATACCAATGTCTCCATGTTTAACAATTGAAGAGGTTTGTGTAGATACCATGTCGGGTCTATGCATGAATATAACAGGAACCATTCTGTTTTCCCTTGTACGTGATCTCTTGAAATAAATCGGCATCACGTCTTTTTACATCTGTTTCACAGTATAATGATTGTATACTAAAGCCTCCCGTGGTGGGGTATTGTGAATCAATGTCTTCGGCTTAATGATTAATTATCATGTTGCCAATATTCTTATTGTTTTTAAACCAATATCTAGTTTGGATTTAGATAGTTTGTTTTTGTTTTTTTTTAGTTTTTTTGTTTTTGTTTTTTTTTTGGCAATCGGATCTTTCCGAATTATATACCAAATTTTGTTATTACCGTGTTAAGATATTCAAGATATTTCTTTTTGTTTTATAAAAAGACCATAAACCCACTTATTCATGGTATGGTATCAATATTTCTGACCTGACACTACGTACTTTTTATTGCTTAATTCTTTAGAATTTAATATGCAATGTTTCGGGTTTATATTTTAACCATAATTATAGACATAAAACAGAGAAATACCCTACGAAAATAATATTAAATTCCACTAAAGAATGAGAATTGATGGATTTAATATATTTAATGAAGAAGGTGAACAAAGTGAACAACTATTTGAAATAGTACATTGTTTTCATTCCTTCTGAAGGTACGAGAATTCTTAGAATCAATAGCAACATGTACTTATAAGATAAACGTATAAATACGGTCTAAAGTGTAAATGTCTTGCGGATTCCTCCCTAACAAATACAGTTAGGCTGAGTTAGCATAGATGCAGACAGCAACTTCGAAAGAAACCAAATATTAGAAAACAAGTGGCAGAAATATCTTGAATATCTTAACACGGTAATAACAAAATTTGGTATATAATTCGGAAAGATCCGATTGCCAAAAACAAAAAAAAAAAACAAAAAAAAAAAAACTAAAAAAAAAAAAAAAAAAAAAACTATCTAAATCCCAACCAGATATTGGTTTAAAAAACAATAAGAATATTGGCAACATGATAATTAATCAGTAAGCCGAAGACATTGATTCACAATACCCCACCACGGGAGGCTTTAGTATACAATCATTATACTGTGAAACAGATGTAAAAAGACGTGATGCCGATTTATTTAAAGAGATCACGTACAAGGGAAAACAGAATGGTTCCTGTTATATTCATGCATAGACCCGACATGGTATCTACACAAACCTCTTCAATTGTTAAACATCGAGACATTGGTATATTACCAAATAGGTGTTAAAACATACACGGCAGTCTAGTGTGAATTCAACAGTATAGCACTGATAACTACTAACTATTAGATCTCGTGTAGATTTATGATAGATTAGATTACGAGAATAAAGACAATAAGTCTTTTCATTATATATATGAATAATTAACCAAAGGTGCTGATCTACTTGGTCAGTTTCTTTAGTCTGTATAAAGACTAGCTACAACGTAGACCTATATGCACGTGTAGTTAATAAATTAAATAAAAAAAACTGTTATGAAACAGACACACATCTATCTATGATACTAGATACGAAATAAATAGCTAAAGGTCGTCCTCTGATGAGGGTTTACCTGGGAATACTCCCGAAAGAACCCGAAACATTGCATATTGAATTCTAAAGAATTAAGCAATAAAAAGTACGTAGTGTCAGGTCAGAAATATTGATACCATACCATGAATAAGTGGGTTTATGGTCTTTTTATAAAACAAAAAATACAGATACTGATACTGACTTTAGTGACAGTTTTATATAACGAATACAGAGATGAAATGCTGGCACTCTAAATTAAAGCGGACAAGATTTTGTTATCATTGTATTGCAATGTTGCTGTCATTTGTATTATACAATCCATCCTGACATCAAAATATTGCTGATTTACTATGCGGCTGCCGCTATATAGGTGCAAATATGGTCAGTTTTGTTTGATACTTTAAAATAGTTTTGTTATACGAGTCAGCCTGAGGTATCAAAACTACTGAAATTTTGTTGCGAGACAATATTTTTAATAGAAAGAGGACATGCTGGCTATCTAGATTGATGGGGACAAATTTTTGTTGTCATTGTAGTGCAATGTTGCTGTAATTTGTATTATACAATCCATCCTCACATCAAAATATTGCTGATTTACTTTGCGGCTATATGCTGATTTACTATGCGGCTATATAGATTTACATACATGACATAATAAAGTGCTAATATGATCAGTTTTGGCTGATGCTTTAAAATAATTTTGTTATACAAGTCAGCCTGAGGTATCAAAACTACTAAAATTTTCATGCGAGACAATATTTTGAATAAAAAGAGGACATGCTGGCTATCTACATGTAGATTGATGGGGACAAATTTTTGTTGTCATTGTGTTGCAATGTTGCTGTCATTTAATTTGTATAATGCAATCCATTCTGACATCAAAATATTGTTGTTTACTATGCGGCTATATAGATTTACATAATAAAGTGCAAATATGGTCAGTTTTGGTTGATGCGTTTAAATAATTTTGTTATACTAGTCAGCCTTAGGTATTAAAATTACTGAAATTTTGTTGCGAGACAATATTTTGAATAAAAAGAGGACATGCTGGCAATCTAAATTGATGGGGATAATTTTTGTTGTCATTGTGTTGCAATGTTGCTGTCATTTGTATTATACAATCCATTCTGACAATAAAATATAGCTGCTTTACTATGTGGCTATATAGATATACATAATATTAAAAGTGCAAATATGGTCAGTTTTGGTTGATGCTGTAAAATAATTTTGTTATACAAGTCAGCCTGAGGTATCAAAACTACTGAAATTTTCTTAAGAGACAATATTTTGAATAAAAAGAGGACATGCTGGCTATCTAGATTGATGGGGACACATTTTTGTTGTCATTGTATTGCAATGTTGCTGTCATTTGTATTATACAATCCATCCTGACATCAAAATATTGCTGATTTACTATGCGGCTATATAGATTTACATAATAAAGTGCAAATATGGTCAGTTTTGGTTGATACTTTAAAATAGTTTTGTTATATGAGTCAGCCTGAGGTATCAAAACTACTGAAATTTTGTTGCGTGACAATATTTTGAATAAAAAGAGGACATGCTGGCTATCTAGATTGATGGGAATAAATTTTTGTTGTCATTGTATTGCAATGTTGCTGTCATTTGTATTATACAATCCATCCTGACATCAAAATATTGCTGGTTTACTATGTGGCTATATAGATATACATAATAATGTGCAAATATGGTCAGTTTTTGTTGATGCGTTTCAATAATTTTGTTATACTAGTCAGCCTTAGGTATCAAAATTACTGAAATTTTGTTGCGAGACAATATTTTGAATAAAAAGAGGACATGCTGGCAATCTAAATTGATGGGGATAATTTTTGATGTCATTGTGTTGCAATGTTGCTGTCATTTGTATTATACCATCCATTCTGACAATAAAATATAGCTGCTTTACTATGTGGCTATATAGATATACATAATATTAAAAGTGCAAATATGGTCAGTTTTGGTTGATGCTGTAAAATAATTTTGTTATACAAGTCAGCCTGAGGTATCAAAACTACTGAAATTTTCTTACGAGACAATATTTTGAATAAAAAGAGGACATGCTGGCTATCTAGATTGATGGGGACAAATTTTTGTTGTCATTGTATTGCAATGTTGCTGTCATTTGTATTATACAATCCATCCTGACATCAAAATATTGCTGATTTACTATGCGGCTATATAGATTTACATAATAAAGTGCAAATATGGTCAGTTTTGGTTGATACTTTAAAATAGTTTTGTTATATGAGTCAGCCTGAGGTATCAAAACTACTGAAATTTTCTTGTGACACAATATTTTGAATAAAAAGAGGACATGCTGGCTATCTAGATTGATGGGGACAAATTTTTGTTGTCATTGTGTTGCAATGTTGCTGTCATTTGTATAATGCAATCCATTCTGACAACAAAATATTGCTGATTTACTATGCGGCTATATAGATTTACATAATAATAAAATGCAAATATGGTCAGTTTTGGTTGATGCGTTTAAATAATTTTGTTATACTCGTCAGCCTTAGGTATCAAAATTACTGAAAAATTGTTGCGAGACCATATTTTAATTAAAAAGAGGACATGCTGGCTATCTAAATTGATGGGTATATTTTTTGTCGTCATTGTGTTGCAATGTTGCTGTCATTTGTATTATACAATCCATTCTGACATCAAAATATTGCTGATTTACTATGCGGCTATATAGATTTACATGATAAAGTGCAAATATGGTCAGTTTTGGTTGATGCTTTAAAATAATTTTGTTATACGAGTCAGCCTGAGGTATCAAAACTACTGAAATTTTCTTGCGATACAATATTTTGAATAAAAGAGGTCATGCTGGCTATCTAGATTGATCAGGACAACTTTTTGTTGTCATTGTATTGCACTGTTGCTGTCATTTGTGTTATACAATCCATCCTGACAACAAGATATTGCTGATTTACTATGTGGCTTTATAGATATACATCATAAAGTGCAAATATGGTCAGTTTTTGTTGATGCGTTAACATAATTTTGTTATACGAGTCAACCTGAGGTATCAAAACTACTGAAATTTTGTTGCGAGACAATATATTGAATAAAAAGAGGACATGCTGGCAATCTAGATTGATGGGGACAAATTTTTGTCATTGTACATGTTGTTTTGCAATGTTGCTGTCATTTGTATTATACAATCCACCCTGACATCAAAATATTTCTGATTTACTATGCGGCTATATAGATCTATATAATAAAGTGAAAATATTATGGTCAGTTTTTGGTTGATGAGTTAAATAATTTTGTTATATGAGTCAGCCTGAGGTATCAAAATTACTGAAATTTTGTAGCGAGACAATATTTTTATTAAAAGGAGGGCAAAAATATTTCCAAATTTTTTAACCCTATATAAATTAACAGATTGACACACTCCCCATTTCCATTCTCAATTTTATAATTATAAGTGCAAATATGGTCAGTTTTGGTTGATGCTTAAAATAATTTTGTTGTACATGTTGTACATGTACCAGTCATCCTGAAGTATTCATTTTTGGCATTGTTTGTCGATTTTATCTGAAAACCAAGTTTATAAGATTTACGATACATGTTAAAACCGATAATAATAGCATTGTAACCAATATCGTTTTTAATTTATAGATAGGCAGATCGCGGATAAATTTGCATTACAAGCAAAGTTTTATGCGTACTTTATTTACAAATACATGTATATATATTTAATCTGTATTGTTTATATAACCATCATAGGCATGACCACGGAGATTTTAATTTTATACATTAATTTACAATATTGTGATCAAAATTCGTTTTTTAAATCAAATAAATAATTTTGTAGTCGCACGCTTTCTTTGAAATTTAATTGCATTATGGGTAATTTCGGATCGTGTAGATAGAATGGGGAATGGTGTATGGTGTAATGTGTAAGGTGTATGGTGCAAAGGTGTAACGTGTATGGTGTAATGGCACAAGGTGTATGGTGTAATGGTGTATGGTGAATGGTGTAATGGTGGATGGTGTGAGTGGGAAGTTTACACCATCCAAGGACTGTATGGGGATAACACAATCTTCCGGGACACGACAAAGACGGACACCAAGTTATTAAAGAGACTATTTTGCTTAAAAAAAATCAATGATCATCAACCAAAGCTTTTTTAAATTTATTTTTAGCCATTTCAGATCACTTTATATATATATATTATCTTGTCCCGGAAGATTGTTATATCTCCATATATGTGTTGCTGTCTTTTATCGTGTTTGAATTTACTGCTTTGTTGTACAGGGGTTTTCCAATAAGTTCCTCGTAAAGAATTTTAGAAAAACTAACAGTATTTCATTTGAATTCAGATTTATCTTCACATTCAGAGATAGTTCCTTCACCACATGGTCTATGCTAATTGTCATACAGTAAATATAGTGTTACAAACAGAGGGGTTTCCTGGAGAATTCACAAACTTTGTCCGGTATAAAAGGTGTTTGTTCCATGGTTTTGCATATATTTAGGTTGTATTTTCTATGTTTTTTATTGTTGATTAAATTCCATACTTCAACAGACAGTAGCATCAACGTACCAATTAGAATCATTATTGGTCATGCTTGTACACCAGTAATTCTTGTTCATCAATTCACTTTGTGTCTGATATGAAGATTCCCTGCTTTGGGTTTTGTGTTCTGTTGGTTTTGTGTTCAGTTAAGTTTTGTGTTCTGTTAACTAAACAGGAGTTGCTTTAAGCATTGAAGGCATTAATTTTCATAGTCATCCAGGAGTGCTTCATCACCTTTGGTGGGTTTTTTTCCTATAATATTTTTTTACAAAAGCCTTAAATGACATTGTTTCTTGAGGTTGGAGTAAGAATCTGGACCAGTAAAGTATAGGTACATGTAAGACAAATATGTGTTTATTTATAAGTTCTGTACATACTGACGAACAAACAAGACAAGAAGACAGCTCTGGATGGCTCCAAATAGGGCATTATGGAAAACCAAAATCTGGGATTTGGGAGAATTGGAAAAAAAGTGGGAAGTGGGAAAAATGGTGTAAAAAATGTGGGAAGCGGGAAAAATTTCCCCAAAAAAGAAGGATTTGGGAAACGAACACCCCTGTGTCACCCCCATCTACTATCATGATTTCTTTCTGGCTTAACTTACAGATACGCTCGCATATAATAGATGCACCTCAATATTACCCAATTTGACGTCAATAAAGCCTTTACTGTATCCTTTTATACGGAACAAGCTATATCTTTTGAAAATTTACCAATGAGAATCTATTAACAGATTTACCCTATTTGGACTTGAAGCGTATGACTAATTAACCGGGTCTCAAGTGAGCCGGTACTTGATTATGTAGAAAACAAAAGGGGATAGAATGGTGTAATTTTTTTCAACATCATTGTCCTATATTAGTTATTCATAAAGTTCAATTCTTTGATTAGTCGTTTTTACGTCATACCGGTTAACAAATTGAACCTCGTTATTTTAGTAGTATATATATCATGACAGAAATAAAGGCAACAGTAGTATTCTAAAACCAGTTGTTGGCATGACACGGGTTATGTTCTTCTCATATATTTTATGACGGTATAAAACTAAACCCCCAATAGGAGGGATTGTGCCTGATATTCATATGATGAAGACATAATCTTTTAATCAGTTTAATTGAGGTCTGGAGCTGGCATGTCAGTAACTGCTAGTAGTCTGTTGTTATTTATGTATTATTGTCATTTTGTTTATTTTCTTTTGTTTCCTATTCTGACATCGGACTCGGATTCCTCTTATACTGAGTTTTACTGAACGTACTGTTGTGCGTTTGTTTTTTTCTACATTGGCTAGAGGTATAGGGGGAGGGTTGAGATCTAAAAAAACATGTTTAATCCCGCCGCATTTTTGCGCCTGTCCCAAGTCAGGAGCCTCTGGCCTTTTTAGTCTTGTATCATTTTTAATTTTAGTTTCCTGTGTATAATTTGGAGTTTAGTATGACGTCCATTATCACTGAACTAGTATACATATTTGTTTAGGGGCCAGCTGAAAGACGCCTTCGGGTGCGGGAGTTTCTCGCTGCATTGAAGACCCATAGGTGGCCTTCGGCTGTTGTCTGCTCTATGGTCGGATTGTTGTCTCTTTGACACATTCCCCATTTCCATTCTCAATGTTATTGCTTTTCAATAGTCATAAATTGATTAAGCAAAAACAAATCGGGGTCACTAACCAAAACTGAGGGAAACAAATCAACTATAAGAGGAAAACAACGGAACAACAGAAACAATGATCTGCTAAAAAAACGAACGAAGTGTTGCAGATCTCAATCACACGATTAAAATTCTATTTAGTGCACAATTATCTAGGTCAGATAGAAAAAACATTGCATAATTTGTGTAGGTCGAATATATACATCACCGTGTTTGTACTTACATGAGCGACATGACGGGTTCCACGTGTGTATAAGAATTTGCTTACCATTCCGGACCACCTGAAATAACACCCGGTTTTTGGTAGGACTCATTTTGCCTAGTCTTTGGTTTTCTATGTTATGTTTCGTCTACATTTGCTTGCTTTCATCGCTTTTCGGTTTTTGCCATTAAGTCATTTATGTCATTTAGAACTGTTTTAACTTAGAAAGGATTCTAACAGTTTTACAATGGAACACTATCTGACAGGTCTATTCCGGAGGAGCTGTAGATTCATACCGTTCTAGAACTATTTAGAAAAGTTTTGACATGCAAACATTTTTGAAAGAAGGTTAAAACTGATCCCATCTGGATATACATAATATCAATACCCCTAATGCACTTTGAGATAACGAACTAACATTTACTGGTACAATACAAATATTAGTTTACCATGGTTCGACTTATTTTAGATAGAATTATTTTCCTGTGCCAAACTCCGATATGTTAAAAAAATGCCACTCTTCCAAAATGCCATTCCAGCTGCGCTGAAACTTGTTCATAAGATTCAATAGAAGAAAAGCGAAAGATATCAGAGAGAAATTCAAATTCATAAGTCGAAAATAAAGCGACACCACTATGGCTAAAAAATAAAAGACAGACAGACAAACAATAGTACATAAAACACAACATAGAAAACTAAAGACTGAGCAACACGAAACCCACCAAAAACTTGAAAATATGTTCTTTCTAATCATGTCAATTTTTTTTTTATCTTTTCTTATCACGTCATGTCCTTTTCAAAACACACACTATTACTCTAAAAGAGCTGTTATAGAGCTGAAGTTATGAGACATGTGCAAGTGCCTCTGCTTCGAAAGGAGTCACCATACTGCTGTATCCCAATCTTTGACATTTTTACCTTTTATATCTGTTTGTATTGCTCGCACATTGTTGTCAATATAATGATTTTTTTTGCGACTGTCAAACAATTGAGAGGTTAAGGTAGCTATAAAACCAGGTTAAATCAACCATTTTCTACATAAGGAAAGGCTTGTACCAAGTCATTAATATAACAGTTATTTTGCATTCGTGTAATGTGCGTGAGCTTTTGATTTTGACATTTGGTAAGGGACTTTCCGTTTTTGAATTTTTCTTGGAGTTTGTTTTTTTTGTTATTTTACTTTATACGTATACAAGTTTACGATTTCGGCTATGAAACACAAGTACATAATACTATTACCACCTACCTGAAATGAATTGCACATATCAATCAAACGAGTAGATTCGATTAGGCCACATATTTGCCACATTTCCATTTACAATTAAGATTTAGTATCTATTGACCATTATCGTAATAAATCATATTGTAAGATGGTGAATAAGTCTCTTTGTTAAAATTTTATAGATCAGCGTCCTTTTCATGACGTCTCAAAAATAACTTCAAACTCAAAATTCAATGACACAGGTCAATTTTCATAGGTCTTTAGTCCATCGGAAACATACAGAGCATACATGTCCGTCGACAAAACGATAATTTGACATTATGTTTGTTTTATTAAATTATATATATCACTGAATGGAATATTTAGTATGTCTTACCCTGAGCTCTATGTGTTCTAAACCAAAATGTGACATTCACAAACATATCTTTTTTGGGTGTAAATTTCAACGCTTAACAGGAAAAACTCGACAGAATGATTACATTCTTGCATGTCTATTCAGCAACTTGAAACAATTTTTTTTTATCTTGGAACAATTGACTTATTATTCTGGGCCAAATAATGTTCTTACCGAACATACTTCTTTGTGAATCTTTAATTCAAAGGTGATGAAGTAGTTCATGGTCAACTTACCACAACTTAGGATGATTTCTGTTTAAAGGTCACTAACACCCCAGTAGTGATGCATATATTTAATTTAAAACTCTACAAAATAAGACTTTTAAAAAATGCATTAGCACAAAATGTGGCATGCAAAAGTTGGACAGGGGGCACTCTGAAAAAGAAGAAATTACAGTTTAATGATGATAAATGTGACATATCCCTACTTGATTACATTTGAATCTTCTGAAATTAACAACCAGCGATGAATATAAAAATAAGAAGATGTGGCATGAGTGCCAATGAGACAATTAAGAACAATAAACATGTGAAAGTTCTCTCACAGGCAAATAACCCATAATTGTTAAATATAAGGGCATACACCACAAGCACAGGGACACATTCTACTGCATCCACAAAGCACGTGCAACAAACTTTGCAGTCGAAAGAAGTAAGAAGATGTGGTATGAGTGCAAATGAAGTTTAAGTCACAATGTGTAAAGGCAAGCGTGGATGAGTATTTATACATCCAAACACCATAATATTGAATCAACAATTAAGACCAAAGATATAATAAACACGTGAAAGCTCTCTCACAGACAAACAACCCATAATTGTAAAAGATAAGTGCATACACCACAAGCACGGGGACACATTCTACTGCATCCACACAGCACGAGCAACAAACCCTGCATTTGATAGAAATACGAAGATGTGGTATAAGTGCCAATAAGATAACTCTCCATCCAAGTCACAATGTGTAAAAGCGAGCGTGGATGAGTATTGAATAATTTGAATAACAGCCCACTCTAACACCCACATGGTTCTTGCATCAAAACATTTAAAACAACACTGTATAAATGTATGCGTCCGACGTGATTTTTTGCTATTGATTTTAATAAAGAGAGCTCAAAGACGAAAATTTGAAAGCCAAGGATGTATAGGAACAGAAAATATAAAAGAACAAAAACACTGAAACAGACATGTATTTTTATAAAATCTATGTGATTCTTTAAGAACTTTTTCCCTTTCTCGTGAAATTGAGACAATCAACCCAAATGAGGGAAACAAGCTTAACAAACTAAACAAGAGACAACAATAGCCTCAAATAAAAAAAACAACAATTAAGACAACAAAAGCTGCAAAAAGAATGATATAATGACAAAGATACAAATATACATATTTACAAACTATTAATTATTCAATATTTATATATATTATTTCATTTAATTTCATTTCTTTTCAGTAGGCTTTTGTATCAATAAATGCACGATGGACATGTATGCATGGCGAGGTACGCAACATTAATAGATACGAAATGTCTTGGGCCATTTCCTTACATTTAGAACGAAATATATTTATTTGTTTTGTTTAAAAAAAAACATATTAAATTAGAGTATGTAGGTACTTTTTTGACCAGGGCTTCTTTTGACGATTCCAGAAATATATGTACACTTGGCACATTTCAATACCCAAATCAAAGCGAGACAGCACTTAGTCTCTTGTAAACCATATCCATATAATGTTGTTCATTTTTTTGAAAATCGAGCTGAAATCGCTCTTTAGTTTTAACTAGTTGCCGAACCTTGTAACTGAGGTCTAAGACAAAAGATATATAGAGTATGGCTACACAGTGTACCGATGTTAAAATCTCGTAAATCAATTAGAAAGATATAAATAAAATTGACAAAAACGGTGGAAGCGAAACCGTGTGTGTCGAAAAGATAAGAAGTTATAAGAAATATAAAGCTTTATATAAATATTTAAGATCGTCGCAGCCGGATTAAGACTCATATGTGTTCAATTCTTCATACATAGGAGGCCACACGAGCACATTATGTTAACCATAATATAATATACAACTAAGTATATGGTTATTGATCTTTTGTTTGCATAAAAAACATTTTTATTTCAATTTCATTTTTTTTCAGTTAAGATCTACTAAGTTAACATATCCATACTTTATATAATACCGTGCACATTAGTTATTTTGCATTATAAAGTTTGATTAATTCACCTCTGTATCGTTTTCAATATAAAACCATGTTGATAAAATAAGTATTTAGTTCACAATACTTCATTGACATATATTTTGCTTGATTGACCTGAAAAATATCAAATAATCAAATGAACAGAATATTAACTTATTTCTTATATACCAATGAAGATTCGAAATTATACGAAAGTATAGGTAAAAAGGAAACGATGCATTGTTGGAAAATTCTTGAAACATTAATTTGTATTATTATACGACTATGATTTTTCTGTTCTTTCATTGGCCGAAAGCATAGGAAATCCTCTTGAATTTCACCGCGGCAAATTGCACAAGAGGTCAATACAAGATTTGGACCAGCGTCCATGTATCTAAATAAAGATATTCCAGAGCAACGTCAATGACGTAGTGTCCTGACGTCATGTTAATTTCCGTTTTTCTTTTTCTTCTTGTTCTCCTATTTTTTTCTCTTTTTGTTTTCGGTTCATATTTTTTAGTAAACGTAGTAAGTTAATACCGTTAATTTACCATTGGACCCTTTTTAACAGAACTATTATCTTATTTTATTAAATGCTTAGAATTCATTTATGTATGATCAAACAATAAAACAACTGTCCGTCTCTGATCTCGCGCTGTAATGACAATTAAGTTATCAAATTGAATACCGAAGAAGTTCTTGATATTTAAAAGTAAAATGATTTCAAATTTTAACATCTTATATTTATGTTTTTGATTCTTACGAATAAAACAAGTACCTTTCTCATTTTCTAATTCCTCATACAAGTTTGGTTTATCTTGAGCACTCAACGCTTCATAATGGTCCACTGAACTAATACATATAAAAGGGAGATTGATAAAAAGACATGCAATAAAGTTAAAAATACAGCACACATCTTTAAACAGTATTTGTACTAAACTTATGAGCTGAAGAATTTCTATTGATGGGTTTTGTGCGAAACATTGGTTGTGCGCACTATAATCGATAAAAGAAGATTAAAATGCTTTATAATACAAATAATTCCATAATAATAATGTCAATTTAACAAATATTTATTCATTTTAGTAAATTTTGAAGAAATGTAACAGTTCAAAATGAAGCGGTATCATTTATATTTATAAAAAACAATGTAGGAATAATCCTGTTCTATCTGTTACGAATGTTTTTACAATAAACGCGTTTGATTGTAAACGAGAAAGTTAGATTAAAACTAGTCATTATTAACTGGTATGATTAACATAATACATTTTTACTATTACTTTAAATTTCATAACTGTTTAAATTATACTCAAATTACAGAAGAGTTTTATTCTGTTTAGATCGTATATGTTTAAAAGCTCTAAAGCGTTTTATGGTTGTGGTTTGAAAACTTGCAACCACGAGTGTTATTTATTACAGGTATTCCAAAGACTTCACGTCTAAGTTATTCAGTATAAAACGTGTTACGACCACTGGATCTGCACCGCATCTGGTGTTCTAGTATATCCTTGAGTAGTAAGTTTTCAGTGACGCAGTTCGTACATAAATTGAAGGTATGTTTTGACTTTTATTTCCATATTTATAAATTATGTAGTTTATCTAAAATTAAAGATGCAACTCCATGAGGCAAAGTATGTCTATTACGATTTTGCTGTTATTTTTGAAGGCCAATGTTATTTTCTCAAACGTAATTTGTCGGATGTTTTATTGCTTTCACGTTGTGATCAAATATAAGCACTGCGACGTTCAACGCAGGTTGAATATTACTGTTTGCTTATTACAGATAAAAGATATCAGGAAACATAATTTGATTGTTTCCAAATATCTCCTTATTTAATTTGTACTCCTGTATTTTTACAGGAAATGGCTGATTTAAAGATATGCATATGTACGTATCCATTTTTTTTTATCCATATGAAAACTTACGGTTTACACGATGGCAGGCCTACAAGATATACAAATATCAATTGCGATTGTTCTAATAACAAATTTTCTATTATGCAATTTGTGATGCATGATTTGTTTTAAACAAGTATCTACTACATTTATTATGGAGGTATAAGTACAAAACGTCAACTTGAACTTGTGTGTAACGTGTGGTAAATTTATTTCAGTTTTGAAGAATTAATATTATATATAACAGCGAAAAGTATGCATAGATGCTATTCTAATATATCAATACACTGCATATCCTTTTTAGTATTACATGTAAGCATTATTCAGAAGAACTTGTGAGATTCACCGGATACTAAATGTATACTGTTTTTTAAGTAAACCCAATTTAAGAAAACAACAATAAGTTATTTACTTCTTTTTCTTCTTATATATTAATCGTTTGATATTTGTTGTTTGTTTTACCGCAATAATTTGTATTCTGTAACTCACTCAAATTATATTAAGCTCACATCATTCTACAATTAATTGCGCACCAGGTATACGTGTACACGTAAAAGGTAAAATAACAAAAATACCGAACTCCGAGAAAAATTCTAAACTGAAAATCCCTAATCAAATGGCAAAATTAAGAGCTCAAACACATCAAACGAATGGATAACAACTGTTATAATACTGACTTGGTATAGGCGTTTTCTTATGTAGAAAATGGTGGATTAAACCTTGTTTTATAGCTAGCTTAATAATGTGTTCTATAGTAATATTCTATTACACACCTTTATGATTATCTAAATCATCATACACTTCAACATAGTCTTTAGTTCCAAGTGATTCATAGGTTTTACTAATTCTACAAAATGCACAAACAAGTCATATTAATTTATTCTATATAAAACTGTAATCAAAATGGGACTTCTATGAGTAAAATAGATGAATCTGAATGATATACGAATCTACTTTATAAATGTATAAAATCTATTTAAACTAAGAAAGTCAAAAGTAGACGAAATTATCAATATCATATTTAAAAACAAATGAAAAATGAAAACAAAAACACTTACCATTATGATCACATCAAAAAGAGTTGAAAACTACTTATAATAAAAGTAATACAAAATACATTTTAATCTTTGTTTTATATTTATTAACTTTTAACTATAAAGTAACGAACAAAACAGTGTCAATTTTTATCCCGTATTAATGAACCTCACCTAGGAAAATTTTTCAAACAAAATATGTTAAAAAATTGGCTTTTATATTGTACAACTCTATATTCTACTATTTTATGCTAGTTTTCTGTTATTTTTGGGCTATACCGTGGAAAACACATCAGGGTTCTTAAATTATATTGGTTTTAATCTATTTGCCAGCTAATTACCGAGGAACTATCATGTGTGCCGTTGATCGTAAACGTGTAAATAAGTTATAGATAATGAAAGAGTGATTGTCGTAAATATATAAGATTCAAGTTTTCACGTTAATTAGTTAAATACTGCGAAATATGGCTATTAGCGATTTCAATCCATATATCTCGACTGTATATACCATTTGTTGTATGTATAAAATAACATTTGGGAGTAACAAATTCTCTAGAATCGAACGAATACTATGCGTTAACATAGCATCGGAATAAATGAACAAATTATTCCAGAAAATCCGGAACGCCTAAACCTTCAGTTCCAAATATTGTATTAATAATGATGACAGGATTACATTAAAAAAGACATTTATTGTGTAAGTTCTGAAAAGGCAATAAACAAGAATGGAAGCTTGGGGAACTGCAAATGGCACTGTAAAAAAACGTCTTGCCAAAAATTTTCAATACTTTCCTGAGAAAGAAATAACACAACTGTGAGGTGAAAGCAGATAGTTTCTCCTAGTTGTTTGTAAAATATTTCTTTATTTATAGGCCTTGATGATACTTCCTCAGATGAAGACTGAAGGCGATTAAAGTTTGTGAAATCATTTTTGCCAATATAAATGTATAAATTATAGATAAAATTCAACCGTTGATTTTTTTTTTCTTGCAATTTTGATTTAACATTCTTAAAGGAGTCGATTACAAAGAAACAAATTGGGATTCATGTACTGATTTTCTAGGAA
This sequence comes from Mytilus californianus, assembly GCF_021869535.1. Lineage (NCBI taxonomy): Eukaryota > Metazoa > Mollusca > Bivalvia > Mytilida > Mytilidae > Mytilus > Mytilus californianus. Next base: position 234,254 of record NW_026262738.1, read on the forward strand.
GGAATGGAAAGCCTAACTTGATAATGCTTGAAATCCCATATCTCTTGTTTGTGCTAAATTACATCGTAAAGAATTCTTATCGCAACATCGTCGTGCAGCTATTCCCGCCGTAAACCGCCTATCTACACGAATCACTGTCATTAACGGGTGTATTTAGGATACAAAAGTAAACATGTTTCATTTAAATGCATCGCCTTTTACGCCCCCCCCCCCCCCCCCTCCCCTTTCCCTCGTAGTAGCATTTGCGTGCTTAAATAAACAACAAGGTCGTTTTCTTTTGCCAATATTTCAAATTCGCGTAACTGTTTAATAACGCAATTGATTATTTTGCTATTTTAGATGAATATCATAAGCAACGTTGCGAAAACAACGCATTAAATTTGGATACATTATTATCTGCTCTTACAACTAAATCGTATGCCCTTTAGGCTCTTTTTAATTTATACATATTTTGTTCATGCGTTCGAGCAGAGATCCATGATATGAACTAAAACGTTCTAACCGTAGTTTGGATATTACTGTTTATAGATTACCGATGTTTTTCAAACGAGAGGCTGTTTCTCAGCTACAAATTTGATCAAAGGGCGACAGCCGATGTGGCAGAGAAAAATCCTCGAGACAAATGATATTCTGTTTGCCTATGACGTCGTTTATATGGACAACGGCAAGTAGGATGATATGAAAAATTATCGCAAAAAAAGATCAATGGAAAAAATCATAAAATAGCGATAATCGCTTATAACTGAAAAAAGGACACATAATTCCTCAATATCCGAAGGTCTTTTTATTGCTGTAATTGGTATCGTGCAGAACATGGATTATTGAATTCTGCGCTGTATACATTATATATCCATATAAAACTTACGATTTAGACGATGGGAGGCCTACAATATATGCAAACAACAATTGTTATTGATCTAATTTAAAACCCTCTTTCAGGCAAAAGAGAGGTGTGTTTCTTCATAAGAAATGCGACAACTGATAAAACAAATTCAAGATATGCAAAACTATGAAATTAACTTTCTTTTTTTTTTCTTTGTTGGTTTTTTGTCTTAGTTTGTATCCTCCGACTCACTGTTAAATTTAACAAACTGATATAGTTCTACAACCGTTTGCACATCAGATATATATATATATATGTTTGTGAAATTTTATACAAAAACAATATATTTCACACACCTTTATGGTTCTCTAAATCATCATAAGCGTCAACAGCGTCTTTGGTTCCAAGTGAATCATAGGTTTTAATAGTTCTGCAATATGCACAAAATACTCATATTAATTTATTCTATATTAAAGTGAAATACACAAAACGTTCCAGAATTTTGGGTCCTCCATGCTCTTCAACATCGTACCTTATTTGGCCTTTTTTAGCATTTTTGATTCAAGCGACTCTAATGAGTCGTTTGTTTTCGACACGTGCGTCTGGCGTATCAAATTGTTATGCTGATACCTATGATGAGATTAATAATGGAACCAACATGATCAAAATAGGAGAATCTTGGTATTTTAATGTGTATTCATAAAAAATGCAGTGCTAATTAAACTGTTAATACGTGTATACTGTTGATAATTTTGAATTCTTCCCTGTTCAGCATATTCATTTCCGTAATCCTTTTGCTGTCAAAACCCCCGTACCCGAAACTTTACCTACATTTTTTGTATAAAATTTATGTTTGTTGTTATTTCCTTCCAGATGAGTTTGATGTTTAACGTCATTGTTTGAATGAAAGTCTTTCCGAAATGTATTTTGTTGCAATAATATTAAATAATAGAGAAAATGTTATCTTTTAGTTTTCTTGTTTTGGACCAACTTTAGAAAAAATGAATATCAAATCACCTTGAAATATCTTGGTACGAAATCAGATATTATACGAAATGTAAAACGATTTATTGCAAGAGTGCAACTTTCCATCGTACTTACTGTTTTTGTTGTGTATCGGGAACAAATATATCATCTATTTAAAGAAGAATAAACATGTTAGTAAATGTAACTACTTCGCTTGTGTTAAGGTACATGAATGTTTCACAAAGCGATTAATGCATTGTATTTGAAAAAGCATTTATTATTCTTGACAGCATTTAAGGAGCGTTAACAGTCAAATTCTCATATTTTATCTATAACATACTAAAACATATATCCAAATTATAAAAATCCAAAAAGAAACAATTATCGATTCATTGGTTCGCTATTACATGTATAATGTTTCAGCATTTCCTGTGTATTGTCGCCAGACGCTATCTTATTATCCACCGACTAGACCTCCAAATATAAAAAAGAAGATGTGGTATGATTGCTAATGAGACAACTGTTCATGAGAGACCAAATGACACAGAAAGTAAAAACTATTGGTCACCGTATGGCCTTTAACAATGAGCAAAGCCCATACCGCATAGTCAGCTATAAAAGGCCCCGAAATGACAAATGTAACACAATTCAAACGAGAAAACTAACGGCCTAATTTATGTACAAAAAAAAGAACGAAAAACAAATATGTAACACATCAACAAACGACAACCACTGAATTACAGACTTCTGACTTAGGACAGGCACATACATAAAGAATGTGGCGGGGTTAAACATGTTAGAGGGATCCAACCCCCCAACCCCCCCCCCCCCCCCTAACCTGGGACAGTGGTGTTACAGTACAACATAAGAACGAACTATATAAATCAGTTGAAAAAGGCTTAACTCATCAGATGGATACAAATAGAAATACATCTAACAAAAATACAGAGTGGACGTGGCCGGGTACTTGTACATCACAACAACAAAAAGACACTAAGTACAGATCTGAGAGTACTTGCAGTTACTGACAGCTAGTTCAAAGCCAATAACAAGTAATAAAAAATCATGTATCTAAAACTAAATTATCAATCATTACACATCCAACATCCAATCGATTTAGTGAAAAGACGTCATAAACAGTCAGAGAAAAACATGATCTTGTGGAATGCTAAGATACAGGTATCAACCGATTGTAGATCCATGAATGTGCATATGTATATACCAATAATATTTAGTTTGCTTTTAATTTACTGATAACAAAATCAATATTAATACCAATAAAAACAATATTCAAAGTTCTAATTACAGTGTTGAATTGGTAATCTTTTAGAATAAGTTTATTTAAAGGATTGATAAGTTTACCAGGATCGTTTTTAAATTTCCAGGCACAGTAAACAACATCTCCGTAACAATGAAGATGTGCTATCCCGTTTGAAATAAGTTTTCTACAGGTACAACCAAACTTCAAAACCAAATCTTTATATCTATGGAAGAATTTAGTAAAGGTTTTAAGTAAGTTGTGGTAACGAAATCCCTGACTTAATAATTTACTAATAATACATAGATTACGTTCATTAAAATCCAAAACGTCACAACAGACACGGGCATAGCGAACGAGTTGTGATATATAAACACCGTAAGATGGTGACAAAGGAACATCACCATCCAAAAAAGGAAAATTAACAATAGGGAACGAAAAATCGTCCCTTTTGTCGTAAATTTTAGAGTGGAGTTTCCCGTGTAAAACTGAAATATCTAAATCTAGGAAAGGACAGTTATTACCGTTCACATTTGATTTATTTAAAGTAAGTTCCTTTGGGTAAATTTCGGCAGTATATTTAGAAAATTCTTGATTATTTAACGAAAAAATATCATCAAGATAAAGGTAAGTGTTGTTGAACTTATCAATTAAATGCAATTTAGACGGGTCTTTACTGAGTTTGGTCATAAACTGTGATACAAAAACAAGTCTGCTATTAAAGGGGCGCGATTAGTGCCAATAGGAATACCTCCAAAGACTATCGACGATCATTTAACGCAATTTAAACAAAAATATCAATATGAATAGAAAGTCAGCACGTGCAATCAAATTTTTTTAGGTTTGTTTGATTTCATGTTATAGGTTTAAGATGTATGTGAATCTTCGGTTTATCTGTAAAAGAATGATTTTTGTGGGCATGACTAGTCAACGAAATGGTTATTCCTAGTGTCTTCTTTGTTTCATTTGAATGTTGACATAATGAATCAACATGCTGACCACCAAATGCTAAATGCATCCATCTTGTCTAAAGGTCAAATAAGGTTAAATAAATATAGTTCCAATGGAGTTGAATTATTGACATACAAGTTAATAATACACTCGTGATGTCTTTTTGGTATATTTTGACGAAATTAAACAAAATGGACTGCCAATAGCAAAATAGTATTTCTCTATTCGTCTTTCATAAATGGTTGTCATATTTCATTTTTTTTTGTCGAATTCATAGCTTATGCTCTTTTAGGTGTGAAGTTAGTGTAAACATAGTGACGAGAAAAAAATCACATTTTTATTTCGGTACATATGGTTTTTAGAAGAATTGTACTTAGTGCATTATACGTGACCTACTTGATCTACTAATAACTTCCTCGTACTCATTTTCGATCTGCACGTTCTGAAAGCCACTGTTTTCATAAAATCCAATATTTCTTAGAAATAAACAAAATATCAATTTTGTAAATGTATTTCACTATTACAGATAATTAAGTTTCAAAAGGAACATGTACCTGTTATAAATCTTTTATTTACCTCTACGGGTAGTTAATAGACACCTGCAAAGTTTTTATGAAGTATTTTCAAGGACTATGACTACTCGTTTTGAAACAATGGTAACGCGTAAAGTTTACAGGTGACACGTGATTGTCTTATTTTCCAATTTGCCCCATGTTCTTTTTTTTTCATGTTGTTATCTATTATCCATTGTTTTTTTTCCCATTTTTTACTTAACCATGGCTTTTCACTACCTCTCTCTTTGACCTATGCAACTTGATTTACTAGTTACATATTTCTATCATATTTCTTATTCGGTAAGACATTTTGTTCGAATACATGATTACACAATGCAATTGTGTTCAAATGTAAACAATTTACAATTTATCAAATAGCATCCCTTGCCTTTAATTAAACAATAATATCATTTAAAGTAGAACTACAACAAATAACTCATTTCAATCATTCAAACAGACTTTTTGTCAAGAAGGTATACACATGCAGTGTCTTCATGAATTATACTGATCTTGGTCAGTCGGGAAACTGCTAATACAAAGAAACAACAATTATTTTGGGATTTTAAGTTGATTATAGAAGAGGCAAAAAATTGGAAACAACACGTTTAATAATTTCATGCGTCCGAAGGGATAATCAAACTCATTTAGGCGAAAATAAACTATCAAACGGCCATGGCACAATACGACAAACGATGAAAAGACAAATAACAATATACAATACACACCATAGACAACGAAACACTGAGCAGCACCACGAACTCATTTAAAAACCGACAATTGAAACACATCTGCCGTCATCCATGAAACAGATGTTACACAACTTCCAACCAACGCATGATGGCCACTTTATACTTGTCTAAAGGATGATTTCAACTTCACCACTTGGAACTCTTGATTAGTTTCCTTGTAAGCAGCAATCTTTTATCAAAGATACTAAGATAGGAAACAAAAGCTCTGGAATATCGCATCAAATGAGTGATGCATACTCCATATGCAGCCGCAGATGGAATGTTGCTTCATAGAAATGGAAAATTCAAAATATGGAAGATGAAATCATCTCTTTTATCGTAAAGTTTTGTTCGCAATCAACCCTCATTTTAAATTTCTAGATGTAAGTCAAGATATGATAAAGACTTGTCCGTATCTGTTGTATCATTTATTTTAAGTTCGATGGCATATGTGCATTTAATATAGTCACCAAACATTGAATTATTTAGTGAAATGACATCATCTATATAGCGGAACGTAAAGATAAAAGATAATGCAAATTCTATTAAAACTATCAATTATTTTATGCTTGTCAAGAGGATAGCAGTTATTACAAAGACAGGGTATGCAAGTTGGGACGGCAGCGATGAAAGGCTAAAAATTTGGGGTGCCAACGGAAAACAATATAACGCTGGAAAGAAACAGATATTTCGCCTTGCAACAGGCCTAGTATAGACAGTTGTAGCAAGTATTTTTAACCGAGTTTGTACTTACATGAGTAACAGGACTTGTGCAATAATTGGAACAGAATCTGGTTGTCCTGCCTGCGCATCAAAAATCACCAACGTTTTTGGTGTCATTCGTGTTGATCAGTCCTTAGTTTTCTATGCTGTGTGTTGTATACTGTTGTTTTTCTTTTGGCAGTTTTCGGTTTTTTTTTGTCATGGCATTGTCAGTTTGTCATCGACTTATGAGTCTAAATATCTCTTTGGTATCTTCTGTGTCACTTAAACGATATAAGAGTTTTGCACTCTATTTACAGGAGTAATTGGATTTATCGTGCCCATTATAACCGGACATATCTACGAGTTTATGAATTCCGCACAGTCAAACGAATGCCCAACGTTGACAAGGCTTTTTTTGTCAATTAAACCATAATCATGCTCAACACACTTATGTACCCCAGTCACCCTATGCATTATATATGATCTGCTCTGAGTTGTGAAGACGTGATCAGTTATTGTACAGCACCATTTCTATTATTCAATGAGAATAAATATGTTTTAAATGTAATTATGGAACCTTTCGTTGACAATTATTTTGTCATTCTTTGACCTTAAGATAAACATTTTACTTACGTATTAGTTTGTTTCTTGCCTGTCAATGATCATAAAGTTAATTACGAATGAATCCAAGTAAAACGCGAAAGAAATATGTTGATAAATGTATGATCTGTATTTTCATTTATAGGGACCAGTCGATGATATTTTAGTTGCAAAAGTAATGTAACATATAAACAATATATATGTGCATGCTTCGTAATTAATTATAAAGCGATAAGCAATATAATATTAAAGAAAAAATAATAAAATAACAAATACTTTATAGGCGTCCGAAGCGGTCTTTGAAACTTTCTTCATCCAAATATTTCGAAAAGCTATCAAATAACAATCAGAAATTAGTCCAACGCAAAAAGAAAACACCATGGCCAAAATGATGACCGTCGAATAGAAAATGACAAAGACAAAACAATACATAGAAAACTAAAGATTGAACAACACGAACACAAAAAAGCTGGGGTTGAACTCGAGTACTCATAAAGGGTAGGAAATTTCTATCCAGCTAGTGGCACCTTTCGTGATACTCATTGCAGTAAAACATTTGGCGATACTCCACATTCGATTATGTCACAACGACGTGGGAAGGGATTAGGGTTTCGAAAAAATTAATTTAAAGATAAGGAGAAGTGATATGATTGTCAATGAGATAATTATCCACCAGAGTTCAACTGACGACGATACAAGCAAACGTTCATGTGTCAATCTTGGATAAAAGTGACTGACTTGTTTTTAAGTAAATTTTATTAACTGACTCTTCCATTGTAATTTCTTACAGGTGATGTATTCCATAGTATCCCTGTACATCTAAAGCGAACCACATGAAGGATAGATAGTGTTCAAATATGCTATCAGAATATCATCATGTAAACTTATAATTGCAGAGTAAATGACATGTTTTCCTTAAAAATCTTCATCAAATGATGATCGGAATAGAATATTGTGAAAGCCATGTAAATAAACATCATATGAACAGAATATCAGGGAAACACGTTTATTCGTCTTAATGTTTTGCTTAATTTTCGTATTTACTTTTTCTCTTTTTAACGACCAGTATGCTTATGATGATGGTACATACAATCAGTGATACTACCATTACAGCTGCTACAGCGCCAATTACAGCGTTTGAGGATGTTTGAATTGCTGTAAAGGATATTTATTTGTCGTTATTAATAATTTATATAGATATGAAATGCATAAAAACAATATAAAATAGTCATGAATATTGAACAAACTCAATGGCAAATCTCCCGAAATTGTGTCACTCACAGGGTCAAATATTACATGTATTACTCTAGTAACCGTTTTTGGAATTAGAACATTAAAAGAAAAACAAATGTTTTGAATAAGCTCATGTTTAAAATATGTGTCAACGTGCATTTAGGCAGAACACAGATTTAAGTATTATGTTTTAAATTGCCGAAACAAAAGATCTGAAAATCCTAGAGATCCGACAGGTTATATTTCAACTTATACCTGACATTAGAGTTCTTGTTGTCACAATATCTGTATGTTTGCTCTGATTGAATTTATTTTTTGCATACATTCTCAATTCATATAATGTGTTATCTTGCAGTCCTGACAAGATGTAAATGTTATGTGTGCCTAACTGGTTACTGGATTTAATTTCCTGATGCACCCATGTATAAGTTCCACTAGTACGATATTGAACGTAGAAAGTCTGTGTTAGTCCTTCATCATTTCCAGGTATCCATTGAATTGTTATACTGGTTTCTCTTGAACTAGTGATGGTAAAATTAAATGGCGTTTCTGGTGCACCTAAAATCATATTTGTTTTCCATCATTTGTTTTAATTAAAATATTTACTCCATTTTTGATTTATTATATAGTCATCAATCACGGTTTACAAAGATAGACGGATTTAAGGGTCATAAGTATAATGACTCGAAAAAAAAATTGAAGGCAATGTACATTTTTATAAGATATCACGTCACTTTTTAAGAAAATGAAACTACGTAAAATAATCTTTACTCACTTGCAGATTCCAGAGTCACTTCATGCTGTACGTACTGAATATCATAATAAAGACGTAAAGTATACTTGGTAAAATCAACCTCATGTAGATCATTTATAGTCAGTGTAACTCTGTAACCATTCAGCTGTACGTCTACACCATGAAACATATCTTTAACTGTTGCAGGTTCTTCCTTGATGGCATATTTGTTTGATACTAACTGTACATTACCTATATACCAACTTATCCTGGAATACTTGGGAATACTGTACACATTAACTTTTAATTCAGTACTTTTACCAAACTTTCCATACTGTGTGTAATTATCTCTGTTGTCAGATGTTATCACTGGTGGAGCTAAAAGCATCAGTAAAACTTGTTCCATTGATAATATATTTCACTCAAGTAAACATTTAAAAAATTTTAAAAACATTTTTGATAAAGTTTAAAGTAAAATACATGTTAACAAATTGTTGAACCGGATGTAGATAATGAAATAAGTGCTTTTCTCAAAATATAGTATTTGTATCAAGCGCAAACACAAGCAGTCCAAATGTTTCTTTCTCTGTTTACAAATTAAGGGAGACCCCCATTTATATTTTTACCAACTTGAGGTATTCTCTCCCCATTGAAAAGAACCTTCAAGCAGCAATTGATTCTTCACACAAATAAATCTTGTCTCTTTATCATACAAAAAAACTCAACCAGATCTGTTTCAAACGCAAACAAATTTACAAAAACTACCTGTTTTTTTTAATAATAACAACACTTGTAAAATAATATTAGAGGCACAAAAATAAGGATACACAGTTTGCTTACCAATGAGACAACTATTCACCAGAGACCAAATGAAAAAAAGAAGTAAGCAACTGCAGATGATCGTAAGGCCTTCAACAAAGACAAAAAATCGTAAAGTAAGCTACAGAAGTCATAAAGGTCTAACCACTTATATGAGTGTTTTTCATGAAAGAAAACATGATAAACAATAATGTTTATTATGCCATTGAAATGTTACGTATGCGATACATAAAAGACAACATTATGCAATGTACAGAAACTGATTTACATTTGCAATATTTCTAGGTTAGATGTTTAAGTCAAGTATGATTAAAAGGAAAGAAGAAATTAATGAACATTTTTTTTGCAGTATTCTGAGGTTAATATGCATTACCATTACTAATAACATATCCAGATCCTGTCTGTTTCACTTGTCCATGTATTCCTATTATACCATTTTCAGCTGTACACACATATTCACCAGTGTCCTGATAACGTATATCTACAGTTACTGTAGGTAATGTTAATATCTGGTTGTTGTCACTAAACTGTCTGATATATTCACCATACTTGGATTGGTGGTGCCATTTACAATTGTTTACTGGAGGATTACTAGCTAAAGTACTGTGTATCTGTCTGGGTGACTGAGTCTGTGAAAACGTTTTATTTTCTACTGTAACACCAGGTGCATCTGTTATAAATAATCATATTAAACTATTGTAAACCAAATCAAAACCAGAAAATGTAAGCATATCCACTTACTAATTATATTACTATTTGTGAACTTGACAAATCAAAGAGGTTCATACCCCGGCAGATAAGGTAGCAATTCTTTCTTATGATCAAAGTGCTTTTCTAATAATATATTTGAATTGCATTCATATTTGCTATTGAATGAAATAAGAGATTTTTTTTATATTTTGTGCAATCTTCATGACATCAGGATTTGTTTTCAAACTCATCAGCTCGACAAAAAAAGTCCAGAATATGTTATTTGAACATAACAAATTAAAATATTTAGTAATGAATTATTTGGCTTTACTTTGAAAAATAGTGAAACGTTAACAAGCCCCAATTAAGATGGAGAACACTAAGAAGATGCAACACGAGTAAATGATATATGCTAAATTGTGAATCAATGATCATTCAAGAATATCATGATAGTGATAAAATTTAATAGATAAATTTTGATATACATGACGATTGGAGACCCAAAAACTTGTCGCTACTGGATTGAGACACAGACGCGTCGAATCGGTCGACCAAAACGTGACCATAATACTTTTGTCGTGTCAGTTTCAGTCGATAAGAATATGTATATGCAATTATAAAATATAACTGGCGAGGTACAAATCAGAGACAAGAGTTATTTAATCAATAAAAAACTCTTCTGTAAACATTTGTCGAGTTAAAACAACATTGATATACAAAAACATGGAAAAACAATCAAATATGCCAAGCTCATAATGTAATACGACTGACTCCCGCTTCGTTTACAATTGACTCGTACGTGGCGCTCGAATCAAATTAATTGGAAGGCCAAATCATTTACGGTATTTATTTATTATTACAGGTTTTACCGATACTGGCCGTAGTGTTTCATATGGTGCTTAAATTTTATTGATAATACATTTTCAAAATTTCATTTTTAAATGATATTTTATTCCTGATCATAATTGCAATTAAATTACATCGTCATTCGTGTATTAGTGATTTATTACAAATAAAATTAAATATAGGTCGCGAAATACCGTCATCTATGGTATTCAAAAGTCAGTAAAGTTTACTTTGTTTCAATGCATGAAGATCAGGAATTGATGAATCAGGAAACAATCAAATTTTAAACACTCGCTAGAATTGGATTATTGCCTTGATCAAATAAAAATTCATACTTAAGTTTATACATTTTTGCATGTATCCATAAAAGGAAAATATTATATATGAAACAACAATGCCAATGTGTTAGGCTGAAGTCATCCCTTCGAAATTGTTATGTACGCCATCCCAAGCTTGTTGACCGTTATGAAATATCTGTTTTCCGATGACGACGAATATGTTCCAATTGTGGTAACCACAATCCGGTCTTCTTCTGGATTTTTAAAGCAATACATGTACGCAGAATGCATTGTTTGTGTTTCTCAAGTAGATTAAACATTTATTAATTGTTTCAAGTTTACCTTAGATGGATTTGGCAATTTTCTTTAAATCTCTTTCTGGTCAAAAAACTTCCGCGTATTCGTGTATGTAGCTTTTACATTTTTGATTTGAGTGTTTTTGATGAAGATTAACCTAGAAAAGCGCTTTTAGATGTAATACCACCAAATCATAGTACGTCACATCCGGTTGCATACGAAAAAGGGTCGAAAAAATATTCTCTTGAATTTGACAGTTGTAGGAAATCAATCCTACATTTCATTGCAGTTAAAAATTTCTGAGTCATGAATCTTGGGTGTTTCAAAGCACCATTATTTTCTTATTGGTGTTTCTATAGAATATTTTGGAAACTTGAGGTTACATGGTTACTAAAGCTTGTACACGGGAAAAATAGGGGTGAATATTGATTGGTTAACTTCCAGTGATGGTTATTTTCTTATATTCAATGAAATGTTGTGTGAAATTTTGTCTATAGTTCTGGACAGGATAAAACTTTACTCATGCCAAGTATTTCTTTATTTGAAACAAAGATAAATTCTGCACAATTTTATGAAAAGTGCAAATTTAACAAAGACTAATAGGGGAAAATCAATGGTGGTATTACACTTATTATGGGAAGCTGCACATGCACCTTTGACCTTGTGTGTACTTTCATTTGTTAAACTTTCATGCTATTTAGTGAAATATTACAAAAATGAAATATTCTGAGTGGATTGAGTCTCAAAAACACATTTCATGAGAAAATTGGCTTGAAATAGGACTCTACCATGAATATAAGTAGACAGAGCAAGCCATACTCAGTGTTTTGGGGAGCTTTTTCTGACTTTTTCTCCTTATTTCTTATATTTTGCAATAATAGAAAACTTTTTCATAAGTAATACCTTAATTAATATATATGGTTATTAGTAAATGAAATTATTTTTGAAGCAGTAACAACAAATTATTCACTAAAAGGGAAGCTTTTTATGTCCCTCTCTGGAACGCGGCGTAAATCTAAGTTTTACGTACGGACTTATTGAAACCTCCATGGAGTCAGTAAACTTTTATATGAATAGTTCTTTCAGCTTGAATACTTCAATTACTCATTTATAATCACATTTCTTATTTCATAAAAGAGTGAAAGTTATATCAAAATATTTATTTATTGGCCTATAAAGTTGAAATTTTCAGCAAAATGAGAGGTATAAATGGACCAAAAAGGACCTTATAATGAAGACGAAGAGGTCCATTCGTGGTATTTATCATCCTAGAGTCATCTTTTGTATCATATTCATCTATTTGTAGGCAGATGAGATGCGGCTTGATTTGGATTTTTCGAAGAAATTTTGTTCGAATCGCTGTAGATGTCGTCTTACATTATACTAGATTTTTCTCAAACTATTGAACTGCTTATGACAAAACTTGACAGTAATGCTTGAAATAACCAGTATTACAAAGGAAAAAATCACATTCAGTGTATTCAACAAAAAAGTCTTCTTTATAATGGTGTAATACCATCAAATCATAGTACGTCACATCCGGTTGCATACGAAAAGGGTCGAAAAAAATATTCCCTTGAGTTTGACAGTTGTAGGAAATCAATCCTACATTTCATTGCTGTAAAATATTTCTGAGTCATAAACATACTAAAGCTTGTACACAGGTAATAAAGGGGTGAAATTTGATTGGTTAACTTTCAGTGATGGTTTTTTTCTTATATTATGTGAAATTTTGTCTATAGTTCTGGACAGGATAAAACTTTACTCATGCCAAGTATTTCTTTATTTGAAACAAAGATAAATTCTGCACAAATTTTTGAAAAGTGAAATTTAACAAAGACTACCAAGGAAATCAATGGTGGTATTACATCTATTAGGCACCAAATTAATAAAACTGTGTTTTCATTTACATGATCAAGTAATGCATATGACAGGCATAACTGACACAAAATTACCAACTTTGATTCATCGATTTGAAAGTTCATCAACAAACTTGATAGTTTCGTTTAATATTTCTTATTTTAGATTATGTATGTCTGTTTGTTTATTTTGTTCACAAATTGCTTTCAATATAGTTGAATTTAATGCAACTGTCTTAAAAGTGATAGGATTAGCTAGCTGTAAACCAGGTTTAATCCACAATTTTCTACATAAGGAAATACCTTTACCAAGTCAGGAATATGACAGTTTTTTCCATTCGTTTCATGCGTTTGAGCTTTTGATTTTGTCAATTGATAAGGGACTAACCGTTTTGAATTAAACTTGGTGTTCGGTATTTTTATCAATTTATATTTTTTATATTATTCATTGACAATCAAATAATGACACTTTACACTGAATTATCGAAATCCGTTTTGTTTCAAATCAGACACAACTATAGAATGATAGAGTTTTACATTTTGTTTTATTGAAAATTTTCTTTTTTGTTCCAACAATCCGATGTTATGTATACACAGTAGGCTGAATAGCATTTGATAAAATTTTACGTTTCAATGGCATAACATATACTGTACAAGCAGTGTACATGTAGTTGCACTTACATTTGACGTTTAATGTTAGAGATGTTTCTGTGTAACCAGCAACATTACTAGCTCTACATATAAGCTTCTGTCTATTATATTTTCTGTCTACACTGTATTTTAAATTAGATGTCACTGTATATACATCTGCTGATGAATTGTGGATGGATTGGGTTGAAGAGTTTGATGTTATATTAGTGATTTGTTGTCCAAGTAACCAGTACATGGTAGCAGCAGGACGACTTCCAGTAGATTGACATGACACATCAAAATATTTTGTTTCTTCTGTATTCAAGGTGTCAGGAGAAAAAGGAGTTAGCACTGACTTAACTGAGAGAAAAAAAGAGAAATGAACAAGACATATTATTTATAATAGGTATTCATTAGATATGTATTTTTTATACATCTTGTCGTGATGTCCAGTTTTGTAACATTGGTTGCAATCTACAACAAATTTGGTGGGTTATCAGGAAAACGTGTGGTTCAAACTAAAAAAGATCAAAGATATATTATGTAGTTGATCTCGTATTAGAATACTACAGATGAGTGCAGTCATAATTTGTACAAAATTAACATGGAGCAGACTTTATGACTGCTTTCCAAGTAAACTTAAGAAATTTTAAGCACACAAGGAAGATAAATTCGTCGCTGGTAGACCAGACCTAAGTCTGCTTTTATAGGACTGCTGCAGACCTATTGACAAGTCTGCTCCAGACCAGACCTGTAGACAAGTCTGCTTTTGACCAGTCCTGAGAACATGTCTGCCCCAGACCGGACCTGTGGACGGGTCTGCTCCAGACCTAACCACACAGGTCTGCTACTGACCAGACCTCAGGACGGGTGTGCTAATGACAGATTGCCGTGTTTAAGACTTTTCATATTAGACCAAAGCTTTTATCGTGTAAAAACAATAATCGTATTGTTCTTTTCCCCCGGTATAGCAAATTACTATACTTGTTAGTGACTCTGTAATCATATTATACACATTTAAAATTTCTTTTTTCATTTTTTATTTTTATATACATTAAATAATGGCTATAAAATTTGTTGATCGACATATATACATGTAGCTTTCATAAAGAAAGGAAAGGTTTTGTGTTAATTGGAATGCGGATAGGAAAGTTATACAACGCATTGGAAAACCATTTTTATATGATGGGATATAACACCATTGTTTACGTTGCTTTGTTCCCCATTTTTACAGTCTCGTTCTAAATATAATTATATGCATTACATGGATTATTCATCGTAATTCACCTTATTTGCCTTTGATTAACGATTCTGTTTTTGACAAAATGTTCAAACGAAAATTATATAGTGTCCGGATATATAAGGTGTTGTTTAGTTATGCACCATCTCGTCAATTTTTACTGTAAATGATATCTAGGACGTTCGAAAACATGTTCTCATCCTGAACATGAATGAAATATTTGCCCTTGGAAGTTTAGCTACCAACAAAATCAATAAAACGACATTATATAGTCAGTCAGTCAGTATATTATTCCCAGATGATTGATGCGGACAAAATTTGTTAGTCATTGTCTTCAAATATTGCCGTCATTTGTATAAGGGAGCGACCATTTAACTTCAAGGGGAGGGTTATTGTTTTTTATCTGAGTCAGAACATTTTTGTTTTTTGTTTTTCGACGCTATCAATCAAATTATTATTTTTCAGAATTTAACACTATAAGGTATGGAGAAAATCTGGATTCAGATTATTTTTTTTTGTCATCTGCTTGGCCACAATATTTTTTTTCATCAATTTGAAGTTAATTGGTCGTTCCCTTATAAAATCCCTCCAGAGTGAAAAAAAAAATACTGATTTATTAAGGAGCTATATACATTTTTGGGAATTATGGTAAATTTTGGTTGATGCGGTCAATTGATATTGTTACATGAGCCAGCCTGAGATATCAAAACTACTGATCTTTTGTGGCCAATCAATATTTGGAACATGTTGAATAAAAATAGGACATGCTGGCACTCTAAATTGATGCGGACAAAATTTTGTAGTTATTGTGTTTCAATATTGCTGTAATTTGTATTATACAATTCATCCTGACATAAAAAAAAATTACTAATTTATTATGTGGCTATATAAATTTAAATAATAAAGTGCAAATATGGTCAGTTTTGGTTGATTCGGTCAAATATTTTTTGTTATAAGAGCCAGCCTGAGGTATTAAAACTACTGAATTTTTGTTACGAACCAATATTTTGAGTGAACAAGAGAACATGCTGGCACTCTAAATTGATGCGAACAAAATTTTGTAGTCAATGTGTTCCAATATTGATGTAATTTGTATTATACAATCCATCTTGACAAAAGGAAAAAAATACTGATTTCTTATGTGGCCATAAATATATACATAATAAAGTGCAAATATGGTCAGTTTTGGTTGATGCGGTCAAATAATCATGATAATGTTGTAATACGAACCAGCCAGAGGTATCAAAACTACTGAATTTTTGTTACGAGTCAATATTTTAAATAAAAACAGGACATGCTTGCACTCTAAATTGATGCATACAAAATTTTGGAAGTCATTGTGTTCCAATATTGCTGTCATTTGTATTATACAATTCCTCTTGACATAAAAAAAAAAGTTACTGATATATCATGCGGCTATATACATTTACATAATCAAGTGCATATATGGTCAGTTTTGGTAGATGCGGTCAAGGAATTTTGTTATACGAGCCAGCCTGAGGTATCAAAACTACCTAATTTTTGTTACGAGTCAATATTTTGAATAAAAACTGGACATGCGGCACTCTTAATTGATGCGTACAACATTTTGTAGTCATTGTTTATCCAATAATGCTGTCATTTGTATTTTACAATCCATCCTGACATAAACAAAATTACTGATTTATTATGCAGCCATATAAATTTACATAATAAATTACAAATATGGTCAGTTTTGGTTGATGCGGTCAAATAATGTTGTTATTCGAGCCAGCCTGAGACATTTAAACTGCTGGTTTTTTTTGTGGCGAGTCAATATTTTTAACATGTTGAATAAAAAGAGGACATGCTGGCACTCTAAATTGAGGTGAACAAACTTTTGTAGTCATTTTGTTCCAATATTGCTGTCATTCGTATTATACAATCCATCTAGACATAAGGAAAAAATTTCTGACTTCTTATGTGGCCATAACATATACATAATAAAGTGCAAATATGGTCAGTTTTGGTTGATGAGGTCAAATAATATTGTTATACATGCCAGCCTGAGGTATCGAAACTACTGAACTTTTATTACGAGTCAATATTCTGAATAAAAAGAGGACATGCTGGCACTCTAAATCGATGCAGACAAAATGTTGTAGTCATTGTGTTCCAATATTGCTGTCATTTGTATTATACAATCCATCCTGACATTTACAAAATTACTGATTTATTATGCGCCCAATGGGCACAAAATTTACATGGTCAGTTTTGGTTTATGCTGTCAAATAATTTTGTTATACGAGCCAGTCTGAGATATCAAAACTACTGAATTTTTGTTACGAGTCAATATTTTGAAGAAAAATAGGACATGCTGGCACTCTAAATTGATGCTGACAATGTGTTCTAATATTGCTGTCATTTGTATTTTACAATCCATCCTGACATAAACAAATTGACTGATTTTTTATGCGGCCATATAAATTTATATAGTTTAAGTCGAATATGGTCAGTTTTTGTTGATGCAGTTAAATAATATTGTTAATTTGGCCAGTTTGAGACATGAAAACTGCTGATTTTTTGTGATGATTCAATTTTGAAATTTTTATTTTAATAAAAATGATTAATTACTGAGACATGTGAGAAAGAAAGTTCCATTCTTGCTACTTTTAACTTTTTCGCGGACTCATTATTGTTTTTTCTGCTCTTAAATTTGTTTAATTGCTACTTCATTTTTATCATCCTTAGTTTGTTATAACTTTTCTTATTGGATAATCAGTTGAATTCTACTCACTTTCATTTACCTGTTAAATTACATACCTTTTTTCTTGACTCTAAGATTTGTTTTCACACGGTAAACACTGAGTTCTTTTTATATTATTTTTGAATTTTCAGTTGAAGCGTCGATTAACAATTTTGATAGTTTATAGAACATTTGTTTCTACTGATCTTTAGGGTTAATTTTATGTATTAACAATTTTTGAATTTCTATCTTGGTTATTCTCAAATTTGTTTATTGATTATTATTGAACTATTCTGTTTTGTGAATCAATTTCATTAGCCTTATAAATGTTTTTATTATATAAGCTTTTTTCATACTTTTGAAAGTAATTATTTGAATAAAAAGAGGACATGCTGTTAATTGATGCAGAAAAAGAAACAGTAGTAATGTGGACACATTGAATTATAGCAGACCATAAACATGATATATATTAGTAAATGTACACCAATATTGCTTTCATTGATCGGGATTATTTTATACAATCTATTTACGATGCGTTTTTTTTTTTTTTAAGTAAATCATACTTTATTGATAATTTTGACATTTGTTAGTTGGATACATCAAATACCGGTACCTTATCCCGGCCTCGTTAACCATTAGTAGTATATAATCAATTTGGTTAGTACTTATTAGTTTATTTTATCTGTAATATATACATTTATAAATTATAATATATCCAAATAATACATTATCAATATAGAATGATCCATATATTTGAAAAAGAAACAAAGTACCTATTATTTTATAATAAAAAAATATTCTCTAATATTGGAAGCCAGGGGTCCCAGCAGATATTGTTATTTTCATTGCTTAAGTTTTTAAGATTAAATATACTACATGTAAAAACAGTTCAGAACGCAAACTTTTTATATAGAATAAATGTATATACGACTTAAAGAATTTGATATTTATTGACATATATATTCAATGCACGTTAACATTAGCAGTGTAACCAATATCGTTTTCAATTTATAAAATGGCAAGTCACGGAAAAATTTGTATACAAGCAAAGTTTTATGCATACTGTTTTTACAAATGTATTTAATCTGTATTGTTTATATCAAGAAACAAAGACATTTAAAACTATTTTATAAATCCATGTAGAGTGGTCCTAGTTACAAGTTAACTTATTGTTGAGCAGACCAGCCAAAAGTTAACTTGAGATCAGGTCTGGTTCGATCCGAGTTGTCAAAATTAAAGTTAACATATTGCAGGACTGGTTTCGAAGTTAACTTTTAAAGAAGAGGACTTTTTCGGCAGTCATAAAAACAGTCCTAGGACCAAGCCCGCTTTTTAAGTTAACTTGATTGTGGTCCTAGGACTGGTCAGAGCAGTCCTAAATCCTGTCGCAAGTTAACTTCCACCAGTCAAAATGTCTGGTTAGCAAGTTAACTTGCGGTACAGAATAGGACTGCACCCATCTGTACTCTATTCTGATATCTCTGACGTCACACATATTCATTCTAGGTAATTAGATGTATAGAACAAGACGTATTTAGTTGTGTTTTATGTTTACTATAAATATAATCCTACATATGATTTGTATTCCGTGTAATCAATAATAACTGACAATAATTAAATTATGTTTTTTTCGATACCCAATGGTTATTTGGTTGTCTGATTTGTATCGACTCAGTTATTTAAAACATACGAGAAGGTAAATTATCCCGAAACGAAAGCTGAATTTATCAGCTATAGTTATAGATGTAAAGGCGCCTGAGCATTGCTATACATAAATATTAAAGTATATAGGTAAAATCGAATTTCAGAGACAAGTGCCTGTGTCATATCCAGTTGAAATTAGAAAAAAAATGGAACTCTTTATTAAAGAAGGTAGACATAGCCAAGTTGGTATATTTGAATTGTTTACATCTATTTCTTTGTGCGTTAAAATTAAATGTAGGTGCTTGGTTTAGGATTTTTTAAATTTTATAAACCGTTTTATATTTAAGTTATTGTATTGAGGTTCGAGATATTTTTAAACTTTTGAATTAAAGAAAAAGATTATACAAAACAGTCGGTTTTGGTAGATGTAAATAAATGTGGATATTTTTTTGTGCATGAGCATACAAAGATTAAAGATTGATCTTTATGAAGCGTTTATTTGCAGCTCTGTCCACGACAACAGTTGTTTGTGAAAAAAAATCATAAAAATGGGCAATTATCTCATCGACAAGAGAAAGTCGGGTACACCTGTTTATGTTCAAGTGTGTTTGAGTTAACTGTTTGGTCTTGAAAACGTATAAAGCAAATACGTCTGATTTATCATCTCGCATAGTATTCGATATTTTTTATACATTTGGGCTACATGTTGATATTGCAACATTAAACATTTCAAGAAATGAACTATATGGGTCAAGTGAAATACCTTTCTAGTGAGTCATAACAACAGAGTTGCTCTGTTTGAAAAACAAAAATAAAACTTCATGCTACTAAAAATGTTAAAACTTGAGGTGTATTTCTTACTTGTATTCTATTTCATTTTTTATTCACTCATTTTCCAACTACAATTTCGGCATGTTGATTATTTAATTCAATTACAATTTCTTTTTAGTGTTTTTTAATTTCCAAAAATCCCCGCTGATAACCGATCAGACGGTAGTTTTAAGTTGACAAAAGGCTTCTAAGTAAATTAAATGATGATTAATAATGATGTTTAAGGTTACAATAAACCATTAGATTTCATGGGCGGGCGCAGCCATTTTATGAAGATAACACGGTATTCAGAATTAAGAGTATGGCTAATCCTGATTGGTCGATATATACGCCAGTTATTTTTTGTTATTAAAGACTTCTTGCATTCTGCATTATACCAAAGGCAAAACAAATTATTTTCCTTAGCCCTAACGGAACTGAGATGTCTTTTCAACGCTAGGATGAGACACGTGTTTTTAAGTGCAAAATTGATAGGCATGGGAGATAAGTACAAATTACGTTAATAAAAGCAACGGGAACCTATATTTTTTGGACCAAAATATACCGTCCGAATAATTTTTCTTTAATTCTAGCAAGCTTTCGATAAAAAAATCAACTTTCTAAAGTCTGTATCTCGAAAAAGGCTATCATTGTCGCCTATGGGGAAATTGATTGTTTATAACAGTCTTAATAGATAGTAGATATATTGGTCTTGAAAATACACCTGTCATGTTAGGTTTGTACATTTTAATGATGCCATTTGGATAACTGTTTTTGTTTTTAAGAGCTTAATCGACAGCGTGTCATCCCTGCAATTGCTTCCTTTTTTACGATTAAAAAAGTAAGTGGCGTAATAGGAATATAATTTTAACGAAATAGAATCCTGACTCTAAAGTGCACATATCAAATAAAGAAACGAGATGTAGTTGTCGCTATTTGTTCCAATGAGGAGAGTGAAGATGATACTACATAGCAGCAGACAGCGATTCAGCCGAACCTGATCCGCCAACAGAGGTAAATGTTTCCCCTTTTATACGCCGCCAGTAGCCAAAGAGACTGCAAACATGGATGCAATGGCACAGCCGTTTTCAAAACATTGCTGGAAAACGAAGGTATACTTCGACAATTAGAAAAAACCTGACGGAATGTCATAAATCTATCAATAAATAAATCAAACATTTAATAAAGGACTTGTTGTTTTTGCTAAGATTCCGATTAAAAAAATGATATAAAACCAATTCATATATTTCACCTCTGCTCAGTCCAACCAAGTTTGACGAGGTTTTTCATTTAGTATATTTTGACAGTTTGATACGGTCCCTCTATTTTTTAGTCAGTGTAGGTATCGGGTCGGTATAAGTGTCTGTGTAGACGTCTTTCTAAAATTTCTTTTAAGCAAGACATGACCCATACTTACGTTTAAGATGAATATGAGCTGAAACTGTCAATGAATAGTAGTTGATATCTGTATAACCTGCTTGACATGTTATAGTTGAACCATCATTAGCACTGACAGGTTTGAAAGTGTGCTGTGCTGACTGTTTACCGGTATAATTTAATCCAAATATTACTAGCTTGATATCAGGTGCTGGCTTACCTCCTACAGCTGTACATTTAATAGTCATATCTTGTCCTTCTATACCAGGTACCTTGTTGTCTGGTGTCGCATTTTCTAAAGTTACAACTGTTGGTCCAACTACAACATTATACTTTGAACTGACAGTTCTGTCAATGTTACAATGTCTTTGAACACAGTTAAAAAGGTAAAAACCGCCAATAAAAGCATTTGTACTGATCCCCAAAATTATGTTCCGATTCCCATGATTATATCCTTATATTCATTTCCCTAACAAACTAGTGTTTTTTTGTATAAATCAATAATAATAATCATGCAAGTAGCAAGGAAACCCTAGGCATATAATACCCCCAAAAAGTTTTCCTTGTTTAACATTTATAAATGTTTATGGTCTAAGGAAGTGATATTCCTATACAATTTTCCCAAATCTCAAACTTAGCGTGTCTAATACAAAGCAGCATATATTTTCAATGAATATATTATTGTCCTGAATATGCATATGATATATAATTCCACTAGGTGCATAGTTATAAGGTTAATGGCTTTTTAATGCTTTGTAAAGGATTCTCAGTCTGTGTGAGTGTTAATTTTACAAAAGGGAAACTTTTCAATTGTTCCAGAGATATTAGATATCAGAAACACGATATTTTATGATAAATCTTCCAACTTTCCTTAAGTTACAACTTCCTTTTTTCTTAAAATCATACAAATTACAATGCAAATAAATTTTATAGTTTAGGGTAACTGAGTTATGTGCGTGCCTATGTGAATATAGAGAAAACCTGTAATAACATTAACGGTACCATTTTTTTTCTGCACCAGATTTGTCTGTCCAGCATTGAGTTATTAAAATTTATAAATGCATTGCAAATAAGACAGCAATTGTAATGCGCGGATACATATCTCATCATTACCCGCAGAATCATACTTAGGTGAGTGAAGAAAATAAGGTAAGTTTCATGCACTAAATGCAATTCAATTAAGCAGAGCCCGTCAATATCTCAGGAAATTTTATTTACATAAAACTGCATTTTTTACACACTTAAATTGGATGAAAAAAGAGATACCCTCATTTTCACTTCTGATTAGTACTGTAGGTTACAATTGCGCAATTAGTTACAGTACATTATTCATAGGGTAGTCTGTTTGAATCTTAATAATAAAAAAACATAGCAATTGCAACAAATGGCATGTCAGAACTGTTGACATATTTTTATAGTTTTGAAATCTTATATATAAAGGAAAAGTAGAAATATATCTAAGACTTTGTTGCATCATGTCTTTTTTTAGAAACAGCCTCATTTGCATAAATGCCTAAAATCACTAAAATGCTAGTGACAAATGTGTATCGTTTTAAATCAATAAATTATGATGTTTAATAGTGTTACTGGCCATTTAAACTTATATTTGCTAAAAATGACCTGGATAGACAAAAATCAACCATGTCAGGAAAGATTTTGTCTCGAATGATTATTCGGTAAGGGGTGTTAAAGAAAGATTTGTAGGCCACAATGAATTTTGAAGGAAGGTTGAGTCCATCAGTCACGTGTACAATGCTTGCTAGACTTTTATGAAACGTATATCTTGGGTGTGTATCAGCAATGTCTCGGGTGATTTCGAAAATCAGTGCCTATCAATTATTTTTAAAAGAGCCTGCGAAACATTAGTTATATTAGAAATTGCATTACATTTTCTCTCAAACATTATTTTTCCAAGATATTTATAAAAACAATTTTGTTTAAGTTCTTGCCCTTGGAAGAGAGAAAGTATGTGCAACGCAAGGGACATTGGAACTCCGTTTTTTATTTATTTAGATATAGTAATTGGTGATTCGATCAATTTTCTGCACATATCTTATTCCATTGAAAAGATTCATACATGTTTCAACAATAATAAACCAACCATACTCCTTCAGTGTTCTTCTTTAAACAAATTATTTAACAGGCCATAAGGACTAGCTTGGCCTGTAATTGTTGGCTGTCCTGAATCCATTTGATCCTTTTATAAAGTGACTTAGTATACCCATGCTAGTGATAGCTGGGGGGATATATAATATTCTTAATGTCTTTATGTCTGTCCGTCCATCCGTCTGTTTTTTTCGTAATTTATCTACATCCTTTAGTCCTCTCAAAGTACAGAATGGATTTAAACCAAACTAATGTCTTATGAGGTTTTGAGAAATTGTGCACCATAAGTTTTTTTTCATCTATTGAGGGGGGACATTTTGGACCAAAAAGGAGAAAAACAGTAGTGGTGTAGTGCAACTACCTGTGGTCCACATGTACAACTCCTCCGCAACCACTAAAGGGTTTGATGTGAAAATTGTATGAGATACTAATTACATATTTTAGTTGTGCATCATATGTTTATTTTCTACAAGGTGGAGCTTCAGAGGGGAATTATTGACGGGTCCAAATAAGTGAAATATCATTACTAAAGGATAACACCTGCTAAACCACAATTCCTTCAAAACTAATAAATTTACGTTGAGTACTATGAATCATTTACCGAAATTGGCTTTTTTATATTTTGTAGATATAATTATAATTAGGTTTTAAAAAAAGTTTCGTTAAACTTCGGATATTTGGACCAGAATGAGCAAATATAAGGAAAAAATCTAACATCAGGTATTAACATATTTTGACAGTTAAAATTTAGTTCTACAATATATTATTACCATTAAAACAGTTACATGATAAACATTCAGTCTGGTATTTGTCAGCTTCAAACTGCTTAAATTTGCTAATTTTCAGCTTTATTTTGACCATAAATGGCTATTTATAAATGGTGTTCGATGTAGAGTGTAACATATAATATTTTTGAAAAATATTTTGCACAGAGTAGTAGTTGCTATGAAGGTATCATGTATGCAAATTTCTAACATCAAAAGTATAAAAAAAAGTATTGGTAATAAAACCGACTACACTAGTCAGAAAAAACCTTCAAAACACTATATAATATAGCTAGTCAGAAACAAGCCTCTAAAATAATGTTTTGTGAGCTTGAAAATGGGTCATCTTTCACATGAGAATCATCAATGTATATATTATTTAACCAAAGTTTTATAGCCATTGCTACTGTTAATGATTTTTGTTTAATTTCATTTCTCGTCACTGTTTTATTTTTTACACAATGGCGACCATGTTTGAACATTGAATCCGAAGGAAGGTCATGAATGTATCAGTTAACCAATGTGTGTAAGCAATAGATCCTTCATGTTATGTTTTAAATTTTGAAAATCAATTAAATTCGCCACCACACGAGATCATAATAAAATTCTGAACATTACTGCCACAAAAAAAAATAAAATAACAAAAATACCGAACTCCGAGGAAAATTCAAAACTGTCACAACTGTCATTTTCCTTACTTGGTACAAACATTTTCTTATGTAGAAAATGGTGGATTAAATAAAGGCAATAGTAGTATACCGCTGTTCAATAGTCATAATTTCATGTAACTGAAACAAATCCGGGTCATAAACCAAAACTGAGGGAAACACATCAACTATAGGAGGGGAAAAAAACCAAAAAAAAAACCCTGGTTTTATGGCTAGCCAAACCTCCTGCTTATATGGCAATGGTTGAACCTGGTTTTGTAGTAGCTAAACCTCTCACTTGTATGAAAATCGTACAACTCCATTATATTGACAACAATGTGTAAACAAAACAAACAGACATTATAGGTAAAAATGTCAACAATAGGGGTACAGCAGTCAACATTGTGTTATAATCTTGACCACTATAAAAACAAACAAATATGTCAACAAAGAAAAACAAAAAAGGCATATAGACAAAGAACATAAGCAAAACCGAAAGACAAGAATACAAAAATTTACCATTGCAAACAGTAAAAGTAATTAATTTACAAAGACAAATAAAAGAACACTATAACACTTTATTAATATGATAATATTAAAACATATAGAAAAAGTAAGCAGGTGCATCATTATGGCGAAGCAGTAGACAAAAACGCAGTTTCTGCTCCACTAATGACAACTGTCGTGTTGCAAATAGAGGTTAAAAAAAATAATCGAATCTCAACTTGAAGCTTTGATTATAAAGAAGGCGATAGGGCGTATTTCGTATTGACAAACGCAGCAATTAATGAATGAAAAACCCTATTTGTTGGATCGATCAATTTGAATATATCAAAACATTGAATAACACCCTTTGTAAAATGCCGAGACAAATCGTATCACTATTGATTGAAAAAAAGAAGTCAATTTAGCAACCTCATTATTTTGTTTAGGTATATATTTTTACCGTGTAAATGGCAAACCATAATATTAAAATAAACATCGTATGGTAGCATTCAGTTTGTATCTATCTTTGTCACTTACGAATTCCTAAGTATTAATGTATTTTGTTTATGTATGCATTTTTAAAAATTAAATATTATTAAACATAGAAGAATAACTGATCTTACATGAAATCCTATTTAAATAAAAAAAAAATGTTTTGACATTGATACTTTCGACGCTCTTCATTTCATTTACTATATGTTAGAATCTTTAACATGTTTGATTTAACATGTACACAACGTGACAATTACCCCAGTAAAATTATTCAAGCTTTGAATTGATGAATCTTGAAATTATGACAAGGAAATTAAACGTATCAACAAAAAACAATAATTACAAAACAGTGATTTTTTGGGATGCATACATTATTAAAAATTTTGTGTCAATCAATGTACTAATCAATTTTGTTTATATAATTACAGTTGGTGTCTACCATGTGTACAAAACAGAGGGCAAAAACTTTTGTTTATACATAAGTCAGGAAAATGGCCATTGTTATATTATAGTTCGTTTCTAAGTGTTTTACATTTTAATGTTGTGTATCTGTTGTGTCGTAGTTCTCCTCTTTTATTTGACGTGTTTCCCTCAGTTTTAGTTTGTAACCCGGATTTGTTTTTTTCTCAATCGATTTATGAATTTCGAACAGCGGATTACTAATGTTGCCTTTATTTGTCCCTAGTATTGACTTCGATTAAAAAAACAAAGGTCACATGTAATCCCCTTCCAACAGTAAAACCATACTGTGGTTAGGCTTGGTGAGGTAGGGCCTTCTTTTTGCTGTAAAGCCACGTCCTGTTATTATTCAAACATTGAATTCGAAGAGAATCAAATTATTTTTTTTGGAACAAAAAATCCTTCCTTTGAATATTTTGTACATGAATTTTCGCAACACAAAATGCCCCTTATTTCCAAACATGCCCTCCTTTCCTTGGATGTCAACATTTTCGTGACCTTCCACCTTGTCACCTCGTGAAGCAAACCCCAGACTAAAACACTTGTATTCAAACATACTTACGTTCCCTCATAACTCTCCATGATATCATATGTATTCCAATGATAACTGCCTATATCATATTTTTATTCACTTAGTAATTACTTATTTGATTCTGTGGACACCAACATTATAGTAATAACATCTTAAACCAATGGTGTACTTACTTATCAACGTTAACATTTGAGTATGTCTGTTACCAGCAGAACCATCGAAACATTCATACGTCCCCTGGTCACTCTCCCTGGTATCCGATATATTGAGATGGTATTCTCCTTTTGCATGGTTACCAGTTACAGTCAGTCTCTGTTTTAATTCAGTTGGTAAGCTAGGTGATATGACAGCATTGCTTGTAAAAAGTATGAAAGCAGATGATGTAGTAGATTTAAATAACCAATCAAGAGTTCCATCACCACTACCATTATGTCTGTATGCACATACTAACTGTACAGCTGATCCTTTAAATGCAATAATTGCATAGACTCCAATGTACTCTGTAATAAAATAGTAGTAAAAATGATATATGACATGACAAATTATTAATATATAAATCAAGGTCAATGGATAGAGAGTGTGTGTGTGTGTGTGTGTGTGTGTGTGTGTGTTGGGGGGATTGTGTTTGTGTGGGTATGGTTTTTTTTGTGTAAATGTGTGTGTGTGTGTCCTAGATAATGATCGTTTCAGTATGAACAACTCGTGTCTTGCATCCTTTTTATGTATTGTGATCTAATTTCCTTTCACTTATTTGAAATATTCTTTTATTATCTGTCTATTCAGATACATATTATGTTGTAAATTTCATTTTATTATAACTTAGTAACAAACAAAATATTTGAACTTACGAAGTGTTCTATCGCAATGAAGTCAATATTTACAAATGCTCATTTTTCGGATTTGTTTTTCACTCTAGTTTATTAGTGTATATAACTTACTATACTGACGTTATACTAACAAATTGTCCCGCGACAAGTTTTTTAGTATAGTGCATGCCATAACCTTGCAACCTGATATATAGAATGCCTTACTCGTGAAGATATTCTTCAGTGTTTGACTAGAGACCCTTTAATAGCAAAGTACTATATAGCAACCCCGGACAAAATTCTATGAAATAATGCAGTTTAAAAAAAAAACAGAAGTAATGTTAAAGGAATTTTAATCGGTGCGGCATTGATTTTTGTTTCCTTTGTTTTCCCTTGTTAATCAGTTTATACAATCAAAAGATCAGTCTTAAATATGAATAACTTGATATAAAATACATTATACGATTATTCTCAAACATAAATGTCCAAAAGCGTTCGTTTCTATCACTTTACCTTTTAAATTAATAAGCGGACATTTTGGAATACCAATGATAAAGAAGAAACATTTGCACAATAGCGTGGGTAGTTATCATGAAGTTTTAGACTACGCTTCGTATAGATAATTATTGCTTAAACTTATCAATCGTCACCCTGAACTATTCATATATAACTATACAACAAAACATGATTTCATTGAAGAACTAATAAGCAAAAAACAAATACATTGGTTGATTGGTGGTTGCTTAACGTTTAGTGGCAAAATATTTCATGCATTCAGGAAGCAAACAAATCAAGAATAAATAGGTAGGTCCTGTATAAATAGAGGCCGTCCGGGATGAATAACAGTAAAATTAGGGTATATTAGATAAGAGCAGAAACTTTTCCTTGCAACAGAATACCTGCAGAGTTGCTGCAATGGTTCGTAACGGGCAGATATTGTGTCACTTTCACTACACGAGGCATCGTATTTAACCGGACGTGGCTGTTAACTTGTACATCCAGCACAACCAAACGCACACCCCGTTTTTGCAAGGGTTTTACTGCCGGTTGGAAGAAGACCAAAGTAATTATATTATGTTCTTCAGTCATTCAAAAACAATAAGAATTACAAAAACAAACAAAAAAACGAAAAATACAAAAAACACAAAAACAAATTTCAAAGAGAAACAGGGTCGTTATACTTTTAAGAAAGTGTTTATCTTGTTTGTTATACCGTGAATACTGACGAGTCTGTCCTAAACCAAACTTATTTTTTGGAATCACATTAAGAAAATGGTGTTCATCAATTTGATTTTAATTTCATACCCTGGCTCTATAAATTTTGACTATATTGTAAAAACGTTGTCCGTCTATCCGTCTATTTGTTCGTTGTTTTGCCCGTGTGTCTATAAATATATAGATAAAAAGAGATCCTGTGTGTTCAATGAAATAGCAATCTGCCAACATTACAAAGTAAAATGATATCGGAACTAACATACCGCTTTCAACAAATGTCAACTTTGTTATGCATATTTCTATCTTTTACGTAGGTCAATATTTAGGTTTACAATTGAATAGTTATTCTACTTACGAAATGTAGCAAGGCGAAGAAAACAGCTAATCAACTGTTCAAAAATCATCATCTTGGTTTTTCAATCTTTGACTTTTCACCCTGTTGAAATCAAAGCAAACTCATAAACTATAAAAACTTAAAACTATAAAAACGAAAAACATGCTTGATTTATTTGGTTTAGTTCGATTAATTGCACTGATGAAAAATATATTAGTAAGGAAGCACGATGTCAAGGGAACAATGAAACACGATAAGTCGAAGAAAGACGTGCAAAGTAATGGTTTAAAGAAATATGAAACCAAGCCGACACTGTAATAGACTTGTGTGAGACTTCTTGATGACGATAAATCCAAAAATATGGACACACCAAACATAAAGTGTTATTTTCAATACGAAGGTGATATAATGATTTATAGAATACCTTTCTGAAACATGTGAAATTCTCAGTTGAAAAAAATAGAAATTAATATGTCCCCAAGGCAAAATTTATTGGCTGCTTATTTCATTATTCTTTTTATGTCCCATTTAGTCATATCGCTCTACCAAGTATTTAAGGACAAACATTTAAACATTCTAAGCTTTAGTTTTGTTGGTAAAGAGGAGAGTTTCTAATGAAGGTACATGGTATATCCAAAAAAGCGCTGTTGGTGTACCAAAGTTGTAATCTACATTATAAGACTTAAAATTGAGTAACAGGTCATTCATACAAATGCGAAAAAGACCAGAAGGTTCAGCAGTTCCTGTTCCGCAAATGTCATGTTAAGTTACCATTGTTAAAAAATGCAATACAAGATGAAAAAAAACAATGTATACCTTTCGTGCTTTTCGTGCGTCATAACTGATGATATATAATGTATGCATATTGTTTTTATCAATTAATTTAACATTGACGCTTAAATGTTCATTTTTTTTTAAATTACAGTCATTCAGTAAAATTATGCTTAGACACGGACTGCAAAAAGGACACCAATATAAATTGTGACGTATTCATGTAAACAGCAATTTGAATATTACCTCGCAACAGAAGCGGGATACAAGGAGAATATAAACGTATACAAAGCGTTTAATTATATCGCTTTGAGTTTTTTGCACACCTTTCTTTGTACATTAAAATGTTTGATTAGAGGATAAATATCTAATACTTCTTTTCAACTCTTGTGGATAGTTGTCTCATTGGCAATCATACCACATCTCCTCATTTTAAAGTAAAGACTGATTTGGGCATCTAGCTATTTTGAGTCAATAATACAATGTTGTAATCTATCAATGCTTGCGGTATAGGTTTTTTCTATTCTAGAAAATGTTCAGAACAATTTTTATCACCATCCTTTACGTAAATATAATATATTTTGTAAAATATTTAGATCAGATGGTATTTTTCATCATACCTTATATTATGACCCAAGTCAGGAATATGACAGTTATTATCCATTCGTTTGATGTGTTTGAGCTTTTGATTTTGCCATTTGATTATGACTTATATCTAGAAATTGACTATGAAGGTCGGTTGAATACAAAACTTTACGACAAAAGAGATGATTTCAGCTTCCCAATTGTGAATTTTTATTTTTAAACAAAGAGTTCCAAATGGTGAAGTTGAAATCATCACTTTGTAAATTTTACGGACGCCATCACTAGTTGGTTGACCGTTATGGAATATCCGTTTCACAGATGATATCGGATATCTTCCTTATGTCGTAACTACAATCCCGTTCCCTTTTCACGAATGTTACCCACCGAATTATACTATTTACCCTTATTTGTGACATTTTTACCTATTGTTTTTGTTTGTTTTGTTCACACATCGTTGTCAATATAATGGAATTTGATGCGACTGTCATACAAGTGAGAGGTTAAGCTAGCTTTTAAACCAGGTTCAATCCACCATTTTCTACATAAGAAAATGCCTGTAACAAGTCAGGAATATGACAGTTGTTATCCATTCGTTTGATGTGTTTGGTTTTTTTTATTTTGCCATTTGATTGGGGACTTTCCTTTTTGAATTTTCCTCGGAATTCAGTATTTTTGTGATTTTACTTTTTGTTATGTCGTAAATTGAGCTCAAAAGTAATGAAAAACAATAAATTTAAACGCGGGAAAGAGCTCTTGTCTTCTGAGAGCAAAGGAGACAGGCGTAACTAATTCTGGATAATGGTTCTTTTTTCCGATGGTATGTCTGTTATAAAAATACCTAATGGTCTCCCCTCTTATACTCCAACTTTAATGAAATTTTATGACTAGACTTAATGAAATATATCTAGGAGTGCTGTTTCTGATGGTTTTGGATTCTTGATCGTTAGTAATCAAACACTGACAATGGCTAACCAAAACATACTTTTAAAATAATATGCCATCTCATTTTTTTTGTTTTCAAGGTAGAAGTCATCCTACAATAAGCTGGCCTGTGCAAGAATTTAATTGTATGTTTCAATTTTGCAACAAATATCTATTTGAGCATAGAGAGGCGAAACATTGATTCATTAAAACATTAGAAAGTGCTTTGAACATGTTGAATTGCATGTTTAAAGCTAGGATATTTAGGCCAAGTGTTGTTCATTGTTGCTTTGTTTGATTTTTCTGTTTGGCGTTTTTCTTTAGTTTTTGCGGAGGAGTTTGGTGTTGTTAATTGTTGACGTCTGTTGGACTATCAGATATTTGTGGTAATTATTGTTCTCCATTTCAACATTATCATCAGAATTTCAACTTTTGACGTCTGTTGGACTATCAGATATTTGTGGTAATTATTGTTCTCCATTTCAACATTATCATCAGAATTTCAACTAGCAATTAATATGCACTAGATGATAAAAAACAGCTTACGCGCTGAAGCACTGGAGTGGACCTATAGTTTTCTTATAGGGCTCATGTTCTTTTTGTTGTATCTGTATTATTATGATATTTATCAAAGACTGTTTTGCGGTAGAGATTTTGTATATTCTATAAAATGTTCAGAACAACTGTTTTTTTATTTCAAACCTTCATATTTTATCTTGTACATGGGTTACAGAAATAATTTGGTAAATATTAGTTTCTGTATAAACCTATTTAAAAGAACAGTCTAGAATATCGATGAGAGTTCTAGTTTAAGATAAGCCTTGAAAGTTCGAATATGATGTAATAGGCTATTTATGGCAGATATCGCACCTATTGTCCTTGTCCAATGTCGACATTGATTGATTGATTGATTGGTGTTTGCTTTACGCCGCCTTAGCGCCAAAAGGCTATATCGCGGCGAGAGCTAATTCAAATATTCTACAATTTAAAGTAATTTTTTTTTAAATCAGACAAAAGGTCCTTCAATATACTAAAACTCAAGTCTAAAACAAAATTGCTCATTTACAAATAAAATGTAACACTAAGATAACGTGATCAAAATTAAAATCATTTTATATTTATACAACATTTTTATATTTTATAACATATTCCAACTTCTTTTAAGAATTAAACAATATTTGTAATTGGAACACTATCAAATAAATCATACATATTATTGACATTGAAATGCTTTCTTACGAATATCAGCAAAGTCAATACAATTAATTAAAACATGTTTAATAGTATACTTGCAGTTGCAAGGTATACATTGTGGTTCATCTTCATTTTCTAGAAGATACTCATGTGTTATTCTAGTATGACCAATACGGCATCTAGAAATAACACACTGATCTGTTCTGCACATAGAATTATTAAAAGGTTTACCTAATTTAGGTTTAATTTCATGTAATTTATTATCATCTTTTTTACTCCATTCATGTTTTAGTATATTAAAAACATATTCTCTAATATTAGATCTAAAATCGGTATAAGGTATATCACAATAAGATAAACGGTCATCCAGAGCTTTTTTTGCTTCCTGGTCTACAACCGTTTTTTCCATGGATTCCAACATAACTCGGTACCAATAGAAAAAATATTTCTTTTTGAAGAATTTTTAAATTCCTCATTACATATAAAATCTTGAGAATTATCAGGTTTTTAATTTTAGTATGTTGTATAGCTTGTAAGCATAACAGTGAATCTGACATATAATACATTTTGATTTGTCTGAAGAAGCAATAAATTTCAAAGCCTTTGCCCCAATGTCAACAAGATCAGTGAAGAGCGGCTACACTATGTGGATTTATACATGCACATAGAATCAGTGAAGCTTGACAATTGAGTAATGCAACTATGCCAATAATGTAAATAGTCAATATCATTTACTATGAAGAGGAATATAACAACAGCTAGATAAATATTGATGTTTAGTAAACTATTTAATTATTTCAAATGTTCCATACAATTACCCAATGTTAACTTACACTGATAAATCAAAATATGCATACAAATTGGGAATATATATATTTACATAGAAGTGTTTAAATGCATGAGATAGGATATCTCTACAAGTTCAACCCTTCAAAACAACACATAATCTCTCCTTTACCACACCATGTTATACGATAAGTGATTAGATATTCTGTCGTCCATACGAAGAAGCTTCAAGATGATCGAACCAATATTTTCAATGAAAAGAAAGAGATTTAATAAAAGCTACTTCCGGTTATGATTCTACGATTGTAAAACTTTGCCAATAACCGTATTTTATTTATTTTCAGTCCAAAAGTCAGATAATATCAATAAATTACTTACTATTTTGGTGTTTTTATCAACTTTACTATGTAACAGGAAGTAAATATCAAACGAAGAGCTAACTGATATATGCCATTACATTATCTTTACAAATTCAGTACAATTAAATATGTACTTACAGGATCGAATTTGATACACGGAAGGAAACATTATTTACAACAACACCTCAGTGTGTTCTTTAAACTTCCTCTTTGTGACTTATTACGTGAATTATTATAGTAACGATGATAATTTGAAGTTATTTTTAACTTAAATGTTAGATCTAGTACTAGCGACGACTTACATTTTAAAATATAGGAAACGCTGCGATAGGGATGTCATTTCGCAACATTTCTTACAAAAAGTCTTTATATTTGAAAATGAAGTTATTCGTTAAGTCTAAAGAGTTTCGGAACAGTTTGTAGCAGCAAATTTTAGTAACACAACATCCGTACAATAATATTTGCCTGTTGATACCCTTGGTGACGAACAGTTAACCAGCAGAGGTATTCCTTTATTCAGAATAATATTGATATATTTCAAAATGCCAAAACGAGGATAAATGTTACGCTGAAGGATATACACTGAAACACATTCTAATATTTCTGGAGTGAAAGTGTCTACTACGTCGACAACAGTTCAGATAAAAGGGATTTTAATTGTTTTTGTCTGCTGTCTTTATTTTAAAAAAAAATAGAAAAAGTGTATTTATCAGTTATCAATACAGTAGTTTGTGAAGCGTTAATTGGCAAATAGCTTTGGTTTGATATGTAGACGCAATTGCAACCATAACAATCAAATATTTGACTGTGCGAGATGCACACAAAACCATTTACATTAGTTTTGATTTTTAGCTGTTTAGCACAATTCATATGATGGGGTATGTAGGTACATGCCTTACTGAAAATAACCAATTTTATTTGCTAATTGAAAATTAAGCTGAATAAAATAATTTAAGACAGCAGAGAAGATAATTCTGTTTTAATTGTTTATTACTAAGACTTAAATAAAGAGTGAGCTATTTATACTGTAAATTTATGATGTCTCTAGTCTGGTCAAAGGGTCAGAGTGTCCTACTTAACCAAACGATAAATTGTTGAAATTAGATAACATGTTTTCACGTGCAGAGAAATTTCACTTATGACCAGTGCATGATGGATTACATCTTTCTTATTGGTCAATGATCTTGCGGGGTCAGCACGAGTTCACGTGTAAGTGCGTTGTGGTCACTTCCTTTTATCATCAGCATTTGATGTGTTAACTTGTGATTCTTATCAAACAATTTGTTAAAAATTCCCACCAACATACCTCCATCAATGTTATCTTTTGAAGTAGATATGTATATATGTTTATTTGTGGGCAGATTTTTTTCCCCACCTTTACTATTCTTTGTCATTCATTCAATTGATATGATATTAGTTGATGTAATTTCGTTTTAATTATGTATTTTTATTTCATATTAAATATGAACTTTTATGTCAAATGTTTTATTTGCAAAATGTATTTTTTGCATTTTATGATTTTGAATAAATGTTTATTAGTTTAGTTTTTATATCATAGAGCAAATCAAGCTCAGACTCTGGCCTGTGTATACATAGTATGATTATGGTATCTAGCTGTCTGTCTTAAATAGTAATACAAAGATTGAATGCATTGTAAAGCACCTGTGGTTTGTCCTTGGAAAACAGTTTGTATGTACTCTTCAGACCAAAGGTTTACGAAGCCAATTATAATAACGGTACGGATAGGAGGACGAAATCTTTTTTAGTCTACTGCAATGAGTTGCAGATCAAGTGTACGTTTGGTTCCACTGTGTTGATTTTTGCAGCAATTACGGGCTTTGAACAGTCTCAGGGACAAGTTTGCAATTCCGCTATGTTCAAAGTTGTCTCCTTAATTTAGGTCAAATTGAAGTTTATAACTTGGTTGGTATTGATACCCTGATATTTGTCCTAAAAAATTATGGCTGTAGCACTAATATTAAAAAAAGTGTTTTCTTAAACAAATTTTCTTACAGGAAAGTAATTTTCCTCAAGGGAAATCAAATTTCCCTAATAGAAAAAGATTGTTTTCTCAAAGGGTAATTTTCTGCATAACTTTTTCCTATGTTGAAATTCTATTTCATGTAAGGAAGTTCTGTCAATTACCATTTCCTATGAGAAAATTCGCTCTTTCAGAATCTAAAGCATTCTGGGTAATAGTTTCAAAATCGTACACCGAAACGTTGTGATTGATTTAAAACGCCCTAAACAATGGAATTTCAACCAATGACGTAATGTTATTTTCATTTTGGTGTACAAACAATGAGATAACCCATAGTCCTTTAGATTCTGAAAAGCCGAATTACTGACAAACATTTTTCCTTGAGGGAAAATTCAAAATAGAAAATTTCTTCAAAGGGAAATATTGATCTCCAAATTTCCTCTATAGAAATTTCTAAAAACCAAATTTCCTCCATAGACATTTCTGTGCCTCAAATTTCCTCTAAGGAATTTTTTTTTCATATTTTTCCTCTATGGAAATTTATGAACAGTACAAACAGTATGAACTTTTATTTTTTGCTAGACTGAATTATTGAGACAATAGATAGTTAAAATTTTAATAAAGTTTTGACTATTATGTAACATGACATACAAAAACAATACAATGTACATTATTCAAATATAAAACATCACATTACAACACAAAAAACACAAACATACTTCATAAGTAAAACAAATTGATGCAGTTCCAAAATATTTCATTGAGCACAAAAAAAAAAACATTAGATTCTGTACTTTTATACCTTTATGACAGTATTAAACATTAATTAAACGAAAAATATCATTAAAGTTAAAAAAAGAAGGAGCAATATATAGTTCTAAACAACACTTTTCTTGTTCAACTGAAGAGGCTTTAGGAATTTCTTTGGATATGTTCTTTCGAAACCATCCAATGTGTACTTTACAGCATAACCTGAAATGCAATAAATAGAAATTAATGCATATTAAGATATAAAATAAGTTCGAACAAGTATATGAGTCCACAGGACACACTGCCCCTCTCGCAATACCATTTTCCATGCTCAGTGAACATTGAAATATGGTTCAAAAAACCTACATAGGCATTAAATTTCGAACGACAGCATTATCAGGGAACTTAATCAGGTGACAATTGAGGAACGAACAGACTGGATACCATGATGACCCCTCTATATGCACTTTTAAGCTATTTTACATATAGTTCTATCACAACTGCTTGGCATCTGGCATGTATATACAGTTCTCAGAAAGATTGTTTGTGCAAATAACAATTACATTTTATTTTCCAAAAACGATGTAATAAAAAAGGTTTGTTCAGATATATCACATTATTTTTTTTATATTTATATTCTATGAACAAGACATTGCCATTACTTTTTATAAGACAGTATAGTTATCGTAACATTTTTTACTTTTTTTTCAAAGATTATAAAACAAAATTTGCAATTTATTCTTTTATTTAAAGAAATAGTAGTATGCAGTCATTACCTCGCTTTGTTATTGCAAGGACCATTGCCTATTTTACACCTTGTCTGGCAACCACCTTGCCATGACAAGTGAACCCACACATGGTACAATGACTTCTGTCACATTTTCTTTGACTTCAGTCTCAACAACCTTAAAAAAAATTTCATTAATGAGTTACAATCAAATATAAAATCTTGAGCTTTAAATAATTTTAAGTGCAACATAGTGTTATATACATTTTATAATCATATTTTATATACATTAATTGCACAGCAATCAATGTTTGCATTCTGTTTTCTACTTTACAATCTTGATAATGGCATATTATAGAGAACATATTAAAAAAAAATTATGTTCAAAGTTAATGGTATGGCCTTCAATTTGTAGCCTTGGCTCACACCACACAGTAATATATAAAGGTCTCAAAATGACCAGTGTGAAAGACTGTCGGTTAAAAAAAAATGAAACTTGCTCGAGTGGTATTTTAATCTTCAACAGATGACCAGAAGAGCAGCGCCTGCATACGGAGTTTATATCTTCCAGTTGATACGATAGTCAAGGGATTGTATTTCCTATCATGATTGCCTTGATAAAGGGTTGCTGCTAAACCAAGAGTTCAAAGTGGTGAAGTTGAAATCATTCCTTTGTAAGTTTTACGGACGCCATCACGAGGTGGTTGATCGTTATGGAATATCCGTTTCACAGATGATAATGGGTGTG
This sequence comes from Mytilus californianus, assembly GCF_021869535.1. NCBI lineage: Eukaryota > Metazoa > Mollusca > Bivalvia > Mytilida > Mytilidae > Mytilus > Mytilus californianus. The sequence goes on from NW_026262738.1 coordinate 272,662, forward strand.
TTCCTAATGTCGTAACTACAATCCAGTCCCCTTTTCCCGAATGTAACCTACCGAATTAGACTTATCACCAGGTTTGTACTAACACAAGCAATACGACGGATGCCACATGTGGAGCAGGGTCTGCTTACCCTTTCGGAGCACCTGAGATCCCCCAGTTTTTGGTGGGGTTCGTGTTGCTCAGTTTTTCTGTTGGTTTTTTTTTTTTTTTTTTTGGCCACGGTGTTGTCAGTTTATTTTCAACTTATGGGTTTGAATGTCCCTCTGGTATCTTTCGCCTCTCTTTTATTGCAATGAAGCAGTATGAAGATATATGAAGAATATGATAAACATATTTTCTGTATTCGACCCGAGTCAGGTATAAAAAGATTAATAGAATATTAATTGAAATTTCTTCAAAAAGTCTTTTAAGCCCATTTTGGATGTAATTGCCTATTGAAAGCTTGGAATGCACTTACAAGTACGGTGTTGCATATTCTGCAATACTTTCAAACATGAGTAGGAGAGAACACTGTATAAAAACGAATTTTGGTAAAGCAATTCAAATTTCATCCATACATGTATAAGGGTAACATGAACGCTTTCATGCTTCTTTTGAAACATTATCAAAAGTTTTCATTGATATAAACAGTTAAGCAAAAATGTCAATTGAAAGACAAACTCTTCCTATTCCTTCAATCTTCTGATTTATCTGCGACATAATTAAGAAATATGATTACCTCCTTCTCCTTTTCCTGGTTGTTTAACATAAAAATTGCAGTGAGGTGTTTTCTGCTTGCAGTCTTTGCACTTTTCTACGAAGTCTGACGAGTTCAATATATAATGAAAAGATAAAATTATTAAACAAACCATGAAGAAACTTATGTCCATATTGTCTTCCCTTGCTGATGTTTTTCTTACAAATGTTAAATAGTTCTTATCCTTCAATAACTGAAATATTTCTCAATAAAAACTTCACGTATACTTGATATCTTTGTTTCCTTGCTTGATGAACAAGTAATTCCAGCATCAAATGTATACTCATAAGGATTGCTTGATAATGATATATAAAAATAATTTCCTTGTGCTACACCTGCTTGTTTTTTGGCTGAAATTGATTAAGTAGAAGAGAAGATTTGTGAAGTCCATTAAATGATTTTCAGCTCACATGACCCAAAGTGTCAAGTGAGCTATTCTCGTCACTTGCCGTCCGTCGTTGTTGTCCTTTAACTTTTACAAAAATCTTCTCCTCTGAAACTACAGAGTCAAATGAAACCAAACTTGTCCACAATCATCACTAGGGTATTTAGTTTAAAATTCTAAATTTGAAATATTTGCAAAACTACCGTTTTGATCCAAATTCCATTGTCTATTGAACCTATAAATGATAGTTTGAGAGTAGTATGGTGCTTTGTTGACATATATATTTGTTTTTGTCTGGCTTTTTCAAAAGTCGGAAATGTGACATGTAGGTATAATTATCAGATGTTCACTCTTTTGTTTAAAGCTATATATTTCAGAAGTTTTAAGGCTGGAGGCTTTATACCTTGTATACAGTTACTTTATTTTATGAACTTCCGTTATTTCATATGTCAATGATTCAGGTACTGTACTGCTTGTAAAAGTTTAGATTTTTTCATGCTTATTTATAAGTAATATTATAACTTTAATTGTTATATAGTACCCTTGCAATGTCTACATGTCCATCAGAAATGATTCGTCTGACCTTGACCTCATTTCATGGATCCGTGGTCAAGTTTCCTCATTTCATGGATCCGTGGATAAGTTTTCTTAGTTTGGTCATTATCCCTAGTACTGAATGCAAAAGGTGAACCAAATATTGTGTATGGATGAATTGTAAGATTTACATGTCAGATTGGCAGGTTTATTTTGACTTTGACCTCCTTTCCATGGTTTAATGGTAAATTTAAAGATGTGTGGTATCACCTGTCTTCACATGCTATTACCAAACGGTAACTTCATTTGGTGTATGGAATGGTTTTAAGGTGTACATATCTGTCTGGCAGGTTTCATCTGAACTTAACATACTATACTTCATACAATGCACTATTAAAAGAAAGACTTTATTGCAAGAAAACAGTTCTGACAAGTTTAACTTTTTACTACTACATATTAACTTTTTTTTTCAGAAAAAAAGGGCTCTGCCACCCACGTTGGATGTGCAAGCTGATAACTGTGCCAAAGATAATAAGAACAACTGTGTCCTCATGTTTCTTTGTCAACTTGTAAAAGCAAATATATCCAAAAAGGTAGTTATATATTTTATTTATCAAATGTCATTATTCCATTGAATACTTTGACCTATAATTGTTAACTTTATACATTGTGACACAAGCAACACGACGGGTGCCACATGTGGAGCAGGATCTGCTTACCCTTCCAGAGCACCTGAGATCACCCCCAGTTTTTGGTGGGGTTCGTGTTGTTTAGTCTTTAGTTTTCTATGTTGTGTCATCTGTACTATTATTTGTCTGTTTGTCTTTTTATTTTTGGCCATGTCGTTGTCAGTTTGTTTTCGATCAATGACTTTGACTGTCCCTCTGGTATCTTTCGTCCCTCTTTTGTGACTTGAATGGAGAGTTGTCTCATTGACACTCATACCATATCTTCTTATTTATATAATATATAGTATAATTTTCATTGAGGCCCTCAAACACACAAATCACATGTATCAATCAAAATACAATATATATATATATATATATATATATAGAAGTCTATAAAAAGGACCAACCAGCAAATTTACTATGTACCGGATCGTCTAGAATAGACGATACTGTGCAGATAAGGAAAAAAATTACATAAGTCTAGAGATTTGCACAATTAACAACATCTTCGTATAATACCATCTTATATTAGTATCGTTGTGCAAATCTCTAGACTTTATATATATATTATGCAAAACAAATTTCTTGTTAGAGGGGTCTAAATACAGCACAAACAACATTTTCCAAAAGACCAAAAAAGTGAAAAAGTATATTTTAACAAAACGCATTTGACTAACAGGTCGAATAAGAAATTTGTTTTGCATGCACACGTATAAAAATTGCGGTTTTTATCCAACGCAATCATAGGTTTGAACGTTGTTTTCAATTTAGACTTGTTTATATTTTTTCGTTTGTGCTTGTATTATATTTGCCTTCGGGTTTATATGATCCGTTCATCCTATTTTGACTCCTCAAAATTCAAGAGTCTATCCTAAATTGAGGTAAATTGTATGGCTTTCCAAATACTGTTTCGATTCCTAACATCACTGAAAAGACATTAATTGTCGAAATCCGAATATGGTGTACAAAAACCTTTGCACCTTTTGTTTGCAGTATATCATCTTTTCCGCAAGTTTATTGTTTTTTGTTTAGTATTAAATTTAAAATTAAGATCCGTTTATTACATCGGTGATCCGTTTATTTGGCAATCGCCAATGGCGGTCAGCAGGGTTTAAGAACATTTGTTGTTCGACCTGTTAGTCAAATGCGTTTTGTTTAAATATACTTTTTCACTTTTTTGGTCTTTTGGAAAATGTTGTTTGTGCTGTATTTAGACCCCTCTAACAAGAAATTTGTTTTGCATGCACACGTATAAAAATTGCGGTTTTTATCCAAATTTCTTGGTAGAGTGGTCTAAATACAGCACAAACAACATTTTCCAAAAGACCAAAAAAGTGAAAAAGTATATTTTAACAAAACGCATTTGACTAGAAGGTCGAACAACGGATGTTCTTAAATCCTGATGACTGCCATGGCGATTGCCAAATAAACAGATCACCAGATGTAAAAATGGATCTTAATTTATTAATAATATACCAGACAGAAAACAATAAACTTGCGGAAAAGATGGTATACCGCAAACATAAGGTGCAAAAATTTGTACACCATATCCGGATTTCGACAATAAATGTCTCTTCAGTGATGTTAGGAATCGAAACGGTATTGGAACGCCATATAATTTAACTCAATTTGGGATTGACTCTTGAATTTTGAAGAGTCAAAATAGGATGAACGGATCATATAAACCCGAATGCAAATATAATACAAGCCCAAACAAAAAAATACAAACAAGTCTAAATTGAAAACAACGTTCAAACCTATGATTGCGTTGGATATATATATATATATCAGCTATAGTTAGAGGAGGGGATAAGGCGTCTGCGCAATGCTAGGCGGTGTTGTCAAAGAAGTGAGAAATCAAAACTACAGGTTCCAGCCCTGCTCGGGGAGGAAATAAAGAATCAGATCTACTCTAACATCGTTAGGTTGATTTTCTAGGCACATTATATATATATCAACCAACGCAATTATAGGTTTGAACGTTGTTTTCAATTTAGACTTGTTTATATTTTTTCGTTTGGGCTTGATATCTATATCATTAACGGTAAGCTTAATACAAAAATTTATGATAAAAGAGATAATTTTTCATTTCCTATAGTTAATTATCCATGTTTAGATGGTGACGTTCCCTTGTCACCATCTTATGGTGTTTATATATCTCAACTTGTACGAATCGCTCGTGTATGTAACAACGTTTTAGATTTTAGCGAGAGAAATTTATGTAATACTGAAAAATTATTACACCAGGGTTTTCGATATCATAAACTAGTCAAAACATTTACTAAATTTTATCATCGGTATAAGGACATCATTAGTAAATATAACTCAACATGCAGACATCTTATACGTTCGGGTATTTCACATCCAATCTTTTATGGTAATATTCTTTACAAAGCACAAAAATGTCAGTATTCACATCAAAAGCTAACAAAACCTTTAAACAGACTTATTAGGAAGGGATATAGTTACGATACTGTTGTTAAAGATTGCATATTTTGGCTTTAATATTGATTCACTTATAGGGTCTTTGCATCGGAATTAAACACATTTATTCTAAAACCAGTTGTTGGCATGCCACGGATTATGTTCTTCTCATATATTTTATGATAGTATAATACTAAACCCCTAACATTTACATTGTGCCTGATATTCATATGATGAAGGTATAATCTTTCAATCTTTCAATCAGTTTCATTGAGGTCTGGAGCTGGCATGTCAGTAACTGCTAGTAGTCTGTTGTTATTTATGTATTATTGTCATTTTGTTTATTTTCTTTTGTTTCCTATTCTGACATCGGACTCGGACTTCTCTTAAACTGAGTTTTACTGTGCGTACTGTTGTGCGTTTGTTCTTTCTACACTGGCTAGAGGTATAGGGGGAGGGTTGAGATCTCAAAAAACATGTTTAACCCCGCCGCATTTTTGCGCCTATCCCAAGTCAGGAGCCTCTGGCCTTTGTTAGTCTTGTATCATTTTTAATTTTAGTTTCTTGTGTATAATTTGGAGTTTAGTTAGACGTATATTATCACTGAACTAGTATACATATTTGTTTAGGGACCAGCTGAAGGACGCCTCCGGGTGCGGGAGTTTCTGAAGACCCATTGGTGGCCTTCGGCTGTTGTCTGCTCTATGGTCGGGTTGTTGTCTCTTTGACACATTCCCCATTTCCATTCTCAATTTTATTGTATTATATTTGCCTTCAGGTTAATATAATCCGTTCTTCCTATTTCGACTCTTCAAAATTCAAGAGTCAATCCTAAATTGAGGTAAATCATATGGCCTTCCAAATACCGTTTCGATTCCTAACATCACTGAAGAGACATTAATTGTCGAAATCCGGATATGGTGTACAAATTTTTGCACCTCATGTTTGCGGTATACCATCTTTTCCGCACGTTTATTGTTTTCTGTTTGGTATTATATTAATAATTAAGATCCATTTTATTACATCTGGTGATCCGTTTATATGGCAATCGCCATGACAGTCATCAGGGTTTAAGAACATCCGTTGTTCGACCTGCTAGTCAAATGCGTTTTGTTAAAATATACTTTTTCACTTCTTTTTTTGTCTTTCGGAAAATGTTGTTTGTGCTGTATTTAGACCCCTCTACCAAGAAATTTATTTTGCATGCACACGTATAAAAATTGCGGATTTTATCCAACGCAATCATAGGATTGAACGTTGTTTTCAATTTAGATTGTTTACTAGTATATTTTTTCGTTTGGGCTTGTATTATATTGCCTATTTTGACTCTTCAAAATTCAGGGAAAAACAAAAATAAGAAGATGTGGTCGAGTTGTCTAGCGCGTCGGGCATAGTCCAAGGCGATTTGGTGCCACGATATCTCAGTAGTATGAGTTCGAATCCCGGCCTGGGAAGAACAAAAAATGTGCTTCCGCAAATTTACAGATCTAACATTGTTGGGCTGAAATTTAGACGAATTATGTATACAGAATGTGTTTTCAGCCTTGTATCACCATCGCTGGTGATCCGATGAAGAAAATCTGTCGTAGAGTTGACACTGGTTCAGACGTACTTATTTATATATATATATATATATATATATATATATATATATATATATATATGTATATTCTAAAATTGGGTGTTAAAAACAATGCGGAAGAACCAATTGTAAGTACTGTAAAGTCGCCAACACTGACCCCTCTTTCAGCAGCACAGTAACAAAGCAGCGATACAACATCTATGTTACATCTAATTGCAAAACGGAAAATAGTATTTATATTCTTACTTGTGGAACTTGCAAGCTGCAGTATGTTGGTGAAACAGAAACGAAATTCAACATCAGACTTAACAATCACCGGTCTTTTTATACAAAAGGAAGAAACTGTCCAATTACGAGACACCTCTTAAGAACAGGGCATACTTTTGAAAATATCACCTTTCAAATGATTGAGGTAAACCAAAATTGGGACTGCCAAGGTTCTGGATGCATCAGCTACGTACTCTTGAACCTGATGGACTTAATGAGAGAGATGAAAAACAGTTCTACCCAAAACCAAAAGAATAAATCCTGAATTTCATTCTATTTAACTAAAACAACTATTTGTTTTGATTTAAGAATTGCTATGTACACTAAGCGGCAACAATATTTTTCTAGACAATTAACAAACATATATTTTTTATAGAACATCAATAAATTTTGTTAAACTTTTACTCAAATTGTGTGTAGTTCAAGCTAACAATAAGCGGCAAAAATATTTTTCTAGAAAATTTACAAACATATATTTTTTATAGAACATCAATAAACTTTTACTCAAATTTTGTGTAGTTCAAGCTACAAAAATATTTTTTTTGTCATGCATCCGATTTCACCTTGAGAGATGCACACGCCTGATGAAGCTAATTTGTTTAGCGAAATATTGCGTGAATAATATAAAATATAACAACTAATTTTATTATACTCATTAGTGTGTTAAAGTTACATTCTTAGGCACTTATATAATTTAATGTAGTAATTGCATCAGTTTATTTACAAACTGATCCATGCCTAGATAGATTGAATGTTAATTGTTGTTATTTTTAGACACTATATATATATGTATATATATATATATATATATATATATATATATATATATATATATATATATATATACAAGTCTAAATTGAAAACAACGTTCAAACCTATGATTGCGTTGGATAAAAACGTGTGCATGCAAAACAAATTTCTTGTTAGAATTTCACTAACAGGTCGAACAACAAATGTTCTTAAACCCTGCTGACTGCCATTGGCGATTACCAAATAAACGGATCACAGATGTAATCAATGGATCTTAATTAAATTTTTAATACTTAACAGAAAACAATAAACTTGCGCAAAAAGATGACATACCGCAAACAAAAGGTGCAAAGGTTTTTGTACACCATATCCGGATTTCGACAATTAATGTCTCTTCAGTGATGTTAGGAATCGAAACGGTATTTGGAAAGCCATACAATTTACCTCAATTTGGGATAGACTCTTGAATTTTGAGGAGTCAAAATAGGATGAACGGATCATATAAACCCGAAAGCAAATATAATACAAGCCCAAACGAAAAAATATAAACAAGTCTAAATTGAAAACAACGTTCAAACCTATGATTGCGTTGGATAAAAACCGCAATTTTTATACGTGTGCATGCAAAACAAATTTCTTGTTAGAATTTCACTAACAGGTCGAACAACAAATGTTCTTAAACCCTGCTGACTGCCATTGGCGATTGCCAAATAAACGGATCACAGATGTAATCAATGGATCTTAATTAAATTTTTAATACTTAACAGAAAACAATAAACTTGCGGAAAAGATGACATACCGCAAACAAAAGGTGCAAAGGTTTTTGTACACCATATCCGGATTTCGACAATTAATGTCTCTTCAGTGATGTTAGGAATCGAAACGGTATTTGGAAAGCCATACAATTTACCTCAATTTGGGATAGACTCTTGAATTGTGAGGAGTCAAAATAGGATGAACGGATCATATAAACCCGAAGGCAAATATAATACAAGCCCAAACGAAAAAATATAAACAAGTCTAAATTGAAAACAACGTTCAAGCCTATGATTGCGTTGGATAAAAACCGCAATTTCTATACGTGTGCATGCAAAACAAATTTCTTGTTAGAGGGGTCTAAATACAGCACAAACAACATTTTCCAAAAGACCAAAAAAGTGAAAGAGTATATTTTAACAAAACGCATTTGACTAACAGGTCGAACAACAAATGTTCTTAAACCCTGCTGACTGCCATTGGCGATTGCCAAATAAACGGATCACATATATATATCAATGATGTAAACATTTAAATGGTAATTGAGGGTAATACATAATTTTGATAGCTGTGTAAGTTTTTGTTTTGAACTCAGTTTTATACATTTTGTTTTTTGTGCATTAATTTTCATACTGTAATTGTTACACCAATATTGTACAGCATTTAAATCCTTTTGCAATACGCCGTAATTTTTTTTCAATTTTCTAATCATGAATATGTAATGTTGAATCATCAGCATATAAATCCATGTTGGATTGTTTAACGCGAAGAGGTAAATCATTATTAAAAATAACAGAGGACCTAAATTAAAATCTTGAGGGACTCCATATTTTACAAACGTTTCATCAAATTTAATGTTTGTGTATTGAACTTTTTGTTGTCATCAGTTAAATATGATTTTATCCAATTTATCATATGATCTCCGATTTGATAAAATGTTAGCTTTTCTAAAAGTATGGCATGCTAAAACTGTATCATGATAAACATCGGAGAACATATGATAAATTGGATAAAATCATATTTGTTTGAAAGACAACAAGTATTTAAAGAAGTAAAAGAAGGTTAGACATGAATTTTTCTAACAACTTGCCTTTCGGGCATGTGACCATGAAAAATTACTTGCCTGACAGGGCAAACTACTTGTCCAAATTTATACCTGCTTAAGAAATTCTAAAGTGCTGTATATTTGTAGACATACAATTATGTTATAGATAATGCATATTTTAAGGTTTTTCTTGTCGTAGAACACACCGAGGGTCGTCAGAATTGATCAAATGAAAGACCGACCGTAGGGAGGTCTTTCTTTGGGTAATCCTGGCACCCCGAGGTGTGTTCTACGACAAGAAAAACCTTAAAATATGCATTATCTGACTTATATACCGTCAAAAAAATATTGTTTTTTATAAAGATTTGCAAAATTTAGCATCCTATTTTACCGACCACACTAAAGTGGGATATTCCTTTCTAATGCGTTCAGGTTTTAACACGCCCTACGGGTCATTTAGAATGTGAAATAAAACTCACTAATTAATCTAGATACAAGTTGCTTTTTAAAAAAAAAAGACAATACGTGAACCTTAGAACTTTTTTATTCTAATTATTAATTCAACTGAATAAGAAATTATATATCAGTGTTATCTTGGCCATATGTGTAGAGGATAATATTTTATTTTTATTGTAAATCATTACAATTTTGGCATATTGAGAGAAGTGTTAAATATAAAGCAAAGAGAGAGAAAAAAAGATTCCCAAACGTATAATTTCTTAAAGATTAATAATAATTCAAAACATGGAGGACACATGTACCTTCTTCCAAAAATTCATAAAATTAATCTAGAAATAAGTAATGAGGCATTGCGAACTGGTCAGCTAGCAGGACACATTAATGTTCGTTACCGACCAATCATAAATAAGTGTAACTCTCCCGCGAGAGATACTTACTTGATCTAATTATAAATATAAAAAAGAAGATGTGGTATGATTGCAAATGAGACAACTCTCCACAAGAGACCAAATGACACAGAAATTAACAACTATAGGTCACCGTACGGCCTTCAACAATGAACAAAGCCCATACCGCATAGTCAGCTATAAAAGGCCCCGAAATGACAAATGTAAAACTATTCAAACGAGAAAACTAACGGCATAACTTATGTACAAAAAATGAACGAAAAACAAATATGTAACACATCAACAAACGACAACCACTGAACTACAGGCTCCTGACTTGGGACAGGCACATACATACAGAATGTGGCGGGGTTAAACATGTTTGCGGGATCCCAACCCTCCCCCTAACCTGGGACAGTGGTGTAACAGTACAACATAAGAACGAACTATAAAAATCAGTTGAAAAAGGCTTAACTCATCAGGTGGATATAAACAGAAATACTTCACAGAGTGGACGTGGCAGGGTACTTGTATATCCCAACAACAAATAGACACTAAGTACATATCTGAGAGTACTCGCAATTAGTGACAGCTAGTTCAAAGCCACTAACAACTAATTAAAAAAATCATGCATCTAAGACTAAATTATCAATTAGTACACATCCAACATCCAATTATTGAAGAGGCATAACTTTTACATTCAAGATACAAAAAAAATCATTAATTAAATAGAGTCACACGAGGTAAAAAAGTATGCATTCTTATTGCCTATGATGTACGTCAATGTACACAAATATGATCATTGATAATTTAGAAGAAACTGTTATCAATGCATTAGAATTTATTGACACACAGGAGAATATACTTTAAAGATTCTCAACAAAATAGATTTAACTGTATTTGTTAAATTGATTCTTAGAAACAATGAATTTGAGTTTAATGGACTGTTATACAAACACATCATAGGAGCGCCCATTGTCACCAACATGCACAGATCTGCATCTGTCTGCCCTATTCATAAAAATCTTAGATAGTTCCAATGGAGAGAAAACATCAAATTACACTGTCAATAGGGATGACGGTTTTATGGTCTTCACAGGCAAATTAGAGCAAGTTGAAGATTTCTTTAACCTTGCAAACGAAATTGACCATCTACTTGAGTTCTAATATGAGGTGTAGACATCTAGTATGGCCTATTTAGAGGGTGGTAAAGGGTTATTTTCGTGCAACGTTTTCGGCCTTTTTATTTCACGTGTTTCCGTGTTTCGATGTTTTATTTCTCGTTTTCTCTTGTTTCGTTCGATGTGCGTGCTTCGTGTTTTCCCTTAATTATTTTCCGTGTTTCGTGTCGGTACTCTTATTTTCTCGTGCTTGTCCCGCTTTTGATTAAAAAGTAAACCGGGACTAATTCAAAGTCAGCCCAAATATTGTTTTAAATTATAAACTAATTAACTGGTCCCAAGATATTTATTAATAGCCTATTGTATTACTATGATAAATCGGATGCAACTAACGGACGCTAAAAGGTGACCACATGCAGGGTCGCCATGTCCATTTATAATAACTGTATGATCTCCAAGAACGGCTGAGTAATAACTTTTTGTACTTTTTTCCTTAATATTTACGATTTTTTTACTTGGCTTCGTTTTTCCAGAGTGTTTTTTTTTCGTGCAACGTTTTTTTTTTTGTTATTTCACGTATTTCCGTGTTCAGACCCTCCCTTTTACCACCCTCTATTTAGATACCGAAGTGTACAAAAGCGAACGATTCCATAATAATGGAATTCTTGATGTTAAGTCATATATATTAAAAACACAGAAACGTATCAATATTTACCAATCACTAGTGCACATCCAAACACACATAAATTTAAGAGCATTACAGTGTGTGTATAATATAAGAAATTTCTACTTCTACCATTTAGTGACCACCGTCATTTGGTTGACTATCCTGTCACTGTGTGATGTGCGCTTGCATACTTAACAAGTCCAAAAATAATTTTAACAGAAAGGAAATAATTTGTGCTGTACATAACATTCATACATGGTGCAAATAAAAACATGAGACTTGAAATTTAATGTGCATGCAGTAGTCTCTTGAACGAGTCAAGACTTTCTGCAGCGTTCACTGAATAATAGTGACATTAATGAATTAAATAAACATTTAATTAACTTACAAGATAACTTAATTGATAGAGAATACTGTAAAAAGGAAACAGTAAAAGTGGTAAAAATGTATATTAACGAACAGTCTTTATTTTACTTGTTTTACTTTCATTTGAAACAGATTATTTTTTATCTGATTTGTCAAAATGACAAGTGTGCATAATGATTTTATTGTTACAAATTATTAAATCAAATTCCGAAGCCCACTATAACTCATTATGTAGAAACCACAGCACTATTTTAAAATATCTCTATGAATATCTAGACACAGATGTTTGATACCATAGGTCGTTATAATTAAATCTTGACCATTTAACTTTCACTTGTTTATCAAAGGGTACAACTGTCAACTTTGCTCAAGTCATTAAACCCTTGCAATGCATAAAATGTAGCTTTACAATAAATATACATGTTTGAAAAGGATCTATAGATTGTTTATTATCATATATCAGATGAGTAAATTAGCGATCTGTGAAAATTCTTTATTGCCATGTTTTAAATATCTTAGATACACCGTATGGAGGTGCTCTTAATTGCAGGAAGCTAAAACAGATAAGATAAATAGGTGTTCCGAATGAACAATAATTTAGCTTCCGAATATTCCTCCATAGACTATATTTCTAACTAATAAATATGCGTGAACCCTCAGGGGTTCACGCAATAAACCTTAGAAATTATTATCCATACACAATAAAAATATTACTGTAACTGCATGAAGGAAGACACAAATGAATTGTTACCATCTGATAACGGTGTATGAAAAATACAAGACACTTTGTAAGTAATTTATTGTACCAACTTAGTTTATGGAAAGGGGGAGGTGCTATGTTTTTTGTTTGTTTGTCTATTTGTAATGACATTTTGTCGCGGAAAAGTGATTATTTTTTCAACAATTTGAATTATTGAATCGAATGAAATATTCAGAATGATTATCTTTTGAATAGCAATACATTTTTTAACAGATAATCAGGATATAATTATATACCCTCCCCACACCCGACCTCATTTTAAGGTACGTGAATGCTATTCAATAGAATATAAGAATATTCTATTAGTTAATCATTTGAAAGAGTAAAAGGTATACATAAATGTAAAAAAGTTAAGAAATGTTACACGAAAACGAATAAAAATACATGTAGGTCACAGATTGATTTCCTATTCAGTGTGTATCGTCCTGAACATGCATGAAATATTTGCCACTGGACGTTAAGTAACCATCAATCAATCAACCTATTCAGTGTGAATCAATAAGATTTTCAAAATCTTACACACGAATATGTTAAATCTGGCTTTATTTTAAAGTGTAATGAAAGTTTTACATTAAAATTCATCTCGCATATATGATCATGTCTCTGTATCGTAGCGATAAATTAACAAAACTTCACATTATTTGTTTCTAAAATTAAAATTCGGGCAATGACGATTTTTTGTTTACACCTATCATAGATTGAACTTTAAAAAATAAATTCCCAAATCGGCAACAGAAACTATCAGACGAATATGATTTTGAAGCATTTTTATCAAGGAAAATAATGACCTCACACAGGTCATTATTTTATGCCTTGGAGCATATTTCATTGAAACATGGTATCGTCCGGGTTGATTCTTCGAAAGAATGACCTATCGTTCTGAAAGAAAATAACTCCATATAGGTATATAATAATCAGGTAGTGGATTGCCGATCTTTTGTCATCATTTTTCATAATATAAACAAAAAATATTTAGGTGACCAAATAAATGTATTTTAAACAACAATATGACAATATCATTGATAACCTATGGTGTTTTAAATTGTTTTTAGTTTAAAACAGACATAAACCTGCTAGACGAACTTGTACAAGTGTGCGTATGTGCACAGATGGGAGATTTATTCTTTAATTATGATTATGAATTTTTCCAAAAATAATTTTAAAAAAAATCACTTATACCATCTCACGTATCTTCAACAACAAATGATGCTGACAGAATTTCTTAATGTCAATTATATTTGATTTCATGTATCAGTCTCTGTTCAGATGTTCATCATCATCAAATAAATATCCGGTTTTACAAATTTACAAACATGTAGTTAGATATAGAAAATACTTAAGATATTCTTTAAAGTGTTTGATATTGTCGGATTGATATGACGTTTTATTGATAAAAACAGAATTAACTTTGGCACTAGATTCACTATTTCACTGTTTTTTTACTTTTATTTTTCATTTGCCCATCGTACAAGTACACTTCAGCTTTTACTTTACCGATGGTGACTTTCACTTGTCCCAGGCAATCGGGCAGCTGTTAACGTCAACCCTGTAAATATATGTATATCTGCCTTAGTGGTATTTGCAGCTAAATCACTGCATTTAAATTGACACTAAACAGCCATCTATCACAGGAATAATCATGACCTATTGTAGAGTATAGGAACAGTTTTGAATTCATCATTATGCAGCAATGCTGCAAAATTTTAAGTACCCTGATTATCAAAACTGAAATAAAAAAGAAAAAAATATGGAAATAAAAAATATAAATAAATGAGGATCCCTTTTGCTCATGTTACAATCTGTATTTTTTTTCCTTTGTATAACAGGTTAAAATTAGCTTTCTTATGGTTAGACATACACACGAGGACACAGACCAAATGTTCAGTCGAATCAGCTCCAAAGTCAAAGCTAAATAGGACAAATGTACAAATATTCCCAAAGTTACACCAGGCGATACAATAGAGCTTCTAGATAAAACCTGGTGAAGAGCATCTTCAGGGGCTTTGGTATTTCAAGGGATATTACCAGGGATTACAGAAACTCACTGGGATAAAGTGTCCTCATGTCTTCAAAATGCAACTTCGACTAGATGACCAAGTCCATGCATCAATCAAAGTTTGGCATCTTAGTGAACAGACGTACAAACCTATTATTCTTCCACATGTTCCAGGTAATACAATTTTACTATTCCACTTGTTCCAGGTAATACATTTTTACTATTTAGTATATCAAAAGGAGCACATGTTTTTTAAGGTAGTATAAAAAAACAAATCAAAGATATGGGAATATATAGCCATTACAAATTATCAAGGTACACTTTCACTTTTCTATTTTTGAAAGAAGACATCTTTATTTATGGTTATAACATACTTAACATAGCATATACAAGTACACTTTTCTGTTTTCTGCTCTTTGGTTGGGTTGTTGTCTCTTTAACACATTCCCCATTTCCATTCTCAATTTTATTTTGATGAATTAAAAACAAAGCTAAGAAAATTCAGATTTTCTAGGGGAGATAATTCTCACAATTAAGTTTCTACAAAGATCTTATTTGTTTTATAGCATGGAAATGATTATAGTGTCCATTATTTTACTTACCTGGCCTTTAAGGCCATGTGAGCTTTGGTCATCACTTGGCATTCGTCGTTGTCGTCCGTCGCTGTAGATTTAAAAAAAATCTTCTCCTTTGAAATTACTTTTAAACAATTTCAGCAAAACTTTGTCTGAATGATTCTTAGAATATATAGGATAATTTTTTTTTTATTTGTTTAGACACAAAAATAACCGAAACGCTAAAATAGAACATAGGGGTAAAATCCAGTTTTTGGCTTATAATTTCAAAACTAAAGCATATATGGAACATATTTAACATGGGGTAAAAGTGTTCGTTACGTCAATTATAAATTTACATGTAAATTGGTACTTATTAACTAACTTTTGAATTGTCAGTTAATAATGTTTTCATTATGTTATCTTATTTATTTTTGTTGCTACCAACTTAAGTGTAAAAAGGAAAAAAAGAGATTTCATGGGATATGTAAATTACTGGATTACTGTTTCCAAAACTATTTTTTTAAGTGTATGATGCATATAGATTTTGTTAAGGGAA
The DNA here is from genome assembly GCF_021869535.1 of Mytilus californianus. NCBI lineage: Eukaryota > Metazoa > Mollusca > Bivalvia > Mytilida > Mytilidae > Mytilus > Mytilus californianus. The sequence continues at coordinate 288,678 of NW_026262738.1, forward strand.
ATTATAAGACAAATTGAAATCAAAATCTCAGCCTTGTAGTCGGACCTTTGATGTAGGTTACTAATTATTTGTATGCGCTGCCCTGTACCAATATAAAAATAAGAAGATGTGGTATGATTTTATATGAGACAACTATCCACTAAAGTTCAAATGAAGTGGATATAAGCAATTATAGCCAACCATACGGCCTTCAACAATGAGAAAAATCCATACCGTTTAGTCGGCTATAAAAAGCCCCGACATGAAAAATATGAAGCAATTCAATTGAGAAAACTAAAAGCCTAATTTATAACAAAACAATTTAAGAAAAACAAATATGACAGACATAAATCAACGACTGCCACTGAACTACAGGCTCCTGACTTCGGACAGGCACATAATTAATGTGGCGTGGTTAAACATGTTTGTGAGCACTCCACCCCTCCTAACCTTGGACAGTGATGTAACAGTACAACATAAGAAACAAACTATAAAAATCAGTTGAAAAAGGCTTAACTCATCAGATCGATACAAAGAAAAACTTCAAAAACACAGACAGGACGTGGCAGGGTATGTATCCATCCCTCATTCCTAACAACAAGAAGACACTAAGTACTAATTTCATTTTAAATTAATAGAACTGTATCTGTTCAATTCTACTTCAGTTCAAACTTTAAAATTTAGAATACTGATTTTCTGCCACTTTGAAATCATGAAACATGCTGTATTTGATTAAAGGAAGACCGTACTTTGACCTATAATGGTTTAATTTTATAAGTTTTGACTTGGATGGAGAGTTGTCTCATTGGCACTCATACCACATCTTCTTATATCTAAATACATTTTTTTGTACCTGAGAAAATCTTGTTTATAATGTTTCGTTATACACAATATGGAAACTGCAGTGTCAAATATAATTAAGTTATGCCGAATATTCATTATGATTCCTCTAGTGTTGTCTTTTTCTTCGTTGAATTCTTAAATTAATAATATATGATTAATCAACGTACAAAGTCCATGAAAAATAGTATCCCACAAAAAAAAACAAGAACCCACAGTACATGAAATGATTGCTTTTTTTTCGCAAGGTACATGCCAATAGTGAAACAAATATCTGTAAAAAAATGAATTAACATTACGCTATAATGCAGTTTAACAAAGGATATTAATTGTATGAATTTTCATAGGAATTTTAAACACAAAGAACATATTTCCTCGGAGGAAATTTAAAAAAGGAGTGACGTACTTTTAATTTCCTCAGTGGAAAAATAACAGATACATTATTTCCTCCGAAGAAATAAGCTGGCTCAAAGTTTCCTTAATTTCAATTATAAAATTTTCTCAAGGGAATGTTGGAGTCATAAAATCACCTCAGTGGATATTTGAATCACTAAGATTTCCTTGGAGGATTTTTTGTTCATTCAATTTTCCTCAAGGGAATAATCAATACTAAAATTTATCTAAGGGAAAACGGTTTCCTTTGAGAAAAAATCTGTTTCCCTTAGGGACATTTGATTCCCCTTGAGGAAAATAACTTTTCCTCTGACGAAATTTGTTAAAAAAAAAGGTGGGCATCACTTCTTCAACAGTGGAGCTAAAGCCAAAAAATAATTTAGGGCACATATCAGGGAATCAATACCAACAAAGTTATAAATTCCATTTTGACCTACCTCCAAAAATCAAGCTGACAACTTTTGCACTCAGTGGAATTGCAGACATTTCCCGGAGACTTTGTGGAAAATTTCGTGATATTAACAGTTGTAGTCATTTTTCATTTAATCGCCATCACGTATTGAGCTGCCTTTTAGTATGTGAGTCTTCTATTATAAGTCACAGATCGAGTTTTTTTTTTTTTTTTTTCGCTTCGCTGATTTTTGCCGGAATTACGGGCTTTGGACTTTGCAAATTTCGTGAAAATAACAGATGTACTCACTTTTTTTCTAAACGCCTTCACATATTGAGCTTTTTTGTAGTATGTGAGCCTACTATGTTGAGTTACAGATAGAGTTTATGTTTGGTTCCACTCCGCTTTTTTTTGCCGAAATTACGGGCGTTAGACTTTGAGAATTTTCCCTACCAAAAAATGGCTTTAGGCTTTTTTTGAGAGCGGGGCCAATCGTGTCGTTCCGACACATCCAGTTTTTAATAGTTTTATTGATTTACTTTAGGAGAATATAAACAGAAGGGTTCATAAGATATTTTTTATAGGGTCATGTTTTTTTTTTTTTTGGAGAAATTTAACATCAGGTTTGAGAAGAATTTTTTTCGATGCTTTGTTTTAGGTGAATGTAAACATAATGGTTCAGACTGGAAGATCGGTGTAATAGGAAAAAGAGAACTGCTTTACAATCAAATGTAACCAAAACAACAGTACGACATTACCCGAAGGGAAGAAATATTATGTACATTAAAAAGCACTGCAATCTACTGAAAGATTATGTCAAATGTATTAGACCGGACAAATATTTACATATAGATTGGTTATATGTGATTTTTGTGCTTCATTGATGTATTGTTAGAACAAACTATCTCCATATTTAAAAAAAAGTAGCACAAAACGCCGTGTAATAGAACAGTTCTAGGATAACTATCGACGAACAGACACACAACAATAATAAAAATAATACATACTTAACAATTAAAGATTGATCTATTGAGTCCGTGCTACTAAAATTGCAATGCAACATGTCTGTCCCTATCAATTATCGGAATTCTACCCAAATTTACTGGCCATACGTATTGCATGTATTGTTAATTTGTTCTCGTCCTGAATATGCATGAAATATCTGTCACTGGACGTTAAGCAACAATCATTTAATCAACCATTTTATTTCACCATGATCCTTCTTTATCTATTAAAGTACGCATCATCGAGAAAATGTATCACCACTCCAATAGCCTATACTAAGTACTCCTTTCCGAAAAGATGGAGAAAATTTCTGAATAAGGAAACTAGGTACTACAATGCCATATGGTTGTAATGATAACATCAAAGGAGTTGGAAATTTGTCAAATCAAGCCTGCAGTGATATTAATGTAATGAGCTTATTCAATACTACTTTAAGAAACAAATGTAGTCATGGGCAAAAACATCACCATCGGCCTAATGTAAAAAAGTCCTCCAAATTTAGATCGCCCTCAAGGAGCTTTGATGACCTTTTTTCACATCTTCATCATCCGCTAGGGTTACATTACATTAGAACTATTACCGTCTCACGAACTGTTAATAACTAAGATGTATTTCCCCTGAAATTGCAAAGGCAAACAGAAGCTAAAATATACGACCCTTTTATATATATTCTATCGGATTTTCGCCTGTTATATTATAATAGCAGTATAAAATTTTATGGGTTGGTTTTAAGAAAACACGAAAAAACATGATCCACGTAAACATACAAAATTGACCTCTGATAAATAAAATACCAAATGATTTTGAAAGGGGGGCCCCAAACTAAGCAACGTTTGGAGGAGAACAGGCAGAAAATCTTGAATAACCATAAAAGTAGCTGTATTTAGGGGGAGGGTCGCGCACCCTAAATTCGCCTCTGGACATGTAAACCTACCCGGACACGTTATTCTGACTCCGAGCAGACCAGTCTTTGCTCTTACTCTTTAATGCTGCTTGCGCAGCGGAGACGAATCAAATACCACTTTAAAAGTTTCTGTTTTGATCCAGCCGGGGTTCGAACCCACGACCTCCTTTACTACATGTATCACACGCTCGTCACGCTTGGTCGGGAAGATATGCCACGTGCACACAGATTAAAGACTTGCGTAACTACCAATCTGTTTAACTCCGTTCGAGTTCTATAAATGTTCCAAAAACCTATAAAACAATTGTCATAGCTATCCTAGCGCACAAACAAGTGTCTTATCATTTGAATCATTATAACAACAAAAAAAGCAAATGGAAAATTCCAAAACTTGTTTTCCAATTTCACAAAAAAAAAAAAATGACACTGGAACGGAATCTGGAAAACTTTTTTGTTTTAATTCTACCACAGAAAAAAGTTTTTTTCCCAATTATTTTTTTCAAATTTAATATTAAAAAAAAAAGAACATACATGAATGATTATCTATACGTTTCGTGCGCAACAACGTTAACTGCATGTTCAAAATTTTCTCAATCCCTAATTTTAGAGTTTTACTTTAAGAAAAAAATATTTCAATGTTTTAACAACAACTTGTTTTAATTAATAGATGAACATCTGCACAAAATGCGCGATAACTGTTCAAAATTTCATCTATATTTTTGTTGTCATAATGACTGACGGACACAAACATACAGACAAATGGCACTTCGGCGAGAGTACTGAGTTTCATTTTTAATGTACGTAACAATCTACAGGGATAAAGGTAACTTACATAGACACATTCGGACACCAGAGACAACACCGTCTCTTTCTTAACGTAGAAGCAACAATCATGAATTGCAATTAAGTCTGATTTAATTAGACAGGGGATTGAACAAACGACCTTCCACACTTCAGGCAGATTTTTACGATTCGACAAAGGTCACAAAAATCTATATTTAAAGTAAGCAAAAACATCCGAATGACAAAACAAATGACTAGCATACATGTATTAGGCCCGGGAACACACATATCGGCCTGGAGTCCCTATAGTGGACAGTGGTATTACTGGCACATTTTTTTCATACACCTTCCTAATTTATTTCATCATGTTTTAGCCTCAAAAAGATAGAAAGGGTATAAATACACTGTAAATGAATTTTAAAGTAAAGAAGTGATTTAGTCCAGTTGAAAAAGGTAAACAATTAGTATGTCTGCAGCTATCAAACAAAATCCAAGACGCCTTTAACATAAAATTGTCCATGTCCTGAGTTAAGGCTGATAAAGGTTTCTCTAATTTTGATATTATTTGCCCAAAAGCAGCACAACGCAGGGACGGATCCAGGATTTTTGAAGGGGACGTAATCCCATAAAAGTGAAAATATACATTCGAGCGAAGCGAATCGAAACTTTTTAAATGATTTTATGCAAAAATTATCCATATATATATATATATATATATATATGAGCCAGTCCATGCAAAAAGGTACAAAAAAAAAAATACGAAATTTCAAAAAGAGTGCATAATTATTGGTAGCAGACTTGTGATTTATAAAACACAGTTACTTTTCCTCCTAGCCTACCCTTCAGCTGTAAGCTATACACACCTTCAAGTTCTGAACCCCCTTGCTTTATTAAGATTTTGCTGAATTATTTCATATATTTTAATCATTTCCATGTATAGTTTAAATATCTTAACTTGCCACGTCGTGATGTTCACTCCGGTAGCAGTGGGGATAAGGCTCACGCTTACAATGCTGTTATCAATGCAACCAAAGGGGGTAACGGTTCGTGTCCCGTGCAAGGACGGTTTATTATTTATATAATATTAAATAACTTAACTTAACTTAAATTCCACTTTCAAAAACACATGATGACATAATTTTTGCATTTTTCCTTACGTTCAAATGTTGTCTTCCTTTCTTTAAACATAGGTAGAGATGATAAACATTGTTGACCTTTTGTCTCTATGGTGCCGTAAATTGTTAAGTTTCTGCTCAGTATAGCATTGTTCCGGGTAACAAATGATTTCACACTTGCTTAAGTACAAAAATTCAGATATTTATACGTCTTTTTCCGTTTTAATTGACAAATTTGGGACAGAATGGACAATTTTATGAATGTTTACATTGATAGCAATTTTTTCGGATAAAATCGTTTTTTCAAAAATATTTGAACGAACTTTAACAACCTGTCCTGTGAAGTTTATCAAAAGACTTTTTGTACCTTTTCGGATGGACTAGCTCATATATAACGGCAACGCAAATCACGTGTATTAAACATCGTCTAAGCCTAAGGATATCATTTCAGATTCAACTTCCTAATCTCCAATCCACAGACACGCCATCCCCGTATCTTGTAAATTTTACTAGTACACGAATTCCTAATAAGCTTGGCATTACCTGTTGTTGACACTCGTTAGAAAATCCATCGTAAAGTTCGATGTATTTCGAAATTATTAAGCAATTTATAAAAAATACAGTTTTTCACAAAAATGCCAAATGTCAAAAAAAAAAAAAAAAACCCAAACATTTTCATTTTTACTTTTATTACAGACCTTCTAAAATTCAAACTAGATTAGTATTATCCCAGCTCAAATCGGTCAATGTTATTCATTAGTAATGTATTTCTATGCAGTATATGTATACACAAACATACACACTAACCTACACACATCTCTCTCTATATACAACATTTCCTCAAAACTTGAAATACTGACCAATTACTTATAGCTTGCCTAACGCTAATTTGAATTGTAAGACATTAAACTGATTTATAAAGCTTTCAGTATCAAAATTGAATTGCATAAAAATAAAAAAGTATATATATATTATTTTTATCAGTTTTCCGGATGACCTTAATAATGTTTACCTTTAAAATGATTTTTCGACAGAATGTTATATAACTTGAATTTCGTTCTTCTTTCTGGTCACTAAATCCACCTAAAGCTAAATGTCTCAGTCAGATGTATAATAGAAGGCGATAAACACTCAAGTACATATACCACATGCTGTTACTCCTTACCGGGACACACATCTTATTACGCAATAAGTACGAATGTAAAATTATCGATATCATGGTAAATTCTGCAGAATGTATCTCTGGACTTGGGTGTTAATGATATTTTGATCTGACAAGAAGAATGAGTAGTTGTTAATTTCTGTGTCATTTTGTCTCTTGAGGAGAGATCATACCACATCTCCTTTTTTTTATATGTGTTTTTTTTTTTTTTTTTTTTTATTCATTTGTGTTTTTATGTCCAAACAATGCAAAAAAACAATCGCATTCTAACAGAATCTTTAAAATGTGCTGCCTTGGAGCCTATATCAGGAGACCGATTTTACCTCCTGTTTAGGTTTTTGAAAAAGAAGCATTTAATAAACAAATTGTGGCTTTTTCGTATTTATTATACAGTTAAGATTCAAGGCCATATTTTGCCAAAAATGAAGAATAATTACGCTTAGTACGAATTGCGAGAAGAGGTTTCGTATTTCGTATAAAAAAAATATTATAGTAACGACTCTCTTTAAGTTATGTCGCGTTAATATCTTTTGAATAAAGTGGTGCAGCTGGATGCACCCTTAAATAAAAAATAGTAACCATATATAGCAGGTATGCGTCAATCAGACAATAACGTAACATAAGGAGACGTGGTATAATTGCCAATGAGACAACTATTCACCAAAGTTCATATGAAGTGGATGTAAGCAATTAACAATTAGAAAAACCCATACCATCTAGTTGGCTATAAAAAAAAAAGTAAAATCACAAAAATACTGAACTCCGAGGAAAATTCAAAAAGGAAAGTCCCCAATCAAATGGCAAAATCAAAAGACCAAACACATCAAACGAATGGATAACAACTGTCATATTCCTGACTTGGTACAGGCATTTTCTTAAGTAGAAAATGGTGGATTGAACCTGGTTTTATAGCTAGCTAAACCTCTCACTTGTATGACAGTCGCATCAAATTTCATTATATTGACAACGATGCGTGAACAAAACAAACAGACACAATAGGTAAAAATGTCAAAAATAGGGGTACAGCATGCGCAGTCAACATTGTGTTATCATCTTAATCACTATAAAAACAAACAAATGTAACGAAGAAGCACAAAAAGGCATACATCAAATTTAACATCCTCATTTTGCTTATATTATACGATTTTATTTATCTATGTAAAATCCACCCATAAAGGATGGAAGGTTTTAAGTACTGGCGTAAAATCACGCGTTTGAAATTCGCACAGGTAGACATACAATTATTTTGTCGTTCAAAGTATGACGGGATACATAAATACAGAGTCACGTAAAATGGATATCACAAAAAACAGACTTAACAGTAAAAGTAATATTAATAAACAAAATAATTGTGTGGTTCAAAGTATGACGGGATACACAAGTACAGTCACGTCAAATGTATATCACAAAAAACAGACTTTACAGTAAAAGTAATATTAATAAATAAAATAATTTTGTCGATCAAAGTATGACGGGATACATAAGCACAGAGTCACGTCAAATGGATATCTCAAAAAAACAGACTTAATGCACCGACATGAAATATATGAAACAACTTCAACTGAGAAAACTATCGGCCCAATTTAGAACAAAACAATTTACGAAAAACAAATATGACAGATATGACCCAACGACAACCACTGAACTGTATACAGGTCGATCCTGACTTGTGACAGGCACACACAGAATGTAGCGGGATTAAACATGTTCGTAAGTGTTCAATCCTCCCCTAACCTTGGACAGTGGTGTAACAGCACAACATAAGAAAAAAATATAAAAATCAGTTAAAAAAGGCTTAACTCATCAGATTAATTAAAAAAACTTCAAACAAACAAACTGACCGGACGTGGCAGGGTATCTATCCATCACTCATCCGTAACAACAAAAAGACAGTAATCCAATAAAAAAAAAGAAAATCTAGTGATCAACATTCGTCACCCATACACGATGGTCTTTTCGGTCAATAAGACATGGTAATTAAGGCCTTTAGTCGAATAAGTTGTGAATAAAGTAAAAGAAACTACCATTAGTTCGTTATCTATCCCAAATGCTTGATGGGTAAAAATAAAGTATTCAGGATTTACCTTTTTTGCAGTAAACCACTTTTCAAAAGAAAATTCGATAATGAAGCCTTGAAGTATTTCTAAGAAACTGTTTTCTCTGTTTTCGTAGCTTTCTTTCTTGTAAGAACATTGGCTACTGTATTAACTTTCAGAATTCTGACTTTTTATGTATAAAAGCTATATGTATACTTCTTTGAACTTGATTTAAATAATTGCGAACACTTATTTATAAAGTATTTCAGATAAAGCGCTGTATTGTAGTATAGTTATAACTATGTTCCGAGAGTATAGCCCGAGGAAAATATGTTTTTTAAGGGTAAACAAGATCTTCATAACTGGAGAAAAAAACGAATTGAAATGGAAATATAACTCATAACAAGAATATGACTGTTTAAATTAAAGAAAGCATCCATTTTTTTCATAGAATGTAAGCATTTTATTTTTTAAATTATTTTGAAAGAGATTAATAAAAATAATTCATTTACATGAGAAAAAGCTAGGTATTCGGGAAGGAAGGATGTGACTGACTGAATAACGTGTACAATTATTTCCCATTATTTCGGCCTCTTTACTGCAGTGTAAATCTGCATTTGTTTCATGAAGTTGTTTAATTTACACATTATAACAAAACTTAGGATGAGACGGATGAATTTTTAGTCGGTTGTTTAACGTCCAGTGGCAACTATTAGATGACTTATTAGGGGAAGAATATTCGATATGAAATAAATATGAACAAGGACGTATACGTGCAGATTTTTAACTTTTACTTTAAACGACAGCGTCCCCGAAAATTATTATTCAACTAATGTAAAGCGTTCCGAATTCACTCCAAATTTCTGAATTTATCCTCATTATGAAATCAAGATGAAAGAAATTTCAAATGTTCAGGCAAAATAAATAATACCTTTTTGAGCTATAAAGCCAAAATGATCATTAGGAAAGGATACACACAAGAGCTAACAGTTCACCTTTTATTATGTTGAACCTATTTGAAAGTCAAACGTAACGTGCTATATTTGATTGATTTATTCTGTATTCTGTAATCCCCTCAATGAACGCTCGTATGATAATGGTTTTTCTTTTATTATTATTTGAAAATTAAGTCCTGGTAAAAGTTTACAACTGTAAAACCATCGAAACCATTTGTTTTAGACAGTCTATTGTTGACGACTTTTTTGGTTATTTGTGTGGGTGAGTTGCTGTCTCCCTGACCTATCTATCACATCTCCTTACTAGTAGTGTTTTCGTATATATATGTACGCGACTTTAATATCGTCATTAAAATCGCGTCATTCACACAATACTTTACTTTTCGTTTTATTTTCTTATTTTGACATGATAAATATACAAATTAGAAGATGTGGTATGATTGACAATTTCGAATATTTATAGTATATAACCTCGGTGTTGTCATGATCACAAAACTTTTCAACCTAAGTGACATTGATCTTCAGTTCTGACATTTTCGTTAATTTGAGTTATTGACAAACAATCGCATTTGTTTACTTGTGGCACGTTCCTTCGTTCACGTTTCTGCTCTTTAACGGCCTTTTTTCCGCAATTATTTTCAAAAGAATTTCATAACAATTGATGGACTTTTTCAAAAAGATGTTTGTCTCATCTGAAAGCCAGAGTAATGTTGTGTTGTACGTATACATGCATGTTGAAAAAAAAATGTAGATTTCTATTAAAATGTTAGCAGTTCAAAATATTGATTCACAGTATTTATATTAATATACGTAAAACAGAGAGAATTATCATAAAATATTTCAGGAAATATTAAAATGACAAACAATTTCATTTTTCACAAATTTAAGTGGATTTATAATATACACATACTAAGGATCAAATGAAATGCATACATCGAATGTAACGGTGACATGTAGCTGTTTCCATCCTTGCCCTTTGGTCGTTGATGGATAACTGTATCATTGGCTATGGAAAGCCTCAGCTGTCATATATTAGACATTTACACAACGTTATGCTGAAGCTTTCAATGTAAAGTTAAGACAGCGTGACGATGAATTAAATCATCAAAATGCAAACTTTAAATAATAAAATGCTAAGTTGAATCTGCGTTGTGTTGACTTGCAACTGCAAGTGTTGATGTTGTGAAAGCATCGTGGTAAGCCTCGGCGTTATGATGATATGCCTATAACACGTAACGTTGAGTTGAAACTATATATTTTTAAGTTGACATTACACGATGTTAACTTGCTACTGCATAATGCTTAGACGTCTTCTTCGATTGCTAGGATAACAAATAAAACGAAGAGTTGAACTTCATGATGTTGACTTATTATAAATAAATGTTACGCTTAGATATCACAACGTTATATCATTATAATGTCACGATAGGTTTATCATACTGCATGTAGACTTTAAACTACACGATGTAAAGCTAAACTAGCATAACGTTATACCACTATAATGTCACGATAAGCTTAACATACAATATGCTCACTAGAAATTACACGACGTACAGTTGAAAGTTCGTGATGTTAAGCTAAGATAGCATGATGGTATATCATTATAATGTCATGATAAGCTGACCATACAATATGCTCACCTGGAATTACACGACGTACAGTTGAAAGTACGTGATGTTAAGCTAAGACAGCACATTGCTACATCACTATAATGTAACGAAAGGCTTATCATAAAATATGCTTACTCAAAACTACACAATGAACTGATGAAAGTACATGATGTTAAGCTAAGAGAGCACGATGCTATATCACTTTAATGCTACGATAGATTTACCATACAATGTATTGACTTAAAACTACACGATGCACAGTTGAAAGTTTATGATGTTGAGCTAAGATAGCACGATGTTATATCATATACTAGTTGGTATGTAATAGCATTGTTACATTTAAACTTTTGTTGAATTGAAAAGGTCAGACTGTAAAACCAAAACGGTGATTCTCTCGGGCACTACCGCTTCCTATATATAAAGCTTAGATAGCACGATGGTATATCATTATAATATCACGATAGGCTTACCATTTAATATGCTTACCTGGAATTACAAGACGTACTGTTAAACTACATGATGTTAAGTCTTAATAGCACGATGTTATATCATCATAATGTTACGGAGGGATACTCATACATTGGGTTGACATAAAACAACAGGGCGTACAGTTGAAAGTATACAACGTTAAGTCTGGATAGCACGATGTCATATCATTAAAATGTATCGATAGGCTTTTTATACAATGAGTTGACTTAAAACGACATAATATACAGTTGAAAGTAGACGATGTCTATCTAAGCTTACTTAGATATCACGATGTTATATCATTTTTATGTCACGATAGGCTTATCATACATTATTTTGACCTGAAACGACACGGTGATATGTTAAAAGTACACGATGTTAAACTGAATAGGGTCTATGCTATATCATTATTCTATCGCGGTATGATAATCATACAATGAGTTGACTGAAAACGACAGGATGTACAGTTAAAAGTATATGATGTTCAGCTAATAAAGCACGAAGTTAGATCATTTAAATGCCATGGTAGGCTTATCAAACAATAGGTTGGCTTAAAACTACACAACGTGAAGTTGAAATTACACCATGTTCACATGCGGTAGCAAAATGCTAAGTATGACAGACTGGTAATAAGTTTAAATATCGTCTTGTAAAGGTTAAATTATATTATGGTTACTTGAAATAATAGGTTGCTGTCATCCAAGAATGTATCTCTAAATTAAGAAATTGGTACGAAAATTGAAAACATTAAAATGAAAAGTTGAAATTTCAATAAAATTACCTAACATATTTCTATGTTATTAACATCAGAACTATGACACGTTCAAATTTTATAAAGCCAGGATCATTTAACAATATGAAGACTTGGAGTAGTTTGGTCTTCACTTGAAACAGCGAAATGCTTAATTATAGAAACAAAACGTATAGTACCATCAAAACAATGACTGGATCACACATATTTGTGTTGTATATAACCTTCGTGGTGTTGACTTAAAAAAATAATTCTAAGCTAAAATCATCCTAGTAAGATGAATTGAAAGACACTATGAGGGGTCGGACATGATCATTTTTTGGGGAATTGAAATTTATTGTGTGTTCTTGATCATAAGGCAACCATTGATCTGTCACAGGAAGAATTATTTTCATTTTGATGTTCTCAACGTAATTTGTCGTTTGCTTCTCCGTTGGGAAACACATACTTTTCGAAATGGAAGGTGTTTTGAAGAAACTGAACATGCAATCTTTATATCCAAACTTTGAAGGTCAAACAATAACTCCTGATATTGTTGGTTTTCTGTCTTCTTCGGAACTGAAGTTAATCGGAATCACGCAAACAAACGACATGATGAGATTACGAACCGAGTGCGTTAAATTTGGCTCTAATGTCATAATTAAGGACACTAGTAAAAGTGGAGCTCCTAAATTTTACATACCAAAGGATGTTTTAGTAAACTTTATTGAAAGCGGCTTCTTGATCTCAGAGATAGCAAACCTTCTCTCTGTTTCTGAGAGTACAATATTTCGCAGAATGAGACAGTTCGATATAAGCAAACAGTATTTTTCTGATACACAAGATGGGGATTTAGATTTAACACTTGGAGAATTAATGGTATCTTTTCCAAATTGTGGTGAAAATATGTTGAAACAAATGTTACTTATAAAGGGGGTAAAAATACCAAGGTGGCGTTTAAGAGACAGTATACACCGAGTTTACGCCCGTGGTTCACAAGAAAGAAGAAGACATAGGCTTAAAAGAAGAGTATACAATGTGGCACGAGCTAACCACTTGATACAAATCATAAACTTCTTCGATGGCACTTTGTCATAATTGGAGGAATAGATGGTTTCAGCAGGATGGTAACATTCTTAAAATGCGCAGACAATAATACATCGAACACTGTTCTACAATGCTTTTTGTCAGGTATTCAGCAGTTTGGCATTCCATTCCGTGTGCGATCTGACAAGGGGCTGGAAAATGTAAGAGTAGCAGATTACATGATCCAGAATCGAGGACCAACAGGAATGATCACCGGTAAAAGTACACACAATCAAAGGATCGAACGATTATGGCGAGATGTTTATGAGGGTGTGCTATCTTTCTTTTACAATTTATTTGGTTTCATGGAAGATGAAAAAATATTGGATCCTCTGAATGAAGTTCATATAACAGCTCTTCATTTTGTATACCTAGATGAGATTAATAGACATTTATCGTTTTGGGCAGAAGCATGGGCAGGGCATAAGGTACGCACTGTTCGCTCGTCCCCTTTAAGATTGTGGACATCAAGTCAAATTCAAAACCCTATCGGAATCAATGAAGAAAATATAGCAGACTACGGTGTTGAAGGTTTCATAGAAGAAAACATTTATCCGGAAAATGAACGACCAATATTCGAACCATTACCACAGGTTATAAACCAGCGATCAAGAGAACTTCTCGATACCGCAATTATTGGAAATGATTCCAGCTTTGGTATTGAAAGTTACATAAATTGTCTCCGCATTCTTGGACAGTAAAGTATTCGAAATAAGAAAATAAAGCATTGCAAAATTCATACATCAATGAATATACCAAAATATACCGAGTAGAAGTTATTTAAAAATCAGTCAGTACATGTCGTTGGTAAAGAAAATTGAACCATTTGTTTTCAGTTCAGTTCAGTTCAGTAATAATATGTTAGTTTCCGCATTATGTATGAAGAAACTGAGACATTTATCAATGAGACAGCAACCAGACGACACAAATAACCCGGATACTGCTTGAGAGCAGCATAAAGTCTTCAACAATACTACACAATATGCTTACCTCTATATCTTCCCAATTATGCATGTAAATGTAAAGGGGTATGTCCAAGAACGGTTAACACTGGCCCTAAGTTTGTAATACTTTATGATCATGCCAAAATTCTACAATTTTCACATAAAAATAGTAGTTATATTGCTATAATATATAAATAACATGTAGCTGAAAAGGGAATAAAGCAGATTATAACACCGAGAAAACATGTTCAACTGAGGCGAAGCCAAGGTTGACTGGCAATGTTTTTTTTTTGAGAGGTAACCATTTGCTCTATCCCCTCTCAGCTATATGTGTTATTTAATTTATTATTCTGAATTTTCTGTCCTTATTATCTTTTTAACTTTTAATGGCAAGTAATAAACTATGACTTCATGTACTAATAACGTTACAGTCCATAGAAAAGTAACAAAAATGAAGCATGATTTAAAAAAGAAGATGTGGTATGATTGCCAATGAGACAACTCTCCACAAAAGACCAAATGACACAGAAATTAATAACTATAGGTCATGGTACGGCCTTCAACAATGAGCAAAGCACATACCGCACAGTCAGCTATAAAAGGCACCGAAATGACAATGTAAAACAATTCAAACTAGAAAACTAACGACCTAATTTATATACAAAAAATAAACGAAAAACAAATATGTAACACATAAACAAACGACAACCACTGAATTACAGGCTCCTGACTTGGAACATGCACATACATATAGAATGTGGCTAAAAATCAGTTGAAAGAGGCTTAACTCAGCAGATGGATAAAAATACAAATACTACAATTACAAGATGTATTTTTTATGCTTTCAATCTATGAAAAAAGTAGAACTTTAGCATTGTCTTTAAAATTATTTATGTAAATTCAGTGCATAGTCTTTTGCATTATCAATTTTTGTATGATTTGCACGAAAGTGTGTCTTCCTGGAATGCCTACATTTTATAAAGTGTGACATTCAAAAAATTGTCTCCCTCTCCAGCTGAGCCAGGGGATAAAATGTCTTGCTTGCATTAACCAATCAAAATCTTACATTTTAACGTATATTAAGGCCTATTCTGACATCGGACTCGGACTTCTTTTAACCTGAGTTTTACTGTGCGTATTGCTATTTTCTTTTTTCTATACATTGACTAGAGGTATATGGGGAGGGTTGAGATCTCACAAAACATGTTTAACCCCGCCGCATTTTTGCGCCTGTCCCAAGTCAGGAGCCTCTGGCCTTTGGTTAGTCATGTATGTGTTTTTAATTTAAGTTCATTTATATGTTTTGGAGTTTAGTGTGGCGTCCATTTTCACTGAACTCGCACACAATTTTATTTAGGGGCCAACTTAGGACCACCTCCGGGTGCGGGATTTTCTCGCTGCATTGAAGACCCATTGGCGGCCTTCGGCTGTTGTCTGCTCATTGGTCGGGTTGTTGTCTCTTTGACATATTCCCCATTTCCATTTCCATTCTCAATTTTAATATTAAATATCTTTTTTATGCTCGTCACGTAATGAATTACGAAGTTAAGAACCGTTAATTCTGCAACTACAATTTCGTCCAAATTTTGCATAATTTTTGTCGCAGTATACTATCCTGTGGTGGCGACGACGGCGGTGTAAAGTAAACTATTTGTATAAAGCTTTATATTTCAGAAGGTAGAAGATCTGGATGCTTCATACCTTGTATGCAGATACCTTATGTTACGAAGTTTTCGTGTCATATGTCCATTGTCTTTGACCTCATTTTCATGGTTCAGCAATTGCTTGAAAAAAAGGTTTTTTTTTGTCATGTGAATTTCTTACTTATCACGAGTAATAGGATAACTATATTTGGTATATGAGTTCCTTGCAAGGTCTACATGTCCGTCAGACAGGGTTCACCTGACCTCGATCTCGTTTCATGGATCAGTGATCAAGGTTAAAGTTACGTGATTAGGTCAGTTTCTCAGATATAATAAGAAGTAGGTCAACTATATGTGACGTATGGAATGATTGTAAGGGTACATGTCAGTCTAGCCGGTATCATCTGACATTGACCTAATTTTTATGGTCCATTGGTCAATGTTAAGTTTTTTGTGTTTTGGTCTGTATCTAGAGATTCAATAAAAACCGTGGCATATTATGGTTATAGAACATTTTTTATCGTAGGTTGAGGCCAAGGTTTCCTATCAGCTTTCAGATCCGCAAAAAACACAAAATTATAGTATTTTGACAGCATCTCCAAAATGTGCTGAATTTGGAGCCGGTAATGTACTCTTATGAAGAGAATTTATTTTATCCTGCAATCGACGTTTCTACTATACAAATACATGTTTACAGATAAAACTAAGCGCTAAACGTATACTAGACGTTTATAGTCTCCTGGTATCCTGCTTTTGTTGCGAGCGTACGGTTATGTTCAAATTATTGTTTACATCACAGTTCAATTTGGGGTTCCGCGTTAAAGTCAGGTCGATTTCATTCAAATACAAATTCAACGATTGATATTAAAAAAAAAAAAAAATTTACGTCTAAGCTCAATGTTGAATTGCAGAATAAAAACAATATTCATACAGTGTAAAAAAAAAACATAAAATGTATTTGTACTCGCTACGAAATATCGACAAATAAATTAGGCCTTTCAAATACACCATTTTATAATCAAATCGTGGACTGTTTGACATATGATAAAACTTGAATTCAATGCCATATTTAGCCAAACGTGAACCTTTTCCTTGAAACAGAAACTATATCCAGGGGCGGATTCAGGCGGGGCGTGGCGAGCGTGCGCCACCCCCTTAAATTTGCAAAGCATGGGTTGTCCTCAGCTGAATAAAGAATATTTCGATAATTTTACCTCAAAACAATTTAAGTTTGCACCCCCTAAACTAAAATCCTGGATCCGCCCCTAGCTGGTATCAAAGTCTGCAAACAAGTTACACCGATTACTCCAAATAACAAAACTAAACATATGACAAAAAGTATGTGGCAATATTCAACGTTTTTCTGAGATCTCCATCCTTCGCCTTTTAAGCTCGGTCAGTGGATTAAAATATTAAGATCGATATACAAACCAGGGATTTTTTATCATATAGGTATAACGTACATTTTTTTTCTGAGACAAGTGCCTGTGAAAGTCCCTGTACAAACGAACACGCAATAAAAAAATCACACAAAATAAAAAAACTTGCACAACAGTCAATATGAAACAAACTTTGTCTTGTCTAAAAATAAATCTCAGAAATTTCCAGCCGACTTTTCAAAACCAGTTTGCCTGGAGTAAACTAAAATTCGAACTTGATCCGTGTTTTGTGGTAATACGCATTGTGTATAAGTAATACATAAAACGGTCTTCTGGAACAGTCAAAAATGATGACGATACCAATGATCATTATATATGACTGTCATGGTAACTAAATTTTTATTGATAAGCAAACATTAATAACTTATAAATACACCATTTATCTGCAATACAAAATGGGCCTTGGTGTCTGAGTGGTCTAAGTAGTCGAAAACTCGAGGTATAACTAACCTGTGGTTGTGAGTTCGATTCTGGCACGTGGCAGGTGTGTTAGACTCCAATCTTAATTGACTAGGATTGTCAGTTTTCCTACCAAAGGTCGGTGGTTCTCACCGCGCACTCCGGCTTCCTCCACCAATGAAAACTGACCGCCATGAGATAGTACAATTAAAGGCTGAAAGTGGCGTTAAACACAAATCAATCAATCAATGCTAAACAAAACGTCATGAACGTTACAAAGACATTAACTACTGTATATCAAAAGAAGTCTTATAAAATTTCTTCAACAAAACATCAATGAAATAGATATAGGAAGATGTGGTATGAGTGCCAATGAGACAACTCTCCATCCAAGTTACAATTTATAAAAGTAAACCATTATAGGTCAAGGTATGGCCTTTAACACGGAGCATTGGCTCACACCGAACAGCAAGCTATAAAGGGCCCCAAAAATTACTAGTTTATAACCATTCAAACGGGAAAACCAACGGTCTAATCTATATAAAAACGAGAAACGAGAGAAACACGTATGAACTACATAAACAGACGACAACTACTGTACATCAGATTCCTGACTTAGGACAGGTGCAAACATTTGCAGCGGGATTAAACGTTTTAATGGTACCAAACCTTCTCCCTTTTCTGAAACAATTGTATAACATAACAACATAGAAAGACACACTATAAAATATCAATTGGAAGGCTTAACTCAATCAAAAAACGTAAATTAACACACAATGAACGAATAAATTTGACCTTAGACACCTGAATGCAAATACACAGTTAATAAAAATTATAAGGGATAAATAATTAAAGTCAAAAATAAATAAACAGGTTTAAACAAAGTTAAAGTATGATATCACTGTGAAATGTCAAACAATTTTTAGAAAATCATCACTTTTGAAGAAACCTGCGTCATATTATACACAGGTAAATGAAAATAATTTTGTTGTTAAGTATACTTCTTCTTCTGTGTGTATAAAATCTTCCGTTTAGGAATACCAAGAAATTTCTTTAATATCAATAAAACTAATCTAACACTTGGCACATATGGGGTAAATATCAACAATAAAACTATACCATTAGTGCTAGATTATGATAAAACTTCCTGTACAGGTGCAAGAACCGTATTTAAGGAGAAATGAACTTGATAATTTTGATGCATATAATCTTTATTCTGGTATTTCTGATAGATACTTTCTAGAAAAAGCTAGTACAACGTTCCAGTATTTCAATAGATGATATGTTTATAACCCCTTTCAAAAAAAAAGACTGACCACCACAACGGCTTTTTACTTGCAATGAATGAAATATGTTAGTAAGAAGCAGAAACAAACTAGCAAAGGTTTTATTATGCACATTTGTCATCAAATTTTTATGGACATTAATACTGTGTACACTCCAGATTCTGTGGTTGGTGACTGTAACCACTGACTACCATTACTAAAATAAGGAGAATTTCACAAATTTTTTTCTGCTGCAATTTGCAAACTGCAATCAAATTTTTCATATACGAAAATTTGTCTTCGGTCTTGTTTGAATATTCAAATGGCAAAAAAAAAATAATAACACCCCTTAGTTATAAAAAAAAAAAAACCTTGATATTTTGCTTAATAAGATGCTAAGTAGTAGTAACGATATTTGATGACACATCGTTAAATCATTAACCTATATGTTACATTTTGTAACAGCTAGATTTAAGTGATATTTGGATCACAGATACTCCTGCTCAGAGTTTGTTATGACGGTAGAATGGAATGTCATGAGTTTTTTCGGAATATCTTGAAATAAATAATTTCAATGTAAAGCAACGTTGCAATCCTGATTACATTTTATTTTGTTAGATGCTTCAAGGCCACAAACTTCTCAAGTGCATGTACAGATAACAATTACATCAGACCCATATCATATTACATGTACAGCAACAATTTTATCTGTTTATATAATTTTATATACATGTATCTTTGTAGGACCTATATATGTCATTATAAACTACAAATACTGGTATTCAAATTTTCAAAGATTTGACAAAGTTATACCCGGTACTGTAATTATAAGGATACCATGAAAGGAAAATACGGTTCAGTTCAGGTGCATAACTTATGAACAGTTATTCATCAAAAATGTCAAAATCAAGTTAACCTGTATGTTATGGTCCATGACATTGTGTTATAATTTCCAAAGATTTGGTGAAGCTGTATAGCAATTATTAGGAAAGCACAAAAACACATCTAATTATTTAGGTAACTACCAATAGGTAACTACCAATAAGGAGTATAAGTCTTGAACGATAAATGCCAAAACCATTAAAATCGAAATTGAACTGTATTTTATGGTTTAATATTTTGTGTTAAAATTTTCAAAGATTTTGTCAAGTGATACTTGAATTATTATCCTGAAACAATTCTTGTGATGGACAAATTAAGACGGACAGCTAAACGGACAGGGTAGAAGGACATGTGCAACTATATATAGCATCCCCTATCAAGGCGGGGGTATTAATACTATCAAAAGATGAACAACTTTTAAACACACGTTAAGTCACATGCACTTTTGACCAGTGTGTTTTTTTTTCAAGCAGTTGCTGACCACTTTTTCAGGTCGTGGTACATCTCCATATATCAAAACAATATTTCTATCAGTCTATATTTTCCAATTTCTTTCATTTGGAAGACACTGGTATATCAGTCAACTTAAATTGTGACTCGGTATCTAGCATTTCTATATTTCTGTATATTAGCTTATATTCCAAATGCCATATATCAAAAGAGAAAATTATTTCATAAAAATGTCCCAATTCAAACCATAAAAAAAACAATGTCCAGTACTTCAAACATTACATTGTAACACCGTACACATTATTTGGGCAACATATATTTTGTTTTAACAGAATACTCTGTTGAACTATGCAAACAGTTTTGTTTAAAAGTGAAACAAAATTATACATTAAATTACATTTGTCAATTTACCACTTAATCATTAACAAAATCCAACACAAAAAATCCCTTTTTCAAAATAAAGTAACCCGTGAATACAGATTATGACAAAAATTGTCTTTTCCTTCCTGGAAAATGCATGCCGAATTGAAAAACGACAAGCCACACAATATTTGAAATAAAAATAAGAAAAGTACACATGAATCATCACCCACAACAATAATAATATGTAATCCCCTGGCAACATTCATGTATAAGTACATGTGTATATCAAAAATATTTAGTGAAAATAGTTATGGAACTAATTTCCAAACTGAATATGTAATTAAGCTGGAAAAAATGGATTTTAGTAAAGACACTGCTTGAACATTTGTATGTGAGGAACAGAAACAAACTTAATTCTGATACAAACAAAGCAATATCATTTAGTAGGGTTTAAATTTTCTTCAAGTAAATTTTACCAACAGAAACAAATTCAGGACATGTTTTTTGACAGCTATTTCAAGTTTCATTAAAACTGAGTGGACTATTTTTTCAAGATGTTTTATGGCAGACATTGGTGGTTGACATAATTTTTGACATAAGGAATCAATTTGGAATGGTATATTAAACCTATATTTCCATTTTTTTTTTAAATCCTAGACTTAGTAAAAAATATGTTTTCCAAAATTTTAGTTTCTTGAACAAAAACGGTTTTCATTTCCATTTTTTTACAATTTAAAAAAAAAGTTTTTCCTGCTGGCAATAAATTTGAAATACCTATACTTCGATTTTGGTAAAATGATAACATAAAAAAATACTTTTTTAAATTTTTACCCCAAAACTCTTCAAATTATTGATTTGAAAAAAAAATAAGTGAAAGCACCATTTGTCTTAGATTTCACCAAAAATTATTTTGTTGTCAATGTGAATCATTTGGAATAGTTATTATACACATATAATCATTTTCCTTGAAATACTAGCACAAAAAGATGTTTCTCAAGAAAAGAGATTTTTTTTACTTTTTTGTGTCCCCCCTTCCCCATATCATTCTTAAAGAAATAATTTTGACATCTTGAATCAATCTAGAGTATAGTGAAGCATATTATACCAATACATCCGTTTTCATTGAAATCCTAACAAAAAAATGTTGTTTCTAAAATTAGTGATTTGATACAAAAAATAGTTTGCATATTGACATATTTAGCGCAACAACTTTGCAAAGTTCCATCTGTGTCGAAGCCATCATTTTGTAGTTTTTGCATTAAATTTTTTTTTTCAAGATTTGTGATTAAATAATAAAAATGACCAATTCCAAAAATTAATTGGTCAATTTCTCACAAAAAAAATAATAACAATATGCAGATCTACATATTACGTTAAACAACTGCGGATTTTTTTTTTTAACTGGCCTCTTATATGTACCCATACTTTTGGATTTTTTATGTTTACAAAATCAATTTCTCAAAACTTGTGATTTTAAAGAAAGCCAACATTCCCCCAAACTTACATGCACATCTACATGTATTTAATGCAAAATAACTATGGATTGTTTTATTAATATTGCAATTATTGCTTTATTTGTGTGCTATTGTCATCACTGGTAACCTTGTAACCTTAAAGAGGCAACTGAGCTTTATAAGATATAAAGTACATGCATGGCTGTGTAGTTCATTAATACTATTTTTAATTTGGTAATATTAACCATCACTTGCTACAACACCAATGTGAATCAAGTGCAAAGGAACCAAATTTTATTGAATGCAGTTATGTTGCAAGAATTATTAATTAAGGCGTCTCATCCAGGATGTGGATAGTTGTATCTATCTGTCAAACAATTTTGTAAAACATGTTTGTAAAACTTAAATCTCCCAAAAGTATGCTGAGGATGCCAATGAAATTTTACATGGTAGTTTTGCATAATATGTTGGGGTGCATATTTTTTTTCTGTAAAAATTGTCCTAATTGCACACAAATTTTGAGAAATAGATTCATGTGTTGAAGCAAAAAGATAGGTAAAGCTCTGTATTAATAAAACAAATACAACATCATTTTAGTCCATAGTAATTATTTGAGAAGGATAAGTCGTAAATTTCAAATAGTGATAAATCTTCTGGTAGAGTGACGAATTGTGTTCCTCTGGGAAGGGTCATTCTACAGATGCATGTGTTTGCCATAGGTAGAAAGGACTCTGTGCATTCGGTAAATAAAATTGATGGTTCAATTTCGAAACCAAGGAGAGGTTCTTGGTCATTTCCTGTGACAAATTCTAAAATACTCTCTAGATTTAAGGTTCCTCTCCGTCCAGCTGGAAAATAAAAGTGTAATATTTCACTATTATATTTTTTTATTTTCATTTCATTTGAAAGTAAACAAAAATTGACACACTAAAATGTTTTGCATTTGAATACACTTTGTCTTCAAGGATATCAATTTCACACCTTAGTAAGATTTTTGTATATTGTTTTTGATAAATTAAAACATAACTAAACTATTATTTCTTATATGCATTTATGAAAAATGTATGGTTCTATACATAATGTGTACTGTCATATTATGTACTTGTAATTTGACATGGTCCAAAGTCATGCTTTCCTCAGACTGTTTATGACATCTGTACACTACATCCATTGGATGTGTACATATTGATACTTTGCATAATTTTTTTATTAGTTGTTATTAGCTTTGAACTAGTTTTCAGTAACTGCGAGTAATCTAGACTAGATTGTACTCTGTGTCTTTTGACTTAAATGTTTTTTGGGGATTTTTTTTGTGTATCATTCTGATCTGTCACAAGTTAAAAATTCAGCCGTTTTCAACTGATTTTTACAGTTTGTAATTATGTTGTGCTGTTTCACCAACTCCCATTTTAAAGGAGGGTTGAGCCTTTACGAACATTCTATATGTGCCTGTCCCAAGTCAGAGGCCTACAATTTATTGGTTGTCATCGGTTGTTGTCTGTCATATATAATTGTTTTTTCATTTTTTTTTTGTCATAAATCAAGCCGTTTTTTGAATGAATTTTTTCCTGTTTTGTCATTTTTGGGGCCTTCCATAGTTTACTATAGGGTATAGGTTTAGCTCATTGTTGAAGGCTATACTGTATTTTTATTTTGGATATTTTTTCCCATAGCAACTACTGATTCTGCTGACATTAAAGGGAAATAATTTATATTCAGTCAGTGTATGATAATTTACAGAAGAATCTATATGATATATACAACTCTTTGCTGATTTTTCTGATTATGACCCTTTAATATTCTGTTTTCAACAAAACTTCACGCATTTAACAAATAAATTTACACATCAGATAATATATTAATAATAACGGAAGTAATTTTGAAAACAAATGAATTTTAAAATGTTAATATGAAAGTTGATGTGGGTCTCATTGGGGTCTAAGCGTGACGCGGGATTGCCGATTTTTTGTAAGCGTGACACATGAAAGTCAAACTATTGTTCCGTGAAAAGGAAATGAAGTGTAGCGGGACAAGGAAAATTAAAAAAAAAAATGAGAATTGGTTACGTGCATAGTGTAAGCGGGATACGGGAATCTGACAAAACAGTAAGCGGGATTCAGGATCAGAACCCCCCCTCCCCCCCCCTTCCCATGAGACCCCCATTGATAGCACAGGTACGAAATTTGAAAAAAATATATGTATCAATACTAAATACTGAATAAAAAATAGTGTATTCAGTATATATACATATTTTTTTATATTTCAAAAATAAATCTGGTTTGATAGTTGACAGAACATAAAGATTTTGCTGATTATAAATAATGTGAATTATTTCCCTTTAGTTTAATATTAGCAGATTAGTACTAGCTATAGAAAAATATCCAAATCAAAATTACACAATAACTTTTTGTTAGTCTTGAAAACAAAGCAATGAATTATTTACAAATAAAACATTGAACTAATAACTTATAAAATGTCAATGAGATAGAAGTTTTCATATCCAATTCAAACCTTTTTAAACCAGTGTTGCTTATAATAAAGTACAATGTAGATGATACTTTTATTTTAATGTTGACACAGCTAGACATTATTTAGTTGGATGTGGATGGTAAGCATTATTTTTTTTCTGCTACTAACAACCTTACACTGAAGCAATGAGCTAAAATGTTTCACCAGTTGATCAGTGTGTAGAGGTGCTTCAAACTGCGATTTGGAAAAAAAATAGAAATTGGTATTGTGATAGGGCAAAGCCTACTGAATAAGCACAGTAATTCAAAGTTTACATAGTCAATGGAAAAAATGATGGCAATGATTCCCATGGCCCATTGGCTCAGACAAGCTTACAAGGACATATAAATATTTGCTACTATTTTACCACTAAACCACATACCTGAAACTTCCCTGATGTATCTCATGAAAGATGAATACACATTCTTCTCCAGTGTTAATCTATTTGAACCTCTTTCACTAAATTCTGGCTTCAGCAATTGAATGAGCTTTTTAACGGTTAGCCTTGGTGAATTGTTGCTGAAGATATGTCTCAATGTTGGCAAATTTCTAACAGCCTGCATAAAAAAAATATTGTCAACGGAATATGTATGATGTTGTAAGCCAAAAATGCAAGAGGGGGAAAGAGATTATGTGCAGAGAGAAAATTCCTTTCAATCAATCAACCTAACTTTTTCAATCATTGTGGAAATCAGAAAAGATTGTAACAGAATTCAAGTCTTGTAGGATTGTAGGTTTGCTTTATTTTAACACTTTGCACTTTGATGACTTGATTTTGCAGTTGGTTTATATTTCTGACATGATAAAACAAATTGCAATTAAATTAGGTCAGAATTTTTAATAAACTGCAATAACTGGAGAGAAACACTTATAATCAGTTCACTTTAATAAATTCTACATTTTTTAAATTGTCCGTTAATAAATTTTAAAATTATAAGAAACTAAGGTATCAACTCCCTCAGGCAAAGTTGACCTTAGATGGATTTGGCTATTTTTTTAGTGTCCTTTTTGGTTATATAGGTCTTCAACTGTTTCAGGTCTTATACATCCTTGGTTTGAGCATTCCTGATGAAGGTAAATCCAGAAAAAACGCTTTCGATGCATGAAATTTATAAGGTGTTGTAAGCAAAAAAAAGAAATTAACAATCTGTATGGCTAAAATTTCTACCACAATGAACCTCTTGGCAAATAACAGCAATGCAGATTAACAATTGTCCTTTGCATTTGGTACAGTACTGTGATCCAATTTGGATAAAATTTTTTGTCAATTTTGATTTTGACCCCTACAGGACTAATCTCAAGATTCTGAACTGAAAATAAAGTCGATCAGAAACCAAACTCTTCAAGTATTTGAACATGTAACCCAATTCTCAAAGGAATGCATTGAAGTAACGATTTTGTATTTTGATTTCCTTCACAGTCCTCACAGTAGGTCTAAGAGTATCTTCAACAATGGATACTCTCAAAGATTGTGGACTTAAATATAGAATTCATGACAAAAATCTCTTTTTTTTATCTTGTATTGCTGATCAATTTTTTCTGTTTACAGATTTTCTCTATCTTCTTCAGTGTTTGCCCAAAACACAAAAAAAGGGTATAAATTGTCATTTAAGGGCAATCACACCTATAAAGAGTGGCACTCATACCACATCTTCTTATATCTATCTACTAACGATTTCAGCAAACTTTGACTTATTTGTAGATCTAATGTCTTGCTGATCATTTTTGTTATTTACAGTGGCTATATCTATAATAATTCAATTGCAAGATAAGAGGCAAAACGCTAAAAATGGTTAAAAATCGTAATTAAAGAGCGATAAGTCTAATTAGGAGTAAAAAATTTCGAACCATATACTTATTTGTAGATCTTGTCTTGCTGATCATTTTGCTATTTAAAGTTTCTATCTATGATCTATTATACTTTTTCAGATATTAGACAAAAACGCAAAAAAATGATAAAAATTGTCATTTAAGGGCAATAACTCCAATTAAGAGTCCTCTGACGATTTCAACCTTATTGAACAAGAAATGATTGTAACAGGATGCTGTTACGAAGTCTCCCAAACGAAGCTCCCATATTTCGTCATTCCCAGTGTCGCCTGACATCACATAGTCCAGTGAAAATTGGTTTGGTTCTGTATAGTTATATGCATTAGTGATGCCTGGGGACTGACCCTGTATATCATTCAAATCTTCTTGACATGAAGAATAGGACTACATATGGTTTAGGGGTGGGGATCTCGACCATTTACAAGATATTAGATCATTGGGGGTGGGGGGACCCCTGGGGACTGATCCTATATGTCTTTCAATCTTTGTGACATGACGAAGAGGAATATATATGGTTTAGGGGCGGGGATCTCAACCATTTACAAGATATTAGAACTTATCAAATGGCAGGGGGTGGGGGTGATCCCTGGGGACTGACCCTATATATCATTCAAATCTTCTTGACATGAAAAATAGGAATATATAGGGTTTAGGGGTGGGGATCTCAACCATTTACAAGATGTAAGATCATAGGGGGTGGGGGGACCCCTGGGGACTGACCCTATATATCATTCGAATCTTTGTGACATGACGAACAGGAATATATATGGTTTAGGGGAGGGGATCTCAACCATTTACAAGATATTAGAACTTTCTCAAACGGCAGGGGGTGGGGGTGACCCCTAAGGACTAATACTTTATTTCATTTGATGTGCTGTATCATGACTAACCAGAATATATATGGTTTAGGGATGGGGATCTCGACCATTTACAAGATATAAGAACTTTCTCAAATGGCAGGGAGTGGGGGTGACACCTGGGGACTAATCCTTTATTTCATTTGATGGACTGTATCATGACAAACAAGAATATATATGGTTAAGGGATGGGGATCTCGACAACTTACAAGATATTAGAACTTTTTCAAATGGCAGGGGTGGGGTTGACCCCTGGGGACTTACCCTTTATTTCATTTGATGTGCTTTATCATGACAAACCAGAATATATATGGTTTAGGGGTGGGGATCTTTACCACTTACAAGATATTAGAACTTTCTCAAATGGCAGGGGGTCGGGATGACCCCTGGGGACTAACCCTGTATATCATTCAAACCATCTTTGCATGATTAACCAGAATATATATGGTTTAGGGGTAGGGATCTTGACCATTTACAAGATATTAGAACTTTCTTAAATAGCAGGGGGTGGGGGTGACCCCTGGGGACTAACCCTGTATTTCATTTGATGTGCTTTATCATGACAAACCAGAATATATATGGTTTAGGGGTGGGGATCTTGACCATTTAGAAGATATTAAAACTTTTTCAAATGGCAGGGGGTGGGGATAACCCCTGAGGACTAACCTTTTGTTTCATTTAATCTGCTTTATCATTTAGAACATTTTCAATTAAAAAGATTGTGTCTATCACAAATGGTTTTTAATTTATAATCATTTGAAAATTTAAAAAAATAAAATCCCATAGGGTTCTATAGTAAAACCCTCCTTTCTTTTTGCCCCTCAAAGTACCCCTTTACAAACCCCAATGCACAAACAAAACCCTGATTGCACCACTAGACATGTTAGTCTAACATATTGTGAAACCCTAAGTTAATCGGACAAGCGGTTTTGGAGAACGGGTGCGGACAAGTTCAAATTTAAAAGCGGCGGAAGAGGAAGAGGAAGAAGAAGAAGAATAATAATAAGAAGAACTGAGCAAAAACAATAAGTCTTCCCAAACTTCGTTTGGGAGTCTTAATTACTTGTATATCTTGTCTTGCTGATAATTTTTGCTGCTTTTCTATTATGATTTTTTTAAGATAGTTGGCAAAAATAAAAATAAAATTGGTAAAATTTGTCATTTAAGCGCAATAAACCCTACAAGAAGTCGTTTGACAGTTTTGATGTAAAAGGACAATAGGTAGATCTCATCATTTTGAACATTTCTGCCTTGTCAGATTTTCTCTATTTATTGTGATTTTCAAGATAAAAGAAAATACTTGCATTTTACCCCAATGTTCTATTTTTAGCTATGTTGGTTAACAGGTTGGGTTATGGGACACATTTTTTAAACTAGATACCCTAATGATGATTGTGGTAAATTTTGGTTAAATTTGGCCCAGTTGTTTCAGAGAGAAGATTGTTGTTAACAAAACAACGACACTGGACGCTCAGTGACAAGAACAACTCACTTGGCCCTTTGGGCCAGGTGAGCTATAAACGGAAATTGGTTTGAAATATAATGTGCAGCCTTGCTACTGGTTAACAATATAGTTCTACACATTTTAATGACAGACAAATAAGACAACAGTATAATCAATGGAGTGGACACCAACAAATTAGCTGCCAAACTCTGAGAACTGACATAGATCTACAGAATTTGACAAACATTTTAACCATAATAAGCATACTGCAATTGGCTAAATGTTCCTTCTTCTTTTCAATTTGCATTTTTCCATCTTAATGTATGATTCCATCATTATGTTTTGTAGGTGGTTTACTACAATGCCTACCTCGACAATACCAAGAGTATCTAGTCCTTCTTTTAAACTGCATATGCATCTATTCTCCTCTAAATTCAAGGGTTCATCGCCAAAAATTTTATCAAGGGTTTCTGTATCCATAAATTGGGGAACCTTTCCGTTTTGGAGAATGCTAAGGGCTGCAATGAAATTGGCAACATTTTGAAAATCTTATACATTTAATACAAAAGAATAGCCTTATACTTTTCCATTTTTTGACCCATTAGATATGCTATCAAATCACTCTCATTATCAAATGTTAAGTCTATTTGAATTTATATAGCAATTTAAACCAACACAACATGATGCTAACCTGAAAGGTTTAAATGAGAACCAGCATTGCCCTAGGTGATCATCAGAGGGGGATGAATGCACCCTTTTTTCAAGGGTGGCAAGAGGATATTTTGGAGGTTGACTATTCATTTTCATCTGTTGCTTTGCATGCTTATTTTTTTCGCGGCCAGCATGAAAATTTTAAAAACTTTTGTAAACAATTGTTTCCTGCATTAATGTTGCAGAATTTCCATTTTCATCCTGTCTTAAGCAAGGTTACTTTACTTTCAACTCTTATCAGGTCAGGATATATTTTCAAAATCCTACTGCACAACCTATAAATCATTATGTTTATGCATATTGTTGATATTTTAGTCCATTCCCAATATTTAAATCAAATAAATAACATTAACACATTAAACAACAATTGAAAATGTGTTTTCTAGATTGCAGTATAAAGACAATAATTGTGCATTGCCTTGACATATCAACGATATAAGGATTCGGCCCGAAACATGGAAAAAGCTTGGCAGAGCCTCGCATTTCCCCGTTTCTAAGCCTCATCCTCATATCGTTGATATGTTAAGTCAATGCACTATTATTGTCTATGTATTATAAGCTGACATTGGTTTATGCCACAGTTAGTGAGTTGATGGCATATAGGAAACGATTAATACTTAAGTACACATTACATCTTGGGTTCCAAAGAGTCCACAACGTTGGCAGACTACCAGACTAGTAATGGCAATAGCAAACCTGTTGCACTTAAATGCATATAAATATGATATTTGAGTCATTCAGTACTAGTAAGACAATCCTAAGGCCAGGAGGACACATAATGTCCCTCTCCAATTGTTAAAACCAAAACATTATGCATCCTCAGCTAACACTTACCAAATAACTTTCCAATGGACACATAAACATTGGCTCTCAAATCACGAAATCCATTGTCAAAATACTTTTTCTTAATTTCTTGAAGCATTAATCTGAAAAATTCTTTCCGTGGACCACCAGCATCTACTGCCATCTGTCAAAACAAATCATCAAGTGAAAAGTTAACTGTTAAATATTCATGTTTAATTGTCATTTACAAATTTTGTAAAATTATTAAGGATGGCATATAGATATTTATGTCTGTATGGTCCATGTATTCTTGCATTCATTTGTTTTTCTCTTTGAGAAATCATAACAAAAAAACAAAAATGAAAAATGACATTTGAATTCAATTTCTCTTTTATTTTCTGATTATTGGAATTATACAACAAAATATGCTAAAATAAAGAGGTTCTTATGTTGTACTATTACACCACTGTCCCAGGTTAGGTTTGGCGCCAACAATCTAGTTTAACCCCCCCCCCCCCCCCCCTCTTTTCTGTATGCGCCTGTCCCAAGTCAGGAGCCTCTGTAATTCAGTGGTTGTCGTTTGTTGCTGTATATCATATTTGTTTTCATTCATTGTTTTTTTCATAAATTAGGCCTTTAGTTTTCTTTTTTGAATTGTTTTACATTTGTCATTTCGGGCTTTTTATAATGACTATGCGGAATCATCATGGGGTTTGTTCGTCGTTGAAGGCCGTACGGTGACCTATAGTTGTAAACTTCTATGTCATTTGGTCTCTGGTGGAGAGTTGACTCATTGGCATTCATACCACATCTTCTTATTTTTATATGGTAAATAGTATATTATTTAAATACTACATCGCATTAATAATGGAGGTTTCTAAGTAACTAATATGGAAAGGGGGACAGGAGGATTTTTTGCATATATTGACTATTCATTTTCATCTGTTGGTACGCATGTTTATTTTTTTCAGCGGCTTTGCTATGCAATAATATATTTTGACCTTTGTACGTTAATTGTTTTTTGCATTTTGTATCGCAGAATATGCATTTTCATCCAGTCTTATTTTCAGCTTGCCCATAAATCACTCATCGGGTAAAATATGCCATATCTATATGTTAACCTATTCATTCACTCATGTTTGCTTATTTGTAAATCTTATTTATTGGCATTTTGTAGTTCTTATATTGATGATCATTTTGACTATTTACAGATTATATCCATTTATCCATTTATTTAAGTTTTTGAAACAATTGGTTTAATAGTGGAAAAAACATGTCATGAAAAGGCAATACATACTATAAGTGTTTGGTATTACTATAAATTTTCACTTCGTACTATGAACATCAAAATTATTTATTTTGTAAAAATATTTCCATTCTCTATTGGAACTGTACACGTATACCTAACAACAAAATTATTTTCATTTACCTGTGTTTAAAGTTATTGCAAATGGCTGATATTTTTGTTCGAACATATTGTTTTTCTTTAATTGTTTAACTTTTCATACCGATATAACATGTTACTTTTATCATTCTTCCCTCAGTTTATTTATTTTGTATTTACATTGTATCATAGGTCAAATTTATTTGTTCAGTGTATGTTCAATGGTGTTAATATGTCCTTTGATTGAGTTAAGCTATTTCAGTTGATATTTTATAGTGTGTCTTTCTATGTTGTGATGTTACACTATTGTTTCAGAAAAAGGGTGAAGGTTTGGTACCATTAAAACGTTTAAACCCGCTGCATTTGTTTGCACCTGTCCTAAGTCAGGAATCTGATGTTCAGTAGTTGTCATTTGTTGATGTGGTTCATAAGTGTTTCTCGTTCCTCGTTTTTTATATAGATTAGACCGTTGGTTTTCCCGTTTGAATGGTTTTACACTAGTAATTTTTGGGGCCCTTTAGAGCTTACTGTTCGGTGTGAGCCAAGGCTCCGTGTTGAAGACCGTACTGTGACCTATAATGGTTTACTTTTATAAATTTTGACTTGGATGGAGAGTTGTCTCATTGGCACTCATACCACATCTTCTTATATCTATATAAGGAGTCTGTTGACTTGTAGATCTTATTGAAATGATGATCATGTTTTTGGATTTTAAAAGTTTCTCTCTTACGGTGTATTTTGAAGTTGCTAGCTAGGCTTGTTTGACCTGGGACTATTACACTGACGGGACTATACTAATCGATCTGTTGAGATGTTTCATTGTTCCGATATCAGATTATTGACTTTTTGTTTCGATTGACAGCTTATCGTGTTATGTGGTTAATTATTCCTCGATACATGTAAACAACACATTTCGACGTATAGAATACCGTTAAAATTGGTGAATTTAAAATAAAATAAAAATATATATATATATATATATATATATATATATGTAACACTCCCAAACGTGTCCTTCCCCCCAAACGTGTCCGATTCCCCCAAACGTGTCTATTCCCCCAATACGTGTCCGTAATAATCAATGTTGCCCAAACGTGTCTGATTTCATAACCCCCAAACGTGTCCGACAATTGTTATTCCCCAAAACGTGTCTATTGTTAAACGCCAGAACGTCTCACGTCTTTTAGCGCTAATAAATGTATGTCCTAAATGACATAATAACGTTTACGGCAATTCTATGATGGGGGACACAGTTGATGAAGTGGTCATTTATTATCATTAGATTGTGCAATGCCGGTTGTTAATGATGATCATAATTTCAAATTTAATCTGTAACATATGAATTAACTATTGACTGAAATTGTTTATTGTTCATTTGCAAGTATTTCATGCTCATTTAGAGCAAACATACACATAATTTTAGTACAGTTCAATTAATCGTTTACTAAGTGAATTATTTTGTACTAATAAACTCCGATGATGCCTTTTATATTTATCCGAATATTGCACGGTGGGCTTTCAGCAGAATTGACTTCCCTTTTTTCAACAGTTCTTGTATTTTAAAAGCTCTTCATAGATCATAAACTGGTTATCAGATTTTTTAATAAATTTTAGGTTTCGAGCATCACTAAAGACACACAAACAAGAGACATAACGTCCAGTGCCAAATATTTCATGCATTATTTGAACGACATCGTGTTCACAATAAATACTGTAGAAAGGTTTTATTATCATACTATCATTTAGGATTAGGCCTAAATTTTTACGGTTATTCGGGATTAACACTAGTTGGGATTTTAATCTAAAAAAATTATTTCTATTTTTAATAATTTAATTTTGGATGTAACGCGTCTGCTGATTGGCTGACGTTGTTTTGTTTATCAGCTCATAGACATAATTTAGTCATGTGACCGTGACGTCATCAACGTTTTTTCATTGTTTACTCCGGTTTAAAATGGAATTTAAAATTAAATTATAAGAAATAACTGTAATATTTTATCTGTCTATTCGAAATAACATAAAAAAATGTGATGCACACTTTAAAATAACCCGCTACGCGGGTTATTCAGTGTGCATCACATTTTTGATGTTATTTCTTCATAGACAGAAAAAATATTACAGTTATTCCTTAAATGAAATAGTCAAATGAGTTTAAGGGCATACGATACAGTAGCAGGGGCAGATAATAACGTTTTCAAAACTTTTCGTGTTGTTTTCGCGACGTTGTTAATCAGAACGTTGTAATTTCGCGATGTTTCTAATAAGAACGATTACATTTCGCGACGTCGCTTTAGATGTAGTCACATTTGCGGAAAATCCACTGACGTCATAATCCCGATTGCGCGAATTTGAAAAAAGTACCTGCAATGAAAATCGGCCAAATCACGAGAATTGTTATATTTATTCATTAATAAGGAAGTCAACAATATTAACTTCGAATTGGAAAAAAATCAAATCCACATTCTTAACTTTGTATTTCTGTTATTTCATATAGGAAATGAATAAGAGATATGAAAAACATTTATAAGACGTCGATGAGAGAGAAACCCAACTACACAAAAAAAAAAACCAAAACAATAAGTAATTTATATAGTAACTTCACCATTTTGCTCACAAAAAAACGTAATAAATAATGACAGCGCATCTTACTGTTCCTGACTTTGAAAAGGTACAATAAAGTACAGTTATAAGCCCCGTATTATAGCCCCAAAACAAAAACGCACCCGTTGATGTGCTAAGCATATCCTCTATGTACATATTGAGAGAGAAAAATCAGCACACAGGAATTAGGTATTTGACAGACCAGAGTTTCAACTCATTGATGTTAAGTTACTGAACAAATACGAAGTCTTTTTGTAAAGTAGTTTCTCAGATAAGAAACAAAATATTTGTTGGACCGGACAAACAATGTGGTTGCTCTCACTCCTAGATTGAAGGTATAATACAGACAAGTTATTCAATGATAATATGTACCGTAATAAAAAAAAATACCCTGAAGACAAGCTTAGGTAACTTATCTATTGATACAGAATCATTAAATTTCATGCTCTTATATCGACTGCTGTATGAAATGTTATACTACACTGTAATGGACTAAGCTGACCCGATTTAATGTGGGTATGATTTTGTGTTCATGTAATGCCTATAGAGTAGGTCGTTAGTTTTCTTGTTTGAATTATTTCACATTTTCATGTCGGGGCTTTTTAAAGCTGACTATACGGTGTGGCATTTTTTTTTATTTATTTTTTTTTTGTGTTGAAGGCCGTAGGGTTAGTGTTAATACCTTTAATAGCGTTTATCTTCGTCATTTGAACTATGGTTGATAGTTGTCTCTTTTGCAATCATACCAAATGTCCTTATTTTTATATCATCCCCCTTACTTTATAATTGTTGCACATTTTGTCATGTCGGGGCCTTTTGAATAATTAAAACTATGTTCAAGCTGTGTTGTCTACATGAATTGTATGACTAATGTCGGAAGTGCAGAGATGCAAATTAAATTTTTTTTATTATATATATCTGTTTTGTTTCCGAATATTTCTTTTCTAAAAGTAATTTACTAGAATACTTTTTCTATCCAAGTTTCGTAACAATTCACAAAGGTTTGGCAAATATGATGCTATTTACGAGGAGCCAGCTTTATTAATTTTCATGATTAATATCATTGGTTTAAAAAAAACACCTTGGCTCTACTTTTGAAATATTGACAATGTAGTAGTGAACGGCGGGAAAGATTTCACGACGTTGTTGCGAATAAAACTTATTCCAACGTAGTTTGGCGCCTTATTGTCAAACGTCCCGTTTGCCAATAAAAATTAAGGTTTATTGCTTTTATTGAAAAAACAAGCACATGGACCCCCAGTTTTTTCTTTTGCAATCAATCAAGTTCTGTTTCAAGAACGCTCCGCCAAAATTTTAAGAAAAAATCAACGATAGAATTTTTTCTACACTTCTGTGTAGACGCAAAAATATTTTCATCTTCTTTATTTCACTTGTATTAAAATAATTTAGGATATAATTTTTTATTTCAACCGTTAACTTGTTACAGCATGCTGATGCCATGGATCAAGGGAACATTTTACAAAAAACCCGGTTAAATTATGACTGTTCGTTCAAAAGTATTGGTACTTTCCTTAAAAGTCCTGATTTTTGAAATTTCAGGGTTTTTCCTTCAAATATGCAAATTTCGAACCAAATTATCTCAAAAAGTAAGTCATGAAGGTATATTTTTCTTTGCATATTTCAAAAGTACACATCGAAATTGACCTTCTACCAAAATTTCAAGAAAAAATCAACGAGGGATCTCTACTGTATCGTATGCCCTTAACGTGAGGATTGAAAAAGCAATAACCAAATAACCTACGTATTTATAATATGGACACGAATGATAGTTCCAGTAAAAGAAAAAAATGGAGGTTGATATGGACACGTTTGGGGGATTGGGCACGTTTGGGTGTTTATTTAAGGAATAACTGTAATATTTTTTCTGTCTATGAAGAAATAACATAAAAAATGTGATGCACACTGAATAACCCGCGTAGCGGGTTATTTTAAAGTGTGCATCACATTTTTTATGTTATTTCGAATAGACAGATAAAATATTACAGTTATTTCTTATAATTTAATTCTAAATTCCATTTTAAACCGGAGTAAACAATGAAAAAACGTTGATGACGTCACGGTCACATGACTAAATTATGTCTATGAGCTGATAAACAAAACAACGTCAGCCAATCAGCAGACGCGTTACATCCAAAATTAAATTATTAAAAAATGGACACGTTTGGGCGTTTATACAAATAACACGCTTTGGCGCCTTTTTTCATTAAGGCTTGTTTTGCAGTTCAGTGACGTCATGTGGACACGTTTTGGGGAATCGGACACGTTTCTGAGTGTTACATATATATTAACAATTTTACTCAGGGATTTTAAGAAATACCAATTGAAATACCGTACTGCTTTCAACATGAATAACAGAATGAAAAACAGCCATACATTTTACTTTTGTCGCATGCGAGAGTAAAGAAGTATGATTTCAACTATGTTTGTAATCTTTTTGGGTTGTCAGCTTTCTGACGTTTGCATCACATTTTATTATATTGATATGGGAAAAAAAGGTTGTTATTTCCCCACATGGAAACGGAAAACTAGATGATTATACACATCCAGTCTTTTGTGAAAGTGGTTAATGTTGGTTCAATAGAAGAACCTATGGATGGATGGATGGCTATTTGACGTCCAGTGACGAGAACATGATTATGTGATATGAATATAAACCATTTTCTTTAGTTTTATGTTCTTGTTGACTTCGTTTTGATTTTTTTCGTTTACTTCGTTTTGTTCTTTTTCTGGTTTCGCACTTTATAGGGACCCAATACTTTAAGTATACTAACATTACATCTTAAACATTATCATGATTCCAAGTCGTCAACTGAACGTAAAACGGGAAATTAACTTGTATTACTACAACTGTTAATGCTTACACAGGCAAATTTTGCTAAGACACGCGAATTTCACATGAATCTCATGTGAAATTCAGGTGAAAATTTCACGTGAAATTCACCTGAAACGAGCTTATACATGAGGGAAGGAATGATACATGAAAATCGCGTGAACATTTTCATATGAATTTCACATGAATCTCATGTGAATTTTTTCAAACGAATTTCACATGAACTTTGCGAAAACAAATTTGGTAATTTTCATGATTTTAAACAAATTTGAAAATTTAGATGTTATTTGAATAACTTTATTTTTGAAATTCATGTGAATATCACGTGAAAAAAATTCATGTGATTTTCACAAGAAACTGATGTGAAATCAGTTCATGTGAGTTTCGTGTATAAGCTCGTTTGAGGTGAATTTCACATGAGATTCACATGAATCTCAGTTCACGTGAGTGAAATTTCCCTGTGTACAGCCGACATCAACTTAAGTGTAGAAATTTTATATCTGTGGTGTCACTATGAAAATATCTTATAAACATCTTGAAAAAAGAAGTTTAACTCCGCGTTTGTGTCTTAGTATCCCAAATCGGGAATCTCGTCAGTCGATATCACATTCATTTCGTAAGTTGTTATGTTCGGTTGTTGGTTGAAGAATTTGGTGTTGGTGGCATATCTTTAATTGTTTCTGTGTATATTCGTAAATTTAGATACTACTGTCAGGATGTTGGAAAGTACTTTGTTATCCTCTAGATTTTTTTGTTTGTGTTTTCTCATTGACTTATACCCCATATCTTTATCAGTCGGTATAATTTAATTAGATTGGCTTAGGTTTAATTCATTAAAAGCTACATAGCTTATCATAAACAATATCTTGAATTGGACAATGTTTCACAAAAAAAATCATGTACAGATATAAGAGTACACACGGAGCCTTATGATGATAACAAGGGTTAAATATGACAAGATAAGATAAATTTGTATATTGCTACAGTACTTTTATAGTCTTTTAAACTGCAGTCGCGGTATTAATTTTAAAGTAGATAGGGTTACTCCCCCCCCCCCCCCCCCCATCCCTAAGATTAAAAAATAGCAGAACAAAATCGGTCTAGGGGCGTGTTTTTTTGTTCTTCGATAGTGAACCAGAAGAGGTCCATTTCTGTTTTTTTTTAATAGGGAAGATCTTCTGGCTCTCTTCCACCTTTTCTTTTTTGATGGGTATCGTTTAGACAGCAGAGGCACATAACAAACATGGCGTCGTTTAGTCTAAATGACATTAATAAATTTATGAATGCAGATATATTAGAATGTGAGCTGTGTTATAAACGTTTTTATGGTATGACAGTCTTAGTAGGACATCCCTGTAGGACGGTAAGCTGGATAAATATAAGAACTACACGGACAATAACAGTTAAGGGACGACTATTTGATATTCTAGGAAAGGGATTTTGATTGATTGGTGTTTAACAGTACTTTCAACTGTAAGTTGGGCTATTCCGTGGTGGTCAGTTTAAACTTCTAGATGCAGGATGGGGAAGGGAAAAGGGCATTATTCACTTTTTTAATCTGTCGTTAATTATGCCTATTTTTCAGCTATTACCAAGCAACTATATTCATATATGAAATCCTCCTGTCCCCCACCCCAATAAATGAATAAATATCAAATGGTTTTTAATCTTATTTAACACAAGTTTAAATTGATTGATTGTTTGTCACTAATTTTTAACGCCCAGTGACAAATATGTCATGTATGTTCAGAACTCGGTTCAGGAAAACACGAGTTTAAAAGTCAATCGGCTGTTGTCTGCTCTTTGGTCGGGTTGTTGTCTCTTTGACATATTCCCCATTTCCATTCTCAATTTTATATAATATAAAAACGAAGAGATATAGGATTGCTAATGAGGCAACTATCCACCGGAGTTCAAATATGAAGTGGTTGTAAGCAATTATAGGCAACCGTAATTAAGGCCTTCAACAATGACAAAACCCGATACTGTATTAAAAGTTGTCTATAAAAGGCCCGACGTGAAAAGTGTGAGAAACAATTCAAACGAAAAAACTAACGGCCTAATTTTACATAACAAAATAATTTACAAAATATCAAATATGAGTCGAGGCATGAACCAACGACAACTACTAAACAATAGGCTCCTGACTTGGGACAGACACACAAAGAATATGGCAGGGTTGATATAAAAACGAAGATTGCCAATGAGACAACCCTCCACAAGAGACCAAATGACACAGCAATGTCAGCAATTAACAGATATAGGTCACCGTACGGCCTTTAACAATAAGCAAAGCCCATACCGCATAGTCGGCCATAAAAGGCCCCAAATCACAAATGTAAAACAATTCAAACGAGAAAACTAAGTTACGGTCTAATTAATGTAAAAAAAAAAAAATGAACGAAAAACAAATATGTAACACAGCAACAAACGACAACTACTAAATCACAGGCTCCTGACTTGGGACAGGCACATACATACAGAATGTGGAGGGGTTAAACATGTTAGCGGGATCCGGCCCAACCGGCCCCCTAACCTGGGACAGTGGTGTAACAGTACAAGAACATCTTTGTGACCGCTCAACCCTTCCCGAAGCTGGGACAGTGGTGTAACAGTACAATATAAGAACAACCTGCACAAATCAATTGCAATTAGATTAACTCAAAAATTGGTACGAGACACACAAAAAAAAAATTACATTAAGACAATAGACAAAAAGCACCGAAATAAGAGTATTTGAAATTACTGGAAGTTTGTTCAAAGCTAATAACAACTAGTATTGAAATAATTCGTGTTCTCCCAGACTGAAGTATCAATCAGTAACGTGACAACCAACGGATTTATTAAAAAAAAAAAAAAAAAAAAAAAAACAGTCTGAGAAATGTCTGGTATACATTGTATACTTGTATATTGATACATATACAATGAAAATTTTTGAAAAGTGGTGGTCCGAAGGTTTTGACCATCGAAATTTTGCAATAGAAGTAATAATTAGGACCAGAAGATTTTCTTCAAGGACCACCAGAGAAAAATGATTTTGAGAACTTTTCGATATCTTTGCTTTATACAAAAATAATCCAGTTGGTTACTTTCAGAAAATTGGATAGACAAGATGTCCTTTTTGATCATATTCGAGACAAACATTGACGATTTTTTGTGCAGTTTAAGATTATTCTTAAAAATCAAAATAGTGCGGGTTTAAGTCAGATTTGTCTAGCAAAATTGAGTAAGAGGAAAGAACAAAGAAAAATGTCACGAACAGAGCACACTTTTAGTCATGTCTACCGGACGTATCTTAATTTTCTATAAAATCATCGTAAACTTCATTTATGTCATCCTACATAACAAAAAACTGCTAAATACTCGACGACAAATTGAATTTTTGTTTTATTGATCTTCCGTAGAATATCTCCAGAAGAGGTCCAGATTAATTTTTTTGGACTCTTCACCAGAAGACATTCTAGAGATGTGCAGAAGAGACAAATAAAACACGCCCTAGATCTTAAAAAAAAATAGGCAAACTTTGAGAGAGGAATGTAATTAATTTGTAAGACTTTTCATTACAATAAACAAAATTATGTGATTAACTTTTATTATGACTGTCCTAAAAATACAAAACAATTTATGTATTATTCAATTTTTTCCAACTTTGCCAATTAAGGGGAGATAACTCAGATAACCTGACTTTTATAAGGGAATGTGTAGCAAATGTAACCATTTTGTTTTGTAAGAAGAATACGAGTCACGTTACCACACTTTTTCTCATATATTTTCCAAAACCTAAATCTTATATTTTATATTAAATTCTGTCGTTTAGTTTTAACACAAAATTGGTTTTACTAGATATAATGTATACAAAATCTGCCACTGGCAATTATGCACAGCCTGTAGCTTGAAAAAAAGATCTGTCACCCACACTTTTTATAATACTTTTGAAAAAATTAAATAATTCTTTCGATTTTAAGTTAGACACCCCCTTTCTACCTAAGTATGCAATTGTAGACAGTTTTTTTCAATAGAAAATAGTCCCGAAACTGCTATGACGTCAAACGGACCCATCAATCATCCCAGATGACACCAGCAATACTTAAAAGGCCACCATACGCCAGATTATTCTCGGACTGGTAGTTTCAGTAAAAAAAAAAGGAGAAGGAGTAAAAGCCGCGGAGGTATTAGATAAACGGGTTTGACATAGTAATTTCTTAAAATTATAAATTAAGGGCTCTTACCTCTCCATAAAACGAAACTTCTAATGTGTTTCTTAATTCACTGACACCCAACGATTCAATTTCCTCGAATCCTGTTTCAATGATATTTTCTCTGTCTACACTTATAAAAGTTGTTTGGCCGGTCAACTCCTCCGATATATTGGATATTTCTAAAGGTCTTCCCGTCACAATTTCAAGTTGCATTTTTTTAACTATTTCAACAGGATCCTGAATATTTTTTTCCCTACAATATTCGATACAATTTTTAATTATATCTTGTATTCCAACCGAGTTTTCAATATTTTGCAAGTGAATATGATCTATCGTTTCAACAGGTATAACATCCATAAAGTCAAGATCTGGAAAATCAGTGTAAGTTACAGTAATTTCTGTTGGTACAGTAATTTCTGTTGGTTCATTAAAAGTCACAATTTGTCCCATATTATCCGGATTTTCAGCATTCGAATACATGGTCTCCTCAGACGATTGGGAGCAACTCTCTACATGAGCCCTGAGTGCCCTTACGTCAAAGTCTTGCTTACAATACTGGCATGTTTCACTCCGTGTAACCATTTTTTTTTTCCTGACTCCGAATTTTCTGGTACTATACTCAGATTGTTCTGGATTGGGCGTATGTACACTCTAGTTTGCGCGCTGATAACCGTTTTCATTTCTTTGACTGACCAATTACATTTTAAAACAGAAAGTGTTCTGCAATTTTGTGAAGCCTTGAGCAATTCGAACCCGCCAGCTAATTTTAATTTCGGAAATCCCTGAACATCTCCATCCTCTGTTTCTTCGGCCGACATAATTTTCTGCACAACCGACTCTTCGTTGTCATCACAAAGTAATACTATTTTTTTTAAACCAAGTCCAGCACACTTTAAAATTTCCTTCTCCTGTACAGATGGCACAGTACACGCATCTACGTTTGACAAACATACGAAGTTGGCTGTCCATGTTCGGCCACGACCAGGGTGTGCCTGTCCTTTTCGTTTCCTACCGCGCATGTCATATGGCTGGAATAGGCGATTCCTGATTTCTGAAATGTTACTTCGCATAGCCGAAGTTGGCGTGAAAACGGCAGCCGATGATCCCACGGAAGGTGGTCCATTTTCAGCGTTAGGTGTGTTGGACATGTTTTCCCTAACTCGCCTATCGCCAATTGTTTGCAAACCAAGCCTGCTTAATTCGGAATCAGATACACTCTCTATCATATGTTCGTCTATTCTTTCTTTTTCAAAATTTTGAAAGAATGCTATAAGTCCCATTTGCTGAAGCACGTTTTTTATTACACTGACGGCCATGATGTAGGTGTTCTGCGTAAATGAAATGCCGCCAAAAACAAAACAAAAATCACGTGCTAAAAAGTTGAAGGTCGACGTCAACATCATAACGTTTTAACTTTACGTCGTGTATTAAAGGCCCCTACAACTGAACAGCTGCTTTACACACTCAGTCAAGTAGAACATTAAAGGCGTACTGTTTAAATAACATTACAACACGATATATGAACGCCACAAAGGCCATATCAAGTAATAAAATTTACGATTTTGACATTTATATGAAAGAAAACGACTAAAGGCATCAATTATTTTATCTCACCAACAATTTTGTTGACCATGACAAATTTATCTACAGCTGTGGAAGTGTTTTTCTTGACATTAGGTAATGATGTTTCAATCAGTTACACATATATTTGTAAAGTAAACAGAGCTCATTTATAAAAACTGCAATTTTAATTTAAGCCTAAAATATAGTTATTTGGTCGAGTGCCATGTTTTCTTGAATGAAGGACGTAAAATTGTAGCTCTTAATCGTGTAGATTAAAGCAAACCGCATGTATTGCTAACATAGCAGTGTGATATTTTGTAATACTGAATTGCTCTGTTCCCTTTACGCTTTGAACCACCAAGTCCAGTTTATGTAAAAGCGAACCAGTACCATATATTCTGAACTAAACATTTTAAATATACACTTCTGTGAATGATTTCTAAGTCTAAAGTTTGCAAACTGAAGTTAAAATCACCAGTTTGAAACTGTAGCAAAATGAAATTTGTATTAGCAGTAAAGCGTTTTCACTTAATGTCTTACTTGATCTAGTCAACACATTATCGCTCTCATTGCTAATTTTACCGTTTGAGCTTTGCATAACAGTACTTGAACTTATTGTCCTGCATTATCAACTTGAAAATTCAATATTTACACTAAGCATTTCGGTGTCACCAGTTGACATCATGTCATGACAACTGCCCAACATAAAGCCCCACTCCAACAAACACTGTATTTTTTCAAGTGAATAAGGATCATGACAAAACATTTTAATATTTCAGCTGAATAATTTTCAAAGACAAGACAATGTCATGCTA
Source organism: Mytilus californianus (assembly GCF_021869535.1). Classification (NCBI taxonomy): domain Eukaryota; kingdom Metazoa; phylum Mollusca; class Bivalvia; order Mytilida; family Mytilidae; genus Mytilus; species Mytilus californianus. The sequence goes on from NW_026262738.1 coordinate 332,521, forward strand.
GCTTAACTTAACACCATACACTTTTAACTGTACGTCTTGTAATTCCAGGTGAGCATATTGAATGGTAAGCTTATCATGACATTATAATGATATACCATCGTGCTATTTTAGCTTAACATCACGTACTTTCAACTGTACGTCGTGTAATTTCAAGTGAGCATATTGTATGGTAAGCTTATCGTGACATTATAATGATATACCATCGTGCAATCTTAGCTTAACATCACGTACTTTCAACTGTACGTCTTGTAATTCTAGGTGAGCATATTGAATGGTAAGCTTATCGTGACATTTAATGATATACCATCGTGCTATCTTAGCTTAACATCACGTACATTCAACTGTACGTCGTTTAATTTCACGTGAGCATATTGTATGGTAAGCCCATCGTGACATTAAAATGATAAACCATCGTGCTATCTTAGCTTAACATCATAAACTTTCAACTGTACGTCGTGTAGTTTTAAGTGATCATATTGTATGGTAAGCCTTTCGTAACATTATAATGATCTAACATCGTGCTATCTTAGCTCAACATCATAAACTTTCAACTGTGCATCGTGTAGTTTTAAGTCAATACATTGTATGGTAAATCTATCGTAGCATTAAAGTGATATAGCATCGTGCTATCTTAGCTTAACATCATGTACTTTCATCAGTTCATTGTGTAGTTTTGAGTAAGCATATTTTATGATAAGCCTTTCGTTACATTATAGTGATGTAGCAATGTGCTGTCTTAGCTTAACATCACGTACTTTCAACTGTACGTCGTGTAATTCCAGGTGAGCATATTGTATGGTCAGCTTATCATGACATGATAATGATATACCATCATGCTATCTTAGCTTAACATCACGTACTTTCAACTGTACGTCGTGTAATTTCTAGTGAGCATATTGTATGTTAAGCTTATCGTGACATTATAGTGGTATAACGTTATGCTAGTTTAGCTTTACATCGTGTAGTTTAAAGTCTACATGCAGTATGATAAACCTATCGTGACATTATAATGATATAACGTTATGATATCTAAGCGTAACATTTATTTATAATAAGTCAACATCATGAAGTTCAACTCTTCGTTTTATTTGTTATCCTAGCAATCGAAGAAGACGTCTAAGCATTATGCAGTAGCAAGTTAACATCGTGTAATGTCAACTTAACAATATATAGTTTCAACTCAACGTTACGTGTTATAGGCATATCATCATAACGCCGAGGCTTACCACGATGCTTTCACAACATCAACACTTGCAGTTGCAAGTCAACACAACGCAGATTCAACTTAGCATTTTATTATTTAAAGTTTGCATTTTGATGATTTAATTCATCGTCACGCTGTCTTAACTTTACATTGAAAGCTTCAGCATAACGTTGTGTAAATGTCTAATATATGACAGCTGATGCTTTCCATAATTGGCAATCATACCACATCTCCTAATTTTATGTTGTCTAAATTGTATGACGGATTAGACTGTTTAATGCAATTACAACCTTTCTAGAGGCGGGCAATTTAGAGCTTGGCACATTTTCTATTGTTGAAGCTAGAATGTATAAGTCCCAGATATACTGCTATATTAGGTCTCGAGAAATTGAGGTATTTGCTGAATACAGCGATTTACCTTGTTTGTACGATATTCTCAATAAAAAATCGTATTATACCACGCCTATTTTTTTGTAAATTCCGATGTGAATGTACTTTTTGCACCAGTGACAAAGATATTACATGTTTAACGGATATTTCAAAGTAAATTAATTTGTTAGTGTATTACATGTAATAACTTTCAACAAGACTAAACTGTATAAGGAATAGATTTTAAAATTTCAACATTTTCACAATCAATATTTTTATCTAATAACAAATCATTTTTTTAATAAATACCAACAACAATAGGTCGTACGGTTGCCTATTATGAAGATAGTTGTCTCATTGGCAATCATACCACATCTCCTTATTTCTACTAGTTTACTGTTTTTATTGGCGGTATTTGTTGAAGTATCTATTTAAATCTAAAAGATAAGATGCATCGATTAAAATTATGTAAACAATGAAAACTTTCTGTTCCTTTTACAGTTGTTCCTCTATTGATAATTAAATAACGAATATAAAGTAAAAAAAAGACAAAGAGAACAAGTAAATATACGGGAATACATAAATGAGTCGCACAAAATATTGACACATAAGCCAAGAACAGAAATTTAAACAATAGTTTTACCATAAGAAAGAGTAACAGATTGAGAAATTTGTTTAAATTCGTTCATTTCTATTTGATTTTTTGCTATCTTTCATGATCACAAGAAGTGCAATTAGGACCTACTGATTCACTTTCTCGTTTTATTTTTAGCAATTATTTTGAGAGACGAAAATTACTTAGATGACACTAGTTTTTATATCACTTTAATATCAACAATATTTCTTTATACAGCTACTGCATGTGGACAAATTAGAATTATAGTATTCATTCTTTATATTTTATTTTTAACTGATTTACTTCTTTACTGCATTTCAAAAATCTGGCATCAATAACTGTAAGTTACTAATTTTCCACATGTATTTGTCATTGATTCTTTTTAATTGGGAATATTTAATTTGTTGAAGGTATTTTATCTGACTACAATCGATAACGTTTTCCGGACACTGGTTCTCCGTTAAAGCGCCCATTTTATTACGTTATTTTGTCCCACCGTAAGAAAGCAAAACTAACGAATTTGAGTTATATACCCGTAGCTTGTTATACTGATATCTGAGATTTCTTTATTTCTTTATTATCTATATTTTTAATTTTTATAAAGTTTAGTATATATTGCACAACGATAGTGATCGTACCGGCCGTCGACATGTTTTCTTCTTGAACCTGTAATTTCCGTTAACGAATAAAAGACCAAGCAGGAGAAAATATTTAGTACAAAATAGAGTTTGATATGAGTTAGATTTGATTATAAGGTTACCATAAATAATTGTGTTTATAACAATGGTCATTTATTCCAAATTACATCAGTCTGAAAAACTAAACAAAGTTGAAAACTGCAGAGATTTGTTAAGCATGTAATCTCCGTGGTATGGTCAATTCTTAACAAACACCAATTTTGAAAATAAATTCTACATCTAACAGATCGATATCGGTGTCAACATTTAATTTTAGTACAACTTCTATCTTCAGATACACATATTATGTTTTATAAATGACAAAATCGTCGAAATGTAACCTCCGTGGAATGTAATCTCCGTTGACGTTTTGGTAAAGAGTGCTTTCTTTCACGTCCGCACTTTTATCGAGTATGGCATGCCAAATAAACATATTAGATAATTATTACGGATGGCGGATATATAACTTACAGATCATTAATACATTGTAATTCAGACTACATATGATAAGAAGACACCATGTAATAAAATTGAGAATGGAAATGGGGAAAGGGTCAAAGAGACAACAACCCGACCAAAGAGCGGAAAAAAGCGGAAGGCCATCAACATTTTTTATTAATCAATTGTTATAGAAGAGAAAAAAAGAAACCGAACCGGATGTTTTTTTTTAATATCAATTGTAATGCAAGTAAATAATTTAAACCCGTTTTTAATATTCAAGATATAGAACTTCTATTATTAATATAAATTTGATACCGAATTTGATACGATTTAACAATTATGATAATAGCAATGAAAATTGCTCTGCCAGTTCTTTTATAAATTTTGAAATTATAAAGATGCTTAATGTTTCAGCTCCATCGGGCAATGCTGATCTTCGACTGAAGCTCATCAACTCTTTCTTTTCTTTGACATCCTTGGCTTTCAAATATTCGGCGCTGGGCGTAAATGATGAAGATAAATGAAAAGTAGCGCTTCGGACGCATGCAATTTATAACTTGGTTGTTTTTCTCCACTATTGCAGATGTTTTTGTTGCCAATGGTTATCTTGGTCTGACCTCTGTAACCCACAGTTTTTTTAAGGTGTGAAACATGTAATAATTGCTGACACAATGCAGGAGAAGGATGTAAGGTTAACTTTGTCTGAAATGATACGTTAACTCGTGCAAGATCGTGCTTTTGGCGAAAAATACCGATGATTATGAATGTATAGAATTTGCATCGCTAATTTCAATGAACCAGTTCCGTTTACGACCAGAGTTCAACATTTCATATCAAGTGATCTACTAGTATTTTGTTAATTATCAATAGTAATAAATTTGATATGCAGAAAACGCAAAGTTTCATTATTCTGTAAATCATTTATTTCTGAAATCAGTCTTTTGGTTTTTTTTTACTCATTCTTAATTTTTATACAGTTATTTCTTTTTTACATTTTAGCACCCCGTTATTCTCTACTCTTAATTTGATTTGCCTTTTTTTTTGGGGGGATGGGGGGTGGGGCGTTTGCTTTATTTTTTAATCTTTACCACCTCATATATCTTGGGTTATTTCAAATAAATATCTTATGTTCAAGCGGAATAGGATGCATAATACTACTAGCTTGTATAAGAGGATCTACAAGAAGAAGCTGTTTAATTGGTCGTTTTTGGTTGTCTCTTTTAAATTTAAAGTCGGTGAGATTAATATGCTACATTCAACCAACAAAGAGGGTTGCCTACTATGATGAAAAAAATCTATGGAAAATGTTTTTATATTTCATATTTTGCTGGTGTTTTTTGTCGTATCTCTCTCGTGATGGTTTCGTTTAGATATCTTTTTATTGGATTTTTTAAAATTATTTTTCAACGACAACGCATGCAACATCTTATTCATTGTTTGAACATTCTTCTCTCGGTCACAAATCTCCATGAAATATTTGCCACTGTACGTTCAGAAAACAACAATCCATCAATCATATCTTCTATCAAATTGCAGCATTATAATAACTGTAAACATTATCAAATAAGTGATTCGTTTAATCCTTTGGTCAGATATAAACACGTCTCGTCATTCTCCTTTTTTTTTCAAACTTTCAATACAAAGAACAAAAAGTGTTATTGAATATCAAAGGAAGTAACCCATCAAAGATACAAGGGTTGTCTTTCGGCTTCAAAAGAACATTTTTAATTATTCAAACAATTCAAAGCAAGGGATGAATGCATTATACGCCATTCTTGTGCATATTGAAATTAAAAAGTTGATTTATAAATATTTTTTTTCGATACTAGTATGACCACATCAATGATAAGTCATGGTGACACAGATTGCGAAACAAGATGATGATGGTGATAAGAAGGAGGAGGATTCAGTGGCGAATTATATGCATATTCGGGTCGAAAGCATGTTAATACGATATTAATATTTATCCTGCTTTGAAGAAGACCGACATGCTGAGTCGATTGTTTAGCGTATTAGTTCACACGGAAACAGTCCAAAGAAGGATTTATCACCTTAATTTTCGTTGAAGAGATAAAAAAAAGACTTATATTATAATGCAGACATGACTTAATTTTCCTCAATTTCAACTCACAAGAAAAACCCACATTAAAGTTTATGTGAATTAATAAAGAAAACAAAACATCGTAAAAGAAATTATTTCAAAGTTTTTAACATATATGGTATTGAAAATCACGACGTCAAAGGAAAAAAAATGACGTTAAATGTAGGTTTTTTACTTTTTTTCATCTAAACTGTTTCGATCATTACAAATTAACGGTAGCATATTACATGCTGAAATTTATATGGTGGATAGAATATACTATGAGGATGTTCCGTGTTTTTTATTTACAAGTTTTGCTGCAATTTATTATTTATCATTTTTTACTTTGACGTTGGGCGCTTTAAAGGAGAACCAGTGTTGGAACGGATTAACGATAGATAAACGGGGATGCTGTTCTGCTTCAGTGATTTACCTTACAAAAAGGTGGACACTTTAAAGTTATAAAGGACTTAACACGAGTTGAATTTCGTCTAACGGGGGTGTGGCTAATTAGTTTGACGTAGCTTAACCATATCTTAAAACAACTTAAATGACCGCATGGGAATCTATTAGACTGGTATTAAAATGATTTGAAATGGATTAAAATAAATTAAAAAACGGTTTTAATTTTTGTCAATATAATTTAAATATTTAGTAATTTTTTTCATATAGCGTAAATACCTTTTTGGCCGATCAATCTAAATTCTGGTTACTAGTGGTTGCAACATCATTGGTCGGGATACTAGTCCCTTTTTCAAATATTGTCTTTAATAATTCTCCTTGTAATTTCATTTTATTTGCGAGTTCATGAGAATTGTCATTCGTGGAATCAAATTTTGTAATAAACATAGTCACTTTACCGGATATTTCTGTAAGAATCCTCTTTGTTTCCCCGGATTTCGCTCTTGATCCACTCATCCTGATGTCTGAAGCTTGCACACGCGGTAACATATTAATAAAATGTTAAATCAAGTCGTGTACTGATTCGTATATTCATAAAAAAACACAAAAATCAGGTAAGAAGACAACAAAATATTAGTATCATTGTTCTAACGTTTTCATCCTTCACGGGACTTATCAAGATATGTAACTAAGTAACGTTACCACGGGTTAGTGTGACGCTACGTTATTGTTGTGCATAAATTGCATACTTCCTTTATGTATTTAGCTTTGCTTTGAGTGTCTTAATAAAGCGCTTCTACAGAACTTTTCTGTATTCCTTATCATCGCGACGACATCTGTAGAATGGGAAAATTCAAAATTTTCCGCTGGCGCATATGTATAAATGTTTACTTAGTGGAATTTGCCGTAAGTGCGGGTGGCGGATTTGTTGTTTGTGGACACGTACTCTTGCACTAAGGTTCCCAGTTTGTCCAATGTAATTTTCTTTACATATTGGGCATGCAATACAATAAATTAGATTTCTGGATTTGCAAGTCATGTCTGCGTTCACATGAAATATTTGTCCACTTTTAAATGTTTTTGATCAACCCGTTTCAAAATAGTTATAATTATCTTTACTGAAAATTCCACATCCTGAATCTCTACATGTTTTCACAGAAAAATTGTTATTTTGAGATTGAAATTTTGCTCTTGTCAGAATTCTTTTTAAGTTTCTTGGTTGTCTCTTACTATTTATTATAGAATTCGCTGGTATAATTGTCCTGATCCTCTCGCTTTCCATTAAAATTGGTAAATTCATTTTTATGGCGTTATACACATTGGTGATGCCAGGATCATGCGTGTTAACGAACGGAATTATGTTTTTGTCTGTTTTGTTGATGATTTTGAGGGAAGAACAAACATTTGCTTCCGCAAATTTGCAGATTTAAGATTGTTGTGCTGATATTTAGAGTAATTATGAACATGCTATGTGTTTTCAGCCGTGTATCGCCTTCACTGGAGAACCAATGGATGGATCTGTCGTAGAGTTGTCACTTGTTTAAACGTACTTATATATTCATAATTACTCTAAGTATCAGCACAACAATGTTAAATCTGCAAATTTGCGGAAGCAAATTTTGTTCTTCCCTCGCCGGGATTCGATCTCATGCTATTGGGATATCGAGACAACACCGTCTGCACTGTGCTCTAGACCACTCGGCCATCTAGACTGAACTAAAAATTCAGCTTTCGGTGGCCTAGTGTTACCTTTCCTCGTTAGTAGAATCTAGAGTTGTAACACAGTACATGATATATTAGGCATGAAGATGTAATTGGTTGCAGATTAGCTAAATTATCTGTCGTAAAGGATCGTAAGATGTAGTCACAGAAATAAAGTACGTCTAAACAAGTGACAACTCTACGACAGATCCATCCATTGGATTACCTGTGAAGCTGATATATATAAATGCAGTTTTGAAGGTCATGACAAAAATTTCCTGATTTATCAGCAGTTTGTACATTTTCTCTTTGATCTGACTGCCTAATATTTTTACGATCATGGACAGAACTTGATACTCAAAATCATTAGGCCATGACATCATGTATTAGTGCAGTGACGTCACATGTCCATCCACATCAATTTATCAATGAAAAGCATGCGACTTCATTCATGCAACCGAACAACTTACACAACGTTTTGTACACGTAAAAATAGTTTTACTAACTATTTCAGTTGATTTCATATTCTTGACCAAAAAAACATACAGTTAAGACAAATTGCCGATAAAAAGAATAAATGGTTTTTTTTATTTTTCGATACGGACGTGCTCGCTTTATATTCTCTCTGATAAAGTAAGTATCAAAAATGAAAACGCCATTATATTGCCGAAATGGCTGAAAAAAATAACCTTATTTCATGGAAATATCTCTTTTTTTTCTTTTCAGGTAAAACAATGTCTTGTGATCAAGAACAAACAGATTTGATAATCACACATACATTTATAGAAAGTACACAACCAGGCAGTGTTACTTTACCAAGGAAAAGACCCGAGCCAGTTGAATCCGAAACTAATATAGAATCTGAACAGGAAGTCACAAGTACTGAAGATTCAGAAGACTCAAGTTCTTCAGTTTTTAATTGTCCTGAAATTGGCTACACCAAACAATACCAAAACTTCTCTAAACTAGAAAACCATATAGAGTTTGGTCGTCATGTGTACAAGTTGGAAAGAAATTCAACATATGATGAAATCAAGTTAAAGTGGGTAGAAGTTTGTACAGATGTTGATATCAGACTGAGTAATTTAGAAAAAAACCAAGAATCAAAAAATGAGATCAATGAACACCCAGAAGATTGTGGATGTGCTATGTGAAATTTTATAAGGTGTATGCTACAATGTTGATTTTCTCTTTTCTTTTTCACAGGTTTCGGATCTTCAGACTTTGATAAATGGGGACATTAATTGCTAGCGAGTTTGTAATGAATGGTCAACATCTAAATTTGATTAATAAAAAATTAAATCAGAATATTGAATATTTGAAATAATCATTTAGCAGAGAGAGGCAATACGTGTAGTTTTTTTTTAACCTTTAGTCTCTCTTTGCATTGATAATTCTAGTTCACTAAACTTTGAGACTCTTGTACTTAGTTAAAGACAAATGTATATGTCTGTAGTATATCTATTTACAGTTTAAAAAAAAAGGAGAGATGTTGTATGATTTCAATTAAGACAACTATCCACCAGACATCAAATGAACGAGAATGTAAACTTCCTTAGGTCTTCAATAATGAGCAACATGAATACCACAATAACAACATGTCAAATAGGGACATTCATTTAAAGAAAGTGGCTGGGTTAAACATGTGTGAGAACTTAACTGTTGTCCTAATCAAAACAGTGGGAAAATATACATATACAAGGCAAACATTAGTTGAATCGTGCTTGACAACATCAAAAACAACAAGCAGACACAAACACATCGCTCTGGTTTAAAAGGACTTGCACATATAAAAAGCTATAAAAAATCTCATTTCAACCAATTAAATTAGTTCAGATTCGTATTTAAACAGTACATATTGAGTTATGTTTACTAAAAATAAGTATTTGTGGTTTGATTGCCAATGAGAGAACTATTCACCGAAGTTCCAATTTTAACTGTCTACCTAGCTGTCACTTACAAAACCATGTCAACACTATGCAACCAAAAATACAACTTAGTGAAAACTTTGATATGTCAATATGAACAGTGTGTAACTTGATGACCTTGTATACATATTTAGTAACAATTCAGTCATCATCACACCATATAACAGTTTTATATTCGATCTCAAACTTGAAAAGCTAGATTTGATATGAGCTTTAGTGATCGTTGATTTCGAGTCGACTTTGGTTTGTCATGGGTGCCGACTTCGATATCGACACCTGGATACGTCATGAATATTACGTTTATAATCATTACCGTGTCAATATTTTCAATATTAGGGATATCAACATCTTGATAAGTCTTGGGCATGTACATATATGACGCCAGCATTCTAATGAGAAGATGACGTTTCTCGTAGTTAAAGAACAATATGCAAGTTACACTCATCATTGTATATCTCTAGAGCTTACCATTTGATATTTATTACAATATACAGAATATATAAAATGATTTTCTAAGAAACTTTTATCGCTAAAAAACTAAACAATATAAATAATGATATATACCGCTCATTAACAATTACATTATACAAGTCACCGTAGGGCTACACAACCTAATCAAAACTCGTAAAGTATTGTTAACTTTGAATTGCTCTGGGATGAAGAATAAAAAGGAGAACCCATACAGACCAGCTTATACTGCAACAATATAAAACTCAATAATAACAAGCAACAACCTTGACAAGCATTACCAGGACATACAAATCTTACTCCAAACCAATCACCCATTGCTCGTACTTCTAAATGCAACATTATAACGGAGAGGCAGCAAATACACCAAGAGTGACCTGATGCAAAACAAAGTTTCAGAGCTTATTTTACATGTCCTCCTGTTAAGATGAAATATATGTCTCTGAACGTTAGGCAATCAATCATTCAATCAACCAGTTATTCCTGTAAATGCTGAAAACACTTTCGTAATGCTATAGTTTTTTATTGAAACATCCAGTCAAGTCTTGTCGCTGTGCTGAGACCTTAACTATCATTTGCCTCACCAAATTAAGGATCAGGCTACACCACTACCTTCTAATATACAATTTCAGTTTTTTATAATATATTTTCATTACACTGCCTAAAAAAAATTGTTCATCTATTTGCTAGCTAAAGTTATGTAGAAGTAAACAATTGAAAGACTGTTAAGGATGACAAATTATGGTACTTTTAATTATGATATTATTTTGGGGGTGACATTTACCTGAAAATCAACACTCTTTAATTTAATGATCGACCATACATTGGTCCCTATAACTACTTCAATGTGTTTCTCTATGATTTTTCAATGGTGTTTCTTTAAAAACAATATAAAAATATGCAGCTGTCGCACCAAGGATTCAAACATGTTTGTCTAGTAGAATGATAGTGTTTGTGTTGGTATTTGGTCGCCTTTGTTTAGTTCATTCATAAAATTTGTTGACTGTTGCTTGATGATTTCATTTGTATAAAATGTACATGGTTGAAATGTTCTAGATCTTTATTCTGGTTCACTTTATAAACGTCTTTTCCACATGAATTGTGGTTATTTAGTTTCTATCTAATGGTTTCTATGTTGTTTTCACCGCATGAAATTTTCGTCAATAAATATGATTGAAATATATTGAATATTCTAAGAAAATGTGTATGTATTTTTTTATTGATATACTTAGTAGTAAAGCAAATTACAAAAATATTCCTTTAAATATATGTCTTTCAACATATTAAGTTGTAATTGCATGACAGTGTACATGGTTAATATTTCGCTATTTACATTTCCTGTTTTCAATTTTCGATCAACACGCCAATCTTGATTAGTAAATTACCAAGCAATAATAGTACATAACATGAGCTAAAAGGTATGGACAAAGATATCGCACAGTTCAACAGGTTACATTAACCACCAATGACCATCGATACATTTTACAGTTATTATATCCATTTACCTCAGTGAATTGTTTACATTTAAATCCAAATATTGTATTGAAAGTTAGTTCAGAATGCTTCATTGGCATAAACTTTTTCTGTTTGTCCTGAAAGATGTCCAATAATTAAATGATCATGAGTATACTTAAAATTTTTTTTTATCATTAATGACTTAAAAATCAAGGATAAATATATGCTACACTTTACCACTTTGCTGTTGAGAAGATGTTCAATTTGTATTTTCTGATATGTTGTGTTAATTATTGCAGTTAAGTATATTTATTGATACCATAATCTGATTGATTTTAACATTTTAAAGGTTGCAACAATCTGCCTAATATACTAAATGTATATTTCCAAATAGTTTTCGAATTGATTAAGTAACATTTAATTGATTATTATTCAGTATGAAGTTGAAAAGGTTTTACCGATCTATTCTCTTATGATTAAGAATTTGAAAGCAATTCGGCAGCTCCGATTGTTTGACAATGGTAAACAAGCATGTTTATTCATGACGAGGACAAATAAGATAATAAATCAATTGGATAAGCTCTGCCATGACTTTTTTTGTACTTAAATTTGGACTGCCAGACGATTGCAAATTAGGGTATGTAGCATAGGTGCGACTTGCAGTAAATGTAAAATATGCAACTTCGGGCCACGATAAAAGTTGCGAGATGAGGAACTATGGCACTTTGTATAGGATCTAACTAAAACTTTAACTGGAAATAGATGGTTTTTTATGTATCCTTCAAAGCAAAGCGGAATTGGACTGTATTTTCGTTGTAAATAATATGTTTGGCATTTGATATAATGCAACCTAAACGTATTATTAATTTTACCAAATTTGTATTTGAATGTCTTTGTATTCCTATATTTTAATTTTATTAATTCAAACTTCAAATTTGATTGAGAAGGTTTTTTTTAAGTTCAATTTACCATTAGACACTTTTCATAACAAAATTATTATACTATTTTTTTAAATGCTTACATATTATTAATATATAATTAAACAAGAAATAACTATATTTCTCTGACCAGCTATGTGTTTTTGTTTCTATAGAATTATAAACTACCTTTCTGATTTTCGAGTTCCTCATAAAAAATTGGTTTATTTTGTGCACCCAATGCTTCATAATGGTCTAATGAACTAAAACAAATAAAAACAGCTGAATTATAATTACAGATACAACATAAATGTTTTCTGCAGGAATTGCTTAACTCTTTCGGACAAAGTACGTACGACATCTTTTTGCTGTTTTGTTTACTTGGACATATTTCTAGTGTAAACCTCTGTAAAGGTTATATAAAGTTAGTATCCCAAACTTCTTGTTTCGAGCATTCCTAATAAAGGTTTCTTTTGAAAAATTGGTTGTGTGCATAGAAATCGATATCAGAAGTTTATAGTGCATCATAACAGACTTGATCTAATTAACCCCTTCCAATTATAATAATGTCAATTTAACAGAAATCTATTCATTTTGGTAAAATATCAAGAAATAAAATACTTCAAACTCAAACGATATCGTTTATATTTACAAGAAACAGTTTAAAAACATAAACATATTTTCCTTTGAAATTTATTACAAATGTTGTTAAAATAAACGTGTTTATCGTAAACAAGAAGGTAAGATAAGAGCTAGTGATCATTATCTGTTAACTCATATTTTATAAATGTTTGAATTATTATACATAAATAATTCTTTTACGATTTGCATATGTACAAATACTTGAATTGGATTGGTCCGTTAGCATTTTTCCCTTGGTTTTCACTTCGATAGACCATGTTGCCGAAACTATTTTCGTAACGTTCACTCTGATCTATTCATGCGCGATACAGATCCATGGGGTTCAAGTAAATTGAGATTGAGAAATATATTACATAGCTGTCATTCCTATTATAATGCATAACAAAAAGAAATAATGCATTAAAGCTTGGAAAAGGTATAAATTTACAAAATAAAATCAAATTAAATTAAATTCCGGGATTTCATGATTGAACTTGGCGCATTTAATTCATTGGAAAACATGACGTCATACGAATGAAAACATTTAAGATGAAGATTATTCCGTTTCTTGTACATTTCAAATTTGGATAATATCTCATTAAAATTCAAGTTTTTGAGGTAGGTGTTATTTCATTTTATATTCTATTGCATTAATCGAACATAAATCGATTTCAGAAAGTCAATATGGCGACTAGCTTCTTAGTTACGAAATGTCAATTGTGCGTTTGACGGTAAATAGTAACCAATGTACCAGAAATTGTAAATTAAAAATTGCAAATGTTTGTGTTAAAAAATATAAGGACTAAACACATTTTTTTCTTTATGTTATTGATGTATAAACTGCGTCGCTGACTCACAAACTTTCCATAAAAGGAAGGACTTTTATGAGTTACCGCCCCAGTTTACACATCAATAACCTCTAGAAAAAAAAAGTTTTTAATCCTATCATAACAGTACAAAAGATTTATTTTGTTTATAAAGTTTTCATTATAAAAATCTAAAGCGTTTTATCCTTTTGGTTTGAAATTTGCAGCCACGAGTGTTCCTTATAACGGGCATTCCAAAGACCTTCATGTGCAGGTTATTATGTAGCAAACTCATTACGGCCATTGGGTCTGCACCACATCTAATGTGTTTAACCCTTGAGTAACAAGTTTTCAACGATACAGTTCCCTCATAAATGGAAGATACTTTAGACTTTTATTGAAAGGTTTATAAATTATAGAGTATATCTAAAACCATGGATGCAAAATATGTCTACGATGATTTTGCTGTTATTTTAGCCAATCTTTTCTCTGAAACGTCATTTGTCGGTTGTTTTATTGCTTTCCAGAAGTGATCAAATAAAAGAACTGCGACGTTACCCGTAGACTGAATACTACTATTTGTTTAGAACATTTATTGATTGATTGATTGGTGTTTTACGCCACTTTGAACATTATTGTGCTATTTCATTGCGGTCTGTTTTTATTCTAGGAGGAAACCGGGAGAGAAGTACCGACCTTCGGTAGGAAAACTGACAATCCTTGTCAATTAAGACTAGAGTCGAACACACCTGCCACGTACAGGATTCGAACTCACAACTTCAGTGTTGACAGGCTAGTGATTCAGTAGTTTGATTACTTAGACCACTTGGCCACCGAGGTCTCTGCTTATAATAGAAGAATAATATAAGGACACATGATTTAACTGTACCCAAATATCTCCAAATCATATTTGTACTCTTGTATTTAAACAGGACATGGCTGACTAAAGGATACACAATTATACATTATTCATCCACATAAATACTTACGGTTTAGACGATGGCAGGCCTACAAGATATACAAAATTAATATCAATTGAGATTATTTTAATAACAAATTTCCTATTATGCAATTTGTGATGCACACTTAGGATTTGTGTTTTAATGTTTTAGACAGGTATCTAATGTAGTTTATATCGCTCTAGTTCTATAGACCACATTGATCTAGTGTGTAAAGTATGTTAAATTCAGTTCATTTTTAATGATTAATAAGATAAATAACAGATACAAGTATGCATACATGCTACTATAATATATCAATACATTGCATATCCTTTTGGTATCTACATGCAATCATTATCCAAATGAAATTCATGAATATAAAAAAGAAGATGTGGTATGATTGCCAATGAGACAACTCTTCACAAGAGACCAAATGACACAGAAATAAAAAACTAAAGGTCACCGTACGGCCTTCAACAATGAGCAAAGCCCATACCGCATAGTAAGCTATAAAAGGCCCCGAAATAACAAATGTAAAACAATTCAAACGAGAAAATTAACGGTCTTATTTATGTACAAAATAATGAACCAAAAACAAATATGTAACACAGCAACAAACGAGAACCACTGAATTACAGGTTCCTGACTTGGGACAGGCACATACAGAATTTGGCGGGGTTAAACATGTTAGTGGGCGTCCAACCCTCCCCTAATCCTGGGATAGTGATGCAACAGAACAATAAAAAAACTGTACAAAACAATAAGTAAACAACGCATATGATCAACAGCAACAAACAACAACCACTCAATTACAGGCTCCTGACTTGGGACAAGCAAATATAGAATGTGGCGGGGTTAAACATGTTAGCGGCGCTCAACCCTTCCCCTTACCTGGGACAGTGGTACAACAGTACAACATAATAACAAACTATAAAAATCATTTGGAAAAGGCTTAATTCATCAGATGGATACAAATAGAAATACATCTAAAAAAAACACAGAGTGGAAGTGGCCGGGTACTTGTACATCCAAACAACAAAAAGACACTAAGTACAGATCTGAGAGTACTCGCAGTTACTGACAGCTAGTCAAAAGCTAATAACAACTGATAAAAAAAATCATGCATCTAAGACTTATTGAAGTTAACCGGATAATAAAGGTATACTGTTCTTTTAACTAAACCCAATTTAAGTAAACAACAATAAGTAATTTACTTCCAAGACAATTATTCTTCTTTCTTTCTTTCTTTCTTTCTTTATCGTTTGATATTAAGTGTTGTTTGTTTTACCGCAATGATTTGTATTCTCAAATTATAAAATATATTTAGCTTACATACTTCTACAATCAGTTGCGCACCAGATGTAGGTGTAATGTGTTCTACCATAATATACTCTTACACACCTTTTTGCTTATCTAAATCATCATACACTTCAACGGCGTCTTTGGTTCCAAGTGATTCATAGGTTTTACTAGTTCTGCAAAAATGCACAAACAAGTCATATCAATTTATTGTATATAAAAATGTAATCAAAATGGGACAAATATGAGTAAAATAGATGAATCTTGACGATGTATTTGTCTTCGTTAGAAATGCAGCAAAATCTATTTAAAATCCCGTTTAAACGGACAGGGAACCTTGTCATAAAAGGTATGTTCAAAAACTTGATAATATCAGATTACTACATGGGATTTTTTATATCAGATGTATTATCAGCCCAAGAGCCGAAGGGCTGATAAAACATCTGATATGAAAAATGATATGTTATGATCTTTAACATATGCTTCAACAATGGTGAAAAAATAAACAGTTTAAAATATTGATCCTTTTAATTGGTTCTCAAGTAGAAGTTCAAAAAGTGAAGAGTTTACGGACGACGGACGCAAAATGTAATACATCCGATATGAAATCTTTCTATCATATGCCTCTTTTATGGCTGTAGGGCTGAAATCATGACCTAGGGCCGATAAAGGGTCTTTTATGAAAATGACATGTAATGATTTTTTATCATATAATTCAGCAGAAGAAATACAGAGAAGAACTATTTTTAAAACTTTGAAAAACAAAATGCATTTATTGTATAATTTGTTTTACATTTTACATATTATAATTTCCGGTTTCCTTTTATTTGTTTTGTATCCTACTTTGTTTTGTTTGTCACTGAAAATGTACCATTGAGGTATTTTTTCCGGAATTTGCCGAGTTACGTCGAAATGCCATGCGATAAATTTACGGAAAGGCATGCGATAATAACTGGAAGCAGTTATAAAATTTTTCATATCAGCCCGCAAAGCACCATTTCGGAAAGCAAGGAATTTACCTAAATTTAATGCTATTATCATACTGTAAAAATTATAAGTTATTTACTCTAAGTATATGATTATATATAATATTACTCAATATTCTCATATTTTATGCTAGATTTCTTTTATTCTTTTGATATACCGTGTGATATTCAAAACTCCTGGTTAATGACGGTTTCTTTTTGAAAAAATGGTTGTGTGCACAGAAATCGATATCAGAAGTTTAAAGTTCATCATAACAGATTTGATCTAATTAACCTTCCAATTATAATTATGTCAATCTAACAGAAAATTATTCATTTTGGTAAAGTATCAAGAAATAAAATACTTCCAACTCAAACGATATCGTTTATATTTACAAGAAACAGTTTAGAAACATAAACATTTTTTCCTTTGAAATTTATTACAAATGTTGTTAAAAATAAACGTGTTTGATTGTAAACAAGAAGGTAAGATACATGTAAGAGCTAGTGATTATTAACTGTTAACTCACATTTCATAAAAGTTTGAATTGTTATACATAAATTACAGTAGAAAAGTTTTATTTGGTTCATATAATTTTAGTTTGGAAGCTCTAAAGCGTTTTTATTCTTTTGGTTTGAAAACTTGCAGCCACGAGTGTTCCTTATAGCAGGTATTCCAAAGACCTGCATGCGCAGGTTATTTGTATCAAACTTATTACGACCATTGAATCTGCACCACATCTGAAGTGTTTAACCCTTGAGTAACATGTTTTCAATGACGCAGTTCTCTCATAATTGGAAGATATTTATTGACTGTTATTGCCAGGTTTATAAATTATCGAGTTTATCTAAACACATGGAAGTAAGGTGTGTCTACGAGGTATTTGTTGTTATTTAAAGCCAAACTTTCTCTGAAACGTCATTTGTCGGTTGTTTTATTGCTTTCCAGAAGTAATCAAATAAAAGAACTGCGACGTTAACCGTAGGTTGAATATTACTTTTTCTCTATTTTATTTTTTGTATTTTTCATGATGAATCATGTGAAATTACATATAAAGTATTAGATACAAATTATCAAAATTCAGTAACACTTGTAAGCTCGATCAAGTCATAATGATATTATAATATATACATATTACAATTGATTTTGTTAATTAAAAACTGCTTCTAACATTGCCACTTCTGGTCCATATTTACTTTTTGTGCACGGGTAATCTTATAGTTTTAATATTCTATCCCACCATATTTTTTTGGCAATATGTTCTTACATCTACATTTGTAAATATAGTATTTAAATAACAACAAAATATTATTTACTGTTTGCTGTTGACAAAATCCTCAGACACGCCTAATATGACTTCTTTTGCACTGTTAGGCGAAACAATGTCATAATTTCTAATTCATTCTATAATGGATAGTCAGAAATTTTGTATAACATTCCCAAATAAATGTAAATTTGTTTTTCTCTTATTTCTGAACAAGATGTACATAGTTCAGTTTCTTTTAATTTACATTTCAATAGAAATGAATTACATGGTAGAATCCTATGAACAATCTTAAAATGAAAATTTTGTAAAAACGAATTTCTGATTATTATAAAAGGCATTGCGTAAATAGTATTCCAATCTTCAATCTGCATATTCAAATTTATTTCCCATTTATTACATGAAGATAAAGCTAATACTTTATTATCGTCCAAAAGTAATTTGTAGAAAAATTTACAAGTTTGTTGGTTCCTTTTTAACCTTTATCTACCAATATTATCCAATTTGGAACTACCTTTTATGATACTTTTTCATCTATTTGGAATTGCACTTATAATACCACAAATCTCAACAAAATTGGTATTGATATTATACTTTATTTTTAAATTCTCCGTATAAGAATAATGTATTATTATCTGACACCAGATAATTCATAAAGAATACACAATTTTCAATATATTTGACCTCAAAATCATCTTGCCACATATTTTGATGTTTAGGTTCAGCCATATGGACTGCGCCAGAATATCAGTATTGTTTCCAACTTTAACCTTATTTTGCAACTTGGAAAAATTTATCATGATATCATGCCAAATGGGATTGACTTTCTTATCTAAATAAAGTAATCTATCTAGACTTAAGTGTAAAAGTTTGTCACTCCAAAATTTTTGTATATAACTTAGCAGCAAAACTTTCCAAAGGGAGTAATTTTGTGGATCTCATAATTCATACAGCCAAGACATTTTACACTATAGCAAAACTTTAGAGTCATTAATTGCTACATCAGCAACATCAGGGTCATTTTTAATAGCTGCACTGAGTTATTCAAGCACTATAATATATAGATAAGGAGACACAGGATCCCCTTAACAAACCCCGCCTTTTGAAGGAAACAAATTCTGAAATATATCCGTTATTTTTTTAACATTGCACTAGAGGCACCACAGTAGCATGTCCTTATCCAACTTATAATTGTATGGCCAAAGCCATAAAACTGAAAAGCTTCTAATATAAAAGACCATTCAAAAGTTTTTTTCAAAATCAACTTAAGTAAAAGTCCAAGAATGTCATCTTCCTCCATCTTTTCGATCAGATCATAAATAAATCTAGTACATTTACCTATATACCTACCTTTAAGAAAACCTTTTTTGTGTTTGGCTTATTATATTTACCAACACCTATTGGAGTCTATTTGCTCGACTTGCTGTAGCTATCTTATAGTCTACACACAGCAATGTGATAGGTCTCCAGTTCTTTAGATAAAATTTTGACTTACACTCTTTTGGTATACAAGTAATGAATCCCTGTCTTTGAGTGATAGAGAATTTTCCATATTCTAAAGCCTCATTTAAACATCTTACCAGTGGTATCTTAATATCATTCAAAAAAAATTTAAAACTCAACAGTGAATCTATCTATACCATATAATTTGGAATTATTCATGTGTTTAAGAAAGACAGACATTCCTGCATTGTTAAAGATCCCTAACAGTAACCCTCTTCTTCCTCATTAGGTTTTGTAATAAAAGGATTGTCATGTTGAAGTAATGTGTCCTTGTGAGTTTCAAGTAGCAATGGATTAGAACTAGTATATATTTTTTATAAAATTGTTTTGTTCATTTCTAATATAACTTGGATCTGTTATCTCAGAGTCGTCCTCCTGAATAAGTTTTCTTTTTTTCTTTTTAATGTTTCTTTTCCAAATTAAACAAATTGTTACTTCCCTTTTACCCCTCTACTTGCCATCTTGCCTTAGCTCTTGTAATTATTCCTTTGACCTTTTTCCCCTTAATATTTTAAATTCTGGTTCCACCCCTTACATTTCTTGGTTTACTGATGGCAAGTTATTCTCTAAGAGGTTTGTTTTATCTAATAATGATATCTTATATAATAATTTTGTTTTTTTTTTATTTCCTTCCGTCTTCTGAAATGACGAAAATGAGATTGCAGATCTGCTGACTTTCATCTTGATCATATCCCATTAAAGCTGATAGCTTATATTACACTGTTTATCCTCTGTCTCAATATACATAGATGGGTCAGACTCATATTCTTCAATGACAGTTTTGATGTCCCCTTTTACTTTTTTTACAATTTCAGCTTCCCTCAAAAGACTGTTATTAAATTTGCATGTACCTTTCTTTCTTATCCGGCTCGAAAATCTTAGATCAATAAGTACCGGAGAATGATACGATCTATAACTGATCCCTATATCTGATGACATTAGGAATGCTTCTGTATCCGAGGTAATCATGAAGTAGTCCAAACGACTTTGTTTGTGATTTGAACCTCGCCATGAGTACCTCTTATCAAAATGGGTGCTGCAGTGCCATATATCTAACAAATCAAGATCATGCATTATCATATGTATCTTGCCTTTTGACTGGGCGCTGTTTTCACTTCTATAATGCAATGTGTCCATGTCTTGAACAACATTCCAATCTCCCACCACTACAATTGACGAATTGCCATCGTGGGATATTTTGTTTTTTATGTTCTCAAAAAAGACTAGTTCATCATTATTCGGTCCATGTATTGCTGCCAAAGTTATACGGTAGTCTTGAATGGTAATATCTTATATAATAAAATTACCAAACAAGTCTTGTTTACTTATGGATCTTAAATCCAAAAGTATTTTTGAAAAGAATAGCTACCACTCTACTTTTATTGGAATATGAACTAAATTTCCCGTCATATCTCCATTCATGAAGCCATTGTTTTTCTATTTCAGATGTGCTATAGGTGTCTAATAATATAGTTATATCATATAAGTCCTTATATTTTGTAAATATATCAAATCGGTCAATTGTTTCTGATAAACCCCTGCAGTTTACACTACCAATAGTTATAGTGGTTTAACAAGAGTAGCATAAATAATATAAATACTTACCAGCACAATATCTCAAAGCAGCATTAACAAAACATACACATGTGCATCTAAATGCAAAAGTTGATTCACAATGTTTCAATTTTTTACTTAAAGTTCCCCCAACCCCCAAAAAAGTTTTGTCGAGAGCACCATAATATGAAATAATCAAATAATTTTGAGCTCAAATAGAAATAAAAAAAGAGATCAAAAAGGTTCTGTGAATCTCAAAATTTTTGTATTTTAATTTGCACGTTTTTATTTTTAAATTTTTGTATCGTTTGTCTGAAAGAGAAGACAAACAAAAGAAGAGTTTATAATAATAAGAATAAATAGAAGATAAAAAGTAACGCAAATAAAACAGAACAAAAGAACGACAACACATACAGAAATATATCCACACATACACCCCGAAATACCAATATGAGTACATATATCTATATATATAAATATTGCTGACCCCATCTTAACTGTACATAAACTCTCCCATTTTAGTGTTATTTGTCGAGAATGAAACTCGCATTTTAACATTATTATTATACCTTACATTCTATAATAATTATTTGATTGGCTAATACAGAATCGCGTGTCATTGTTTAATTTCGATGTTATTTTTTTGTTTTCTGAAAAATTGACAGGAGCGGTGAATAACAAATTGAAGCCTCAAGCGAACAACCCTGTTATTCCCCGGTGAATAGCCTTTGTCGTTTCTCAATTATCACAAGTTAACTGTCTTTAGATATGACGTGACTTAACGTCAGATAATAAAAAAGTATTGATTCTGCAGTACAAGGTTCGTGTTTTGTAATTCTGAGGTGAATGCTTGAACCATTTGCTTTTAAATAATTATGCTCAAAACCTCTGCCATGAAAATGACGTCACAGACGTTAAAACCCAAAATGGCAATGTTCACGTTACAGGTACCAGTCTTGTATTACAACTCCAGTTTTTGGTGCATGTCAAAACATGGAGAGAAATAAAATAGTCCATTTTTTCAGAATTTTTTTCTGGACTCAATTTTTTTCTGTTTGATTAAAAGTTTATGCTGAATTGAAACATATATTTAGATTTAAAAAAAAACATTGCATCTTTTTGGGGGATATCAAACCAGGAAGGTGGAAGGATATCATGTTTACCGTTATTGGTTGCGGCCTAGTAAAAACAGCAAACAGAAAGTAGAAAACATTAGTTTTGACTTCAGGCTTTCATAACTTTTTATTCTTCGTGGCATGACCCCCTTTTTCGATTAAATCACAATTCCACATTACTACAAACATGATATGTACATGAAAAAAAAATTATATGTAGCTTTTTATTTTTAAAAAATTTCAAAGATCAGCTTTTTTTGTAAGCCTATGGATCAGTCAATTACAAGACTGCAACCTGCATAGGGAAATTTTTGCATATGTTCACTGCAAGGAAGTAGCTCATGTAGACTTTTGTGTGCCCAGAATGACAAAACATTATGATTTAAGTACTTTCTAAAAAATAAAAATCATGGGGTATCAATTTACATTGAAAAAAACTGAAATTATGTAATAATTATGATTTTGTTTGCAAGACACCATACAAAAGTATAAAAAGATATAAAGCACAACAGTTTGAGGTAAATTGAGATTCTGGTTGTATTACATATATGATTTTCAATTAGTAAGAACATAGAAAGATTTTTTCCTCCATGAAAACGTCTTCTTGTGATGAAAGTTCTAGTTGCGCAGTTTCATTGAAAATCAGTGTAAAGTTGAATAGACAGCTTCACACAAAACTCAATTTTTTCTTTAGGGTTATTTGTTTTTTATTGCTCAATTGTTGACATTTAGGTAGAATATATATTAAACATGTAAAATGAACTTTTGGTGAAAAATTTTCACAAAATTTTCACTTTCCAAGAGTCTGTGACTTCTATTCCTGCCTGCGGCACTTCCTCGTTAATTGAAAATTCCACATATGGGTTAAACATTTGTTTAAAAAGTAGAATTTTTCTAATACTATCCATGATGATAAGGATTTGTGTGCTTAGGTGTGACAAGTAATCAATATTCTTACCAAAAACACCAACTTGAGTATTCATTTTCTTTATTCTAGGATTTTATTGCAAATTTTATATTCATGGTGGTGTGACGTACAGACTAAAAACCATGATATAGTAGGCATGTATAGTCAAAAAAAAGAAAGATATAGTCTTTCTTGTCTTTAATAAGTTTTATTGCAACAAATTCTTTATTATGAAAAAAATTGGAGTAGTTTTTCAATTTGACTAAAACAAGAGGCCTACTTGGATAGATTTCATGAAAAAAGGGGGAGGGGTAAAATATTGTACGTGATTTGTTCAAAGCGAAGGGAAACAAAGAATAAATAAGAATTCTCCCCTAGCTTCACCGTATCCAAATAATTAGTAAACAGTCATAAAGATGAACTAGAATGAGATTTACAGATCATTTGATAGGCATGACTTATTTCCAAATTTTGCCTTGTTTCAGAAAAAGGTACTCCTATAATAATGGGATTATATTTAATAATACAGCTAACTAATTCTTTTAATAGCATTTGTTATGTTCAATTATAGATACTTAATGAAACAAAATAAATGATTTATTTTTAAGGTATGTCATTACAGTTATAGGTACCAGTCTTGTAATTCAACTCCGGTTTCCGGTGCATGTCAAAATATGGAGTGAAATAAAATAGTCCAATTTTTTCTGTTTGATTAAAAGTTTATGCTGAATTGAAACATTTATTTAGATATTAAAACAAATATTGCATCAATTTGGGGATATAAAACCAGGAAAGTGGAAAAATATCATGTTAATTGTAAGTGGTGCGGCCTAGTAAAAACAGCAAACAGAAAGTAGAAAAAAAATAGTTTTGACTTCAGGCTTTCATAACTTTTTATTCTTCGTGGCATGACCCCCACCCCTTTATTTTATTTTATAGAATCACAGTTTCACATTACTACAACATGATATGTACATGAAAAAAAATTCTATGTAGCTTTTTATTTTAAAAAAAATTTCAAAGATCAGCTGTTATGCATGTAAGCCTATGTAGCAGTCAATTACAAGACTGCAACCTACAGGAAGTCAAAAGCTGTAGTCACAGAGTACAACATATAGCATGTGGATAAATATTGTAAGAAGAATGCCAACTTATATGTACGTACATACCCAATTATACATGTACATGTATTTATAGAAGTATACTTATGCATACATATCTAAGTTGATCCGCAATTAACATAATGTACCATCTAAAGTACATGTTAACCAGTGACCTGTGACCATGTAAATGTTATAGCTATTTACAGTCTAATGCGAAATATAAGGTTAAAAACATGCACTGCCTTTACACGTATACTTTAAGTCAGAATTGTTTTACCTCTATGTGAATTAAATTAAAATAATATTGTGTGGCTCATTATTGTAAAAAGTATGTCGGAAACTGCATGTCATTTTCAAGTAAAATTCATGTGAGTATGTTTATGCATATATATAGGGTTTCTCTATAAGTGGGTTCTAAGTCCATTTTATGTGTACTATCAAAGGAAACATAAGACAGAATGTTCCTTCATTGAATCTAAATGACCTTCCAGAATACAGGAATACTGTAAGAATAACAATATGAAGAAATGCATGATCGAAGGCTTCGTTTTACATGTATTTTGTTTATTTAACCTCAAGGTATAGCTCATTGGACTACTAATACCGCATAGACAAATAAGATTTTACCTATATTCCAAAAAAAAAATCAATGAAGGGCGCATTTTTACATATCAGTGTAGTGTCATATAAGCTTTTAAATAAACGATCAGAGTAAAAACCCGATAAATTCGTACCAATAATCTTTAAAATGTGTATTTCGAATGTGTTGTTTTTGTTAAAAGTCTATACCGGAAGTTGTAAAACGGATAGTAAAAGTATACGCAAATACGGAAATAGACCTTACATTCCGTAAAAAATAAATTAGGTATGTCACGTCCAGATATAACTGGCTACAATACAAGGATTCATACTTTCAACTTTGAAATACCGCGCACTGGTGACATCCTCGTGCAGGTATAACCTATTTAGCCGCCCTTGGTTCAATTTGGTGATATCGTCATAGATACGAACTTCCAACTTCTCTCTCATTTATTAGTTTTCTATTACGCAATAATGGAATTTTGATTCCATGCACAGAAATTTGAAAATAATTGGCCTAGGTCTGCCGTGTTTTCCAGGTATCCTGTGTGCTGCTACAATCTATGATGGATCAATTTTAACGTCCAGTTTACTTATCTCCTTAAAAACAATTTTAGGCAATTGTTCGCCTTTTTTTCTGGAAAGTCAAATATTTTAACATGATTTTCCCTGGGATATTGTTCGTTTTAGTTTGACAATTGCATTGCTTCAGTTGCACGCCTATCCGTATTTTCAATATCTTCTCTCAGAAGTCTGTTTTCGTTTTGAAGGTTTGAGTTTTTTTCTTAAATATTAGCAATATCTAACTCTACGCTATCTATTCTTGAACTTGGCCTAGATACCTCTAATCTAAAATGTTGTTCTTCTTTCTCTTAATTAATTTGAACGTCGACCATCATTTCTTTTTAAAGTTCTTTTTTCACATCT
The DNA here is from genome assembly GCF_021869535.1 of Mytilus californianus. Taxonomy (NCBI): domain Eukaryota; kingdom Metazoa; phylum Mollusca; class Bivalvia; order Mytilida; family Mytilidae; genus Mytilus; species Mytilus californianus. The sequence continues at coordinate 358,364 of NW_026262738.1, forward strand.
TTTTTCATTTGGGCAAGTAAGCTTGTAACTGTTTCAGTGACAATCATTTGAACATCTTTTTTTTCATGTTTTTCATGGATTTTCTTATTTCATTTAATTCGGTTTCAATGCACAGACCACTTCGAACACTATTGCGCTATTTCTTGGTGTTCTGTTTTTATTGGTGGAGGAAGACTGATTACCCGAAGAGAACCACCTACCTTCGATGGGAATACTGACAGTCCTTGTCAATTAAGGTTGGAGTCGAGGGCACCTGCCACGTGCAGGATTCGAACTCACAACTTCAGTGTTGACAGGCTAGTGATACAGTAGTTCGACTACATAGACCACTGGGCCACCGGGGCCTCTGCTTATAATAGAAGAATAATATAAGGACACATAATTTAATTGTTCCCAAATATCTCCATATCATATTTGTACTCTTGTATTTAAACATTTAAACAGGAAATGGCTGATGAAAGGATATGCAATTATACGTATACATTATTCGTCCTTATAAAAACTTACGGTTTAGACGATGGAAGACCTACAAGATATACAATTGTGATTGTTTTAATAACAAATTTCCTAGTATGCAATTTTTGATGCACAAGTAGGATTTGTTTTAATGTTTTAAACAGGTGTCTAATGCAGTTTATATCGAGTTCTAGTTCTACAGAATCCGCTTGATCTAGTGTGTAGCGTATGTTAAATTTAGTTCATTTTTGAAAAAAAATAATAAGATAAATAACAGCGAAAAGTATTCGTACATGCTACTCTGATATATCAATACATTGCATATCCTTTTGGTAACTAAATGTAATCATTATCCAAAAGAATTCATGAGACTCACCGGATAATAAATGCATACTGTTTTTTATTAAACCCAATTTAAGTAAACAACAATAAGTAATTTAATCCAAGTCAATTATTTTTTCTTCTTTCTTTGTTTATTTATTTATCGTTTTATATTTGTTGTTGTTGTTTGTTCTAACGCTATGATTTGTATTCTCAAATTATATTAAGCTTACATACTTCTACAATCAGTTGCGCACCAGATATACGTGTAAGTTGTTCTACAATAATATTCTATTACACACCTTTTTGATTATCTAAATCATGATACACTTTAACACCGTCTTTGGTTCCAAGTGATTCATAGTTTTTATTAGTTCTGCAACATGCACAATCAAGTCATATAAATTTATTCTATATAAATGTCATCATAATGGGACCATTATGAGTAAAATAGATGAATCTTGAGTTATTTGTCTTTGTTAGAAATGCAGCAAAACCTATTTCAACTTTAAAAAAATCAAAAGTAGACGAATTACCAATGATATATAATTAAAAAAGGAAAACAAATACACAAACCAATATGATAACACAAAAAAGGAGATGAAAACTTTATATAACCAAAGTAATACAAAATAAAATTTAGTCTTAATTTTATATCTTTTAACCTTTAATTAGTCAGAAATCATTCAAAAACAGTGTCAATATTTATCCCGTTAAACAGACAGGGAACCTTGTCATAAAAGATATGTTCAAAAACTTGATAATATATAGTATAACTCAATATTCTCCTATTCTATGCTAGATTTCTTTTATGCTTGTGATATACTATGTGGTATCGCTACCAGTAGGAAAGTACACTAGGGTTCTTCAAATATATATATTGGTTTTAATCTATTTGCCAGCTTATTACAGCTCACACGTTGTTGGCAATATAATAGAATTCTATGCGACTGTCATACAATGAAAGGTTTAGCTAGGTATAAAGCCTAGTTTAATCCACCATTTTCTATACACGGAAATGTCTGTATCAATTCAGGAATATGACAGTTGTTTTCCATTCGTTTGATGTATTTGAGCTTTTGATTTCGCTATTTGATAAGAGACTTTCCGTTTTGAATATTTCTTGGTATTTTTGTTATTTTACTTTGGTATACAATGATTCAAGTTTTCAAGTTAATTAGTGATATACAGACTAATTTGACTATTTGCGATTTCAATCCATCTACCTACATATATCTCGACTAAATATACCATTTAATATCTGTAGAAAATATCACTTAAGAATCACACGACGTATACTATGCGTCAAAAAAGCAACGGAATAAATGAACGAATCATTTCAGGAATCCGGAACACATTAACTTTTAGTTAAAAATATTGTATTTATAATCATGATAGTATCACATTAAACAAGTCATCTATTTTCCACATAAGGAAATGCCTGTACCAAATCAGGAATATGACAGTTGTTTTCCATTAGTTTGATGTGTTCGAGGTTTTGATTTTGCCATTTGATCAAGGACTTTCCGTTTTGAATTTCATTTGAACTCATTGGAGTTCGGTATTTTTGTTATTTTACTTTTTTTTTTAATTCTGAAAAAGGAATGGACAAGAAAGGAAGCTTTGGTAACTAAAAATGGCACCGTAAAAAAATACATATAATCAATGCAAGATATTCTTAGACATTAGGTGGGGACCCGCATTCAATTTTCTGAGTAAGGAGAGGGGAAGACGATTCATCGCGTTGTGAAAAAAGGTGGTATAAAGCCACGCGAGAATTTATTTTCAATTTTGTTCACAATTGTTTGGCATGTTTTGTGTGGCACAATATTTCTTTAGCAGTCTTTGTGGGGCAGCACATAAGTTGTCATCATGCACTGGACAGAAATGCATTTTCATTTTCATTTTTGTCTCGCTTTGGATATAATTCAAACAGTTATTAAAAACACAGCGTTTATTAATTATACGTGTCCCTTTATAGAAACAAATTATACCTAAAGCGAGACAAAAATGAAAATGAAAATGCATTTCTGGCTTTATACCCCGCATAACTACTCTTTTAAATAAAAATTCACAACGCGATGAATCGTCTTCCCCTCTCCTTACTCAGAAAATTGAATGCGGGTCCCCACCTAATGTCTAAGAATATCTTGCATTGATTATATGTATTTTTTTACGGTGCCATTTTTAGTTACCAAAGCTTCCTTTCTTGTCCATTTATTATATATGATCAAACTGAGTTATGACCACTTGGATTGTTCCGCATCTTGTGTTCTAGTATACCCTCTGAGTAGAAAGTCAGCAGTACCGCGGTGCTTGCGTAATTTAATGGTATCGTTTTACTATTGTTTAAAAAATGAGTATGCAACTCCAGGAGGCAAAGTGGATATTATGTTTTCCATTCTGCTTAGATGATACGTAGTCTTTTAACTTGACGTTTACTGCGTTTTGAATATTACGTTCTCTTATAACAGACACAAGAACTACGAAGACATAATGTATTTAGTACCCGGACATCTTCTCATTTTATTTGTTATCCTCTATTGATGTTTTGATTCGAGTGCCAGTTATGAGTCTAATGTAGATGAAATGAGTCTCTGGCGTAAAAATTACAAGCCTGACATATTTGATGGTTTTTGTTGTACAGAAATGGCTGATTGGAGGATAAACATCAATAATCAAATTTAATATAAAAAAAAGACTTACGCTTTAGACAAAGGGAGGCCTACAACATATTCAAATAATAATAGTGATTGTTCCAATAAAACAAAATCCTCTTTCATGCAATTGTTAATCCCATTAACGACGAACAACAAAATGAACCTTATTTTAAATCATATTTTTCTTTCCTTTTTCTTTTTTTTTTTTGTATTTTTAGTTTTTGTTTGTTTGCTTCCTTGCCTTTTTTTTTGTTGTTGTTGTTTTTTATTCAATATTCTGCAACTCACTTTTTGCAATAAACTATTTATAAAATGTTGAGTTATTCTAATTACTTAGTAATATGTTTGCGCCGAAAGAATAGATTTAGATTGTGTTTATCGTCTTTGCACAACCTTTTGGAATTTTCATTTGACCTTCCAACTGCTATGCTTCTAGCGCAGTAGACGAAATGCGCGTCTGGCGTACCAAATAATAAGGCTGGTATTTTTTATGAGTTCTTACAAGTATTATATTATATTTCTAGTAGAATTTGCACATCATATATGTACAGTTAATTATTTTAAACAATACAATTATACTACACACCTTTTCCATTCTCTAAATCAGCATAAACGCCAACAGCGTCTTTGGTTCGAAGTGATTCGTAGGTTTTACTAGTTCTGCAATATATAAATAATAGTTAAATTAATTCTCTCTATATTTAAAATTTATTCAAAATTGAACCGCTATGAGCAAAATAGGAGAATCTTGGATCCTGAATGTGTCTTCATTAGAACTGCAGTGTAATCTATCAATTACACAAAAAATACGTTTCAAAATGTTAATAATCAAATCTGAACAAAACAATTTGTAATCAATCTGACATAGTGACTTTTATAGTTCTTCACCTCTGCTTTATATCAATTGGAAGCAAACACCGTGCCAATTTACCAGTATCAATGGACTTTACCAAGGTAACCTTGGCATTCAAGATATGTTTAAAATTGATATTTTATATTGTTCTCAACAAATTTCTTCCTATATTTTCGTTCATTCTTGTGCATGAAGGGAAGAAATCTACACAAGGGTACTTTAAATGTTTTGGTTCTTATCTGTATGTCAGTGGTTTTATAGAAAAATATTTTGTGTTCCGTTGATTGCCAACTGTGTGATGAAAAATAAATTGCATTTTCTTTAATTTATTGATGGAAATTCATTTCATTGTCCTTTAAATTATCGATTTTTGATTGGTCTGCATGAGAGAGTGACATTCAAAAAGTAGTATCCCGCTGAGCCCTGGAATAGAGTAAATTATCATCCTCGTATAAGCCAATCAAAACCTGGCATTTTAGCGTGCAGTATAATAAATCAGTATATCTATCTCGATTGGTTTATGATTTATATTATTAAACCAACTCGACTGTAATATGATTTTTATCTATCTACTTCAATTGTCATATGATATTTACCTATCTATCTTTGCCGACTGTGATATGATTTATATCTACCCTACTACCTCGAATATCTCTCTCTCTCTCTCTCTCTCTCTCTCTCTCTCTCTCGGGAAACTTGAACGGTAAGTGTTTTTCGTCTTTGGTATAAAACATTACACGCAAGCACAAACATGCATAATTCCGTACGACAGACGTGCAATTCGTTTACAAGACTCATCAGTGACACTCGAATCAAGATAGAAAAAAGGCTAAATAAACAGGTACCCTATAATCAAGTGTCCAAAAATTTATTTTCAACTTTGGTTCCTGTATATTGCTAGGCAACCTCTTCATTTCTATGCTTCTTTGCGCACGAATATTTCTATTCCTTTTGAATTCTTTTATATTCGGCATACTTATTTTGGAAATCCTGGTTGCCAATTTCCTTACATCCGAAACCTTACCAACAATCATGTTTGGTATTAAATCTTTCTAGATACGTTTTATTTTTACATCATAATTAGGCTGAAATTCTTTTCAAAATATATTTTGGTTGCAGTAAAATTAACTAAGTGAAACGGATATGTTTTAGATTAGTTGTTAATGCACCAACGTGTAAAAAATCAATAACAAAGCACCTTGAAATTTGATATATCAAAATCTGATATTATATGAAATGTAAAACATTTAATTGCAATTGTGCAACTTTTTGAAATAATATAACTTTAATGATACTGTGCCTATGTTTAAGCAGCTATCACGTGTACTTACTGTTTTTGTTGTGAATCTGAAACAAATACACTATGTATTTAAATATACAATATTAGAAAAAAAATGTCTAAATGAATGTCAGGTAAATGAATTACTATTTCACAAAACAATTAGGGTATTGTGTTCGAATAGGCTGATAATATTCTTGACAGCATCAAGTGTAAAGTTAAAAGTTATCTTATTGACGACGAAAAATCATATCTTTATTTTAAAACACATGGTGTATAAAATTTTTATTTAGTGCTTTATATCTGACTTACTTGATTTACTGACAACTTCTTCGTGCTCATCTCCAACTTGCACGTTCTGAAATCCCTTGTTTTCATAACATCTAGTATTTCTTAGAAATAAATAGTATATAAATTTTATAAATGTATTTCTCTTTTACAGATGATTTTGTTCTCAACGGAAAAACTTGTACCTGTAATTAATGTTTTATTTACCTCCGAGGGTACTTAATAGACATCTGACAATCTGGTATGAAGTATTACCAAGGGCTATGACTTATCGTTTTACCCAGTAGTACGCGTAAAATTTAGCCAGTGAGACCGAATGTCCTTACCTTCAGCACGTTCCAATAGACATGAGTTCAAACGATATTTTTAAGGTTTGAAGAACCCATGCCTTTATATGTTGGTCTTTGATATTCATTATTGTTTCCTTATGTTTTTGCGTTTAATTAAACAACAATTTTCATTTCATCCAGGAACTACGACAACTGATGAATAACCTGGGTAGAGTACCCGTACAACCATTTACACAGGGCGATCGATTGTTTTCTATGTATTTATATATATATATATAGATATAAGTATGTCTGAAGCAGTGACGACTGTATAACAGATTTTATCCATCGGATCACCAGCAGTGACGGTGATACAAGGCTGAAAATACATTCTGTATATATAATTCGTCTAAACAACAGCCCAACAATGTTAGATCTGTAAATTTGGCCGGGATTCGAACTCATGCTACTGAGATATCGTGGCACCTTGCACTATGCCCGACGCGCTAGACCACTCGACCACCTAGGCTCTATAAAAATAAAGCTTTCGGTGGCTGGGTGTTACCTTTCCTCGTCAGTTTTTATCTAGCGTCGCAACACAGTACATTATATATAAGGCATGAAGATGGAATTGTTACAGATCAGCTGAATTATCTATTGTAAAGGATCCTACAAATTAATGTAAGATGCAGTCACAGAAATAATTATATTATAAGTACGTCTCAACCAGTGACGACTCTACAACATATTTAATTTATCGGATCACCAGCAGTGATGGTGTTACAAGGCTGAAAATACATTCTGTATATATAATTCGTCTAAACAACAGCCCAACAATGTTAGATCTGTTTTGTTCTTCCCTGGCCGGGATTCGAACTCATGCTACTGAGATATCGTGGCAACAAACCGCCTTGTACTATGCCCGACGCGCTAGACCACTCGACCACCTAGGCTCTATAAAAATAAAGCTTTCGGTGGCCGGGTGTTACCTTTCCTCGTCAGTTTTTATCTAGCGTCGTAACACAGTACATGATATATAAGGCTATATATATATATATATATATATATAAAATGACTGAATAATAGTCAACGATAAATCTTACGGGGCGATGGATCATATGAATATGATACAGTACACTACAAAATATAATATATAACCAGTCTAAAAGGGTACAACATCACCAAAAAATGACAATAAACGAACAAATTTAACTATAAATATTTCGGATAACAGATATCCTTCATCAGTATGAGCACGATGTAAAATGAATGAGATCAATCTATTCTGATTATTAAACTATAGCAATCTTGAATTCTATACAATAAAAAAAGTGAAACAGTTTCACCAGAACATCATATGTAGAGACGCTAATAAATTTTTAAAATTTCCAAAAAACGACTCAAAGACATGCCTAAAATGAAAATAGTAATTAGAGATATTAACTGGCACAACTCTAAAATTCTTAAATGACGTCAGTTAAGATGTTACAACAACTGCGTGTAAATACATTCCCAAAAAAAAACCAGCACTGATCGATATAAGCTGGTAAAATATCTCAAACAGAGGCTGCGTATTTATCATCCCAAATAAATAGCAGTTTTATAATGAAAAGAAAAAAATAATAGTAAATTTGGGCTAAGGTTAAATAATTGGACGCGGATGCGTACTTGTACATCCCTACCAAATGAAAAGAACCCTGGTATTTAAACCAGTAAAATTCAAAAAATTCCAAAAGAATCCTAAACACTGTAAGAGTCAAGTAAGGAAGCCGGAGTAACTGGAAACAAATGATGTCAGGAAAATGAGTGATGGTAGGGAAAATGAGTGACTCATTCTATGTTTTTTTCATTTATGCCCTCTGGGGAAACTGTACTTAGCTTTCTTATCCAAAACCTTTCCCGAGCAAGTCTTTCGGCCCTTGACCAACCCTCGTTGTGGTCTATGATTGTGATTGCAAGGTTTTTGAGATCAGCTTGGGCGTGCCCAGGTGATCTCAAATGAAGACTTATGGGGAGGTCGGGCTTGCAGGTGTAATCACTTCGATGACCATTCATACGTTTGTTGAATGGCTGTTCCGTCTCGCCAATAAACTGCATGCCACATTGACACTGAAGAAGGTATACAACATTCTGTGTTTTGCAAGTTACATTACAAAATATAGTGTACACAGACCCAGTGGAGTGGCAAGTAAATGTTTGAGTATTGAGTATTTGTTGGCAAGTCAGACATCGTCTGTTACCACACGACTTGCACCATCCTGCAGTTGAACAGCTTTTATTAGAGGAGACGTCAGCTCTCACAAATAAGTCTTTCAGACTTGCTGGTCTCCGAAAAGCTAAGACAGGAGGATTGGAAAAGATCTTGGACAATTTTGGGTGCTTGGCAATAGTTTGCCAATTGGCACGGATCAAACGTGAAAGGTTAGTAAAGGCGGGATTGTATGTTAAAACAAACGGAACTATTTTGCTGCGCCTCTTCTGTTTGTACTGTAATAGGTCATTGCGGCTGTTGTTATTAGCACGCGCAAATCCCTTATCTATGTCCAATTTCTTATAACCTCGTTTGGTAAAAAAACCGCGAAGTTCCTGTAACCGTTTAGTGACAGCCTCCTCAGAGGAGCAAATCCGCTTTACTCTGAGAGCTTGACTGTACGGGATACTTTTTGTACAGTGTTTGGGGTGACAGCTTTGGGGAGAAAGGTACTGATGTTTATCTGTAGGTTTACAAAAGAGATCTGTTGATATGACACCGTCCTTAATAGATGTAGTAGTGTCTAAGAAAGATATTTTGGAGTCGGAAATTTCATATGTAAATTTAATTGACTTGTGTGCGTTGTTTGCATGTCTGATAAAATCATCCAATTTTTGTTGGGATTCAATCCATTTCATGTCAACATCATCGATGAAACGGAACCAAGACGGAGGTTTGGATAAAGATGTTGAAATAATTTGTTTCTCTAATTTTCCATGAAAATATTGGCGTATGACGGTGTCATTTTCGTCCCCATCGCTGTCCCGTTTATCTGAAGGTAATGTTCACCATTAAAGGTGAAATTGTTGCATTTCAGAACCAGAGTGAGCAGCTGGACTAAGCATTCGGTAGGTGGTTCTAAGGTGTTGAGAGAGTCCCATATTTCCTTACACGATTGTATTCCGTCATCATGAGGTATGTTTGTATACAATGAGGTGACATCTAAAGTGACAAGGAGGGTTTCCGGAGGAAGGGGGTTCATGGATTCTATTTTACGAAGATAAGCTGTTGTGTCTTGAATGTGAGAAGGAAGATTTTCTACATGAGATCTTAAATGAAAGTCTACGAATTCCGAGATTTTCTCAGTCGGGTGGCCGTTTGCGGATACAATGGGTCTACCAGGGTTGTTAACCTTGTGTATTTTGGGAAGAAGATACAATCGACCAGGCTTGGCGTTCTCTGGTTTTGAATATCCGATTGTATCCTCATCTATGTGACCGTCATCGTGCATGGTTTGTAACGCAGTAATAATTTTGGAACTAAACTCGGAAGTAGGGTCATAGTCAAGCTTCTTATAAAATCTCTCATCAGAGAGCTGACGCTCTGCTTCCGCGATGTAGTTAGCTTTGTCCATTATCACAACGGCATTCCCTTGTCTGCTGGTTTTATCACAATATCATCTCGGTTTCTCAACGATTGTATGGCTTTTTTCTCGTCAGAAGAGGTGTTATAAAATGACGAGTACTTGTTGCTAGCTAGATGAACAACATCCGATTTGATTTTGTAGATAACATCTTCCAGTGTGGCAGATTTACTAGGTTTTGGAATCCATCAACTCTTCTTTTTAAAATGCGGAATTCTGATTTCTTCCTCCGAGTCAGACGTGTTTGAGTCTTCCTCATTATCCTTGTTACCAAAATATTCTTTGATTCTGAGGGTTCTGGCAAAGTTATTACGGTCATCTTCCAGTTTCATATTATCTATGTTACTGGGAGTAGGGCAAAAATTCAAACCCTTAGATAAGACTTTAATTTCATCCTCAGTTAAAGAGATTGTTGATAAATTGACAACCGTGTTGTTGGAATTGACCGGAATTTGACTTTTTCTTCGAAATCTACGGTTGCGAGGCTTTTTATTTTTATTTGAATTTTTTGAAGGTCTGATTAAAGGGTGATTAATTTGCACACCATCACGTTTAAATTTGTTAATCTGTTTGACGTGGAGCTTATGTGATTCAATACGTTTGATATCACCAAGACGTACTTGAATTTCGTCAAGTTCAAGATCAGACAATTGTTCATGAGATCGGCAGTGCAAGTTATCACGAAGTTTATATAAATAATTTACTTGATGAATTGCTTCTTGGCGCAAAAGATCCATCAGACTAAAAGAACTGTTGTATAGAATGTTATTCCATCTCTGGAAAAATCTGTTTGACTTTTCTCCTGTTGTAAGTGGCGAAGCTTTTAAAACTAACCCTTTCGGAATAATTCTTTGATCAATGTAGATTTCTAAATTTGAAATATGATGTTCTGTTTTGATAATTTTGATAGTAAAAGATCTTAATTTCTTAAAATAAAATTGCAAATGCATGATGGAATATGCAGTAAGAATATCGGATCGAGTGAACACATTCAATGCAGACTACAAAAGAATATTTTTACCTCTTTTGTAGTCTGCATTGAGTGTGTTCACTCGATCCGATATTCTTACTGCATATTCCATCATGCATTTGCAATTTTATTTTAAGAAATTAAGATCTTTCACTATCAAAATTATCAAAACAGAACATCATATTTCAAATTTAGAAATCTACATTGATCAAAGAATTATTTCGAAAGGGTTAGTTTTAAAAGCTTCGCCACTTACAACAGGAGAAAAGTCAAACAGATTTTTCCAGAGATGGAATAACATTCTATACAACAGTTCTTTTAGTCTGATGGATCTTTTGCGCCAAGAAGCAATTCATCAAGTAAATTATTTATATAAACTTCGTGATAACTTGCACTGCCGATCTCGTGAACAATTGTCTGATCTTGAACTTGACGAAATTCAAGTACGTCTTGGTGATATCAAACGTATTGAATCACATAAGCTCCACGTCAAACAGATTAACAAATTTAAACGTGATGGTGTGCAAATTAATCACCCTTTAATCAGACCTTCAAAAAATTCAAATAAAAATAAAAAGCCTCGCAACCGTAGATTTCGAAGAAAAAGTCAAATTCCGGTCAATTCCAACAACACGGTTGTCAATTTATCAACAGTCTCTTTAACTGAGGATGAAATTAAAGTCTTATCTAAGGGTTTGAATTTTTGCCCTACTCCCAGTAACATAGATAATATGAAACTGGAAGATGACCTTAATAACTTTCCCAGAACCCTCAGAATCAAAGAATATTTTGGTAACAAGGATAATGAGGAAGACTCAGACACGTCTGACTCGGAGGAAGAAATCAGAATTCCGCATTTTAAAAAGAAGAGTTGATGGATTCCAAAACCTAGTAAATCTGCCACACTGGAAGATGTTATCGACAAAATCAAATCGGATGTTGTTCATCTAGCTAGCAATAAGTACTCGTCATTTTATAACACCTCTTCTGACGAGAAAAAAGCCATACAATCGCTGAGAAACCGAGATGATATTGTGATAAAACCAGCAGACAAGGGAAGTGCCGATGTGATAATGGACAAAGCTAACTACATCGCGGAAGCAGAGCGTCAGCTCTCTGATGAGAGATTTTATAAGAAGCTTGACTATGACCCTACTTCCGAGTTTAGTTCCAAAATTATTACTGCGTTACAAACCATGCACGATGACGGTCACATAGATGAGGATACAATCGGATATTTAAAACCAGAGAACGCCAAGCCTGGTCGATTGTATCTTCTTCCCAAAATACACATGGTTAACAACCCTGGTAGACCCATTGTATCCGCAAACGGCCACCCGACTGAGAAAATCTCGGAATTCGTAGACTTTCATTTAAGATCTCATGTAGAAAATCTTCCTTCTCACATTCAAGACACAACAGATTATCTTCGTAAAATGGAATCCATGAACCCCCTTCCTCCGGAAACCTTCCTTGTCACTTTAGATGTCACCTCATTGTATACCAACATACCTCATTATGACGGAATACAATCGTGTAGGGAAATATGGGACTCTCGCAACACCTTAGAACCACCTACCGAATGCTTAGTCCAGCTGCTCACTCTGGTTCTGAAATGCAACAATTTCACCTTTAATGGTGAACATTACCTTCAGATAAACGGGACAGCGATGGGGACGAAAATGGCACCGTCATACGCCAATATTTTCATGGGAAAATTAGAGAAACAAATTATTTCAACATCTTTATCCAAACCTCCGTCTTGGTTCCGTTTCATCGATGATGTTGACATGAAATGGAATGAATCCCAACAAAAATTGGATGATTTTATCAGACATGCAAACAACGCACACCAGTCAATTAAATTTACATATGAAATTTCCGACTCCAAAATATCTTTCTTAGACACTACTACATCTATTAAGGACGGTGTCATATCAACAGATCTCTACTTTAAACCTACAGATAAACATCAGTACCTTTCTCCCCAAAGCTGTCACCCCAAACACTGTACAAAAAGTATCCCGTACAGTCAAGCTCTCAGAGTAAAGTACAAACAGAAGAGGCGCAGCAAAATAGTTCCGTTTGTTTTAACATACAATCCCGCCTTTACTAACCTTTCACGTTTGATCCGTGCCAATTGGCAAACTATTGCCAAGCACCCAAAATTGTCCAAGAACTTTCCCAATCCTCCTGTCTTAGCTTTTCGGAGACCAGCAAGTCTGAAAGACTTACTTGTGAGAGCTGACGTCTCCTCTAATAAAAGCTGTTCAACTGCAGGATGGTGCTAGTCGTGTGGTAACAGACGATGTCTGACTTGCCAAAAAATACTGAATACTCAAATATTTACTTGCCACTCCACTGGGTCTGTGTACACTATATTTTGTAATGTAACTTGCAAAACACAGAATGTTGTATACCTTCTTCAGTGTCGATGTGGCATGCAGTATATTGGCGAGACAGAACAGCCATTCGACAAACGCATGGATGGTCATCGAAGTGATTACACCTGCAAGCCCGACCTCCTCGTAAGTCGTCATTTGAGATCACCTTGACACGCCCAAGCTGATCTCAAAAACCTTGCAATCACAATCATAGGCCACAACGAGGGTTGGTCAAGGGCCTCAGTCTTTAGTTTTCTATGTTGTATGTTATATACTGTTTTGTCTTTTGGAAGTTTTATGTTTTTTCCCATGGTGTTGTCAGTTTGGCATCGACTTATGAGTTTGCATATTCCTTTGGTATCTTCTGTCTCTTTTTAGCAATCTAAGAGCGTTGCACTCTATACACAAGAGAAATAAAAATTATGGTCCCAAATCTAACCGGGCAAGACTGCAAGTGTAAACATTTGTAAATCCTGCACATGCAGACGAACATTCAACTTTAACGTTGATAAGGGTTTTACTGTCAGTTGGACTAATACCAAGGTGACGTCCTTTCTATAACCCAGCCACGGTAAGGGTTATTCTATTCTGATAATCTGTTAGATGCATTTAAACCAAAACTGTATCTTGTTATATAAATGTGACATTATAACATTTACATCTAAAAGGTTATATTGTGTTTGTATTTTAATAGGTAAATTATTCATTCGACATCTGAACATATAATACTTTTTCTTTAAAATAATTGTCTTATTGAATTTGAACACATGCGGTCTTATTACTGACATTGTTTATGTTGTTTTTATTTTTATTACTACCCGTCTTTCCTCTCACCAATCTCACTCATTGAAACCAAATGTAAAGTTATTATTTCATTAGTTTGTACACTTGCACACGTTATAGTCATTCCTTATATTGGCTCGATTTTTATACTTTGTACTAAACATCAGTTGCTATTGAAACAAATTATTTTCATTCCAAATTTCCAGTCGAGTTATTTTTTGTCGCATTCAATAAATTTGAACATAACCATTTTAAATTCATGACAGAAATACATGTAAACACGTTGTTTTTGCACCTCATCTGTTGATTTCCGTTTCCATTTCAAATAATTTCTGGAAGTCTATAGCAAAAAAAATAATGGCTGAATATTTTCAATCTTATCAGTGTTTCTTTTTTCATATTATTTTATTTTCATGTTACAAATTTTATTTATTCGAGAATCAAATCTCATCAACGAGTACAGACAATTTCAAGCATGTCTTTTATCTGTATACATTTCTGCTTCAGCACTTTAGGAACTGATACGAAATGTGCATAAACATGTTTGAATGCAAGAAATTGAGGAATAACTTGATATAATTATGCATATCTGATGTAGAACAAGCAGTTTTATAAAAATGTATTTTCAAATGGAGGAATGAGTTTTTGAAAATATTCAATATTATATCCAAAAAAAATGAACCACTTCAAAGCGACATATAATAAGCATAAGTCGTACAAAAAGTAGAACTATGGCCGTACTATAAAACAAGTTCTTGTATAAAAGTCGTAATTAAACCAAATTAGTGTTTTTTACCAGAATCCAAGATCTAGCTTTAGATTTAAAAATCGGTTTTAGGAGGCAGATTTTGTCTTGGCTTAAAGTGAGAAGATGTCCAAATCATATTAAAAAAGTGTTATCTTAGACAAGTCAGACAAGAGATATAAGTAACTCTGGACATCACTGCAACTTAACAAGTTATTCATTATTTATACATGTGTATATACAACTGATATGCCGTTTTTGTTTCTCAACTTCTTATGTTGAATGTGCTTTAAATTTTACCAATTCATTATATTTGCCATAGTCTTAGTTCTGAACAATAGTCAAATATTGTACTTGACCAGTAACTAGTATTCCAGCAGCGAACAAAATATTTGGAATACAATTTTTTAAACCTTTCGTTTCACTTTTGTTATTCTATGACTTTAACATACATTCTTAGGAACCTGAGGTTCAGTGGTTGTCGTTTGTTGATGTGGTTCATAAGTGTTTCTCGTTTCTCGTTTTTTATATAGATTAGACCGTTGGTTTTCCTGTTTGAATGGCTTTACACTAGTCATTTTTGGGGCCCTTTATAGCTTTCTGTTCGGTGTGAGCCAAGGCTCCGTGTTGAAGGTCGTACTTTGAACTTTAATGGTTTACTTTAACAAATTGTGATTTGGATGGAGAGTTGTCTCATTGGCACTCATACCACATCTTCTTATATCTATTTACTTACTTTTGAGTTTGTGCCTTGCCTGTAAATAAGAAGTAACTTAATCAGGTTAATTACAAATGAATCCATATCACGAAAGAAATATTTTTATAAATGCATGATTCGTGCAAAAAGCTTTAGAACAGTAATTGTATTTTCATTTCTAAGAACTATTCGATGTTATTTTATGTATAAATGATATATCATTTAAACAATATATATTTGCATAGTGCATTACAAACTATTTAATGACAGGCAATATAGAATATTAAAGAACGAGACAGAGAAAAAAAGAATCAACAAACACTATATAAGTTTAATGCCTCCGACGCGCCCTTTATATCTACATCGATATTTAATACTAAAGGCCGAACATTTCAAGATGATATCAAGGGTGCAATCTGAAACTAGAAGTATAATGAAAATAAAAAAAAAAAAAAAACGACCAAAAAGATAAACGACGAATAGACAAAAACAATCACAAAACACTACAAAACTAAGAATTGATCAACACGAACCCCCCCGCCCCCCCCCCCCCCCCGCCCCCCCCATCCCCAAAACTTAGGTTGAATTCATCTGCTCCTAAAGGTTAGGAAGTTTATCTCTACCAAGTTGCATTCTTCGTGTTATCGGTGATTAGCCGCATTCGGTAGTAAAACATAGAGTTGTCATCTGTTATACAGATACCCCAAATGGTCAACCAAATTTTGATATAAAACGGTCAAAGGAATAATTTCAACTTTACTACATGTATTTGGAATCCTTTTAAGCTGTAAATATGTATCAAAGAAATGATGATAGGAAACGCAAGCATTGAACAATGTTGAAACATCGCATCAACTGGGATATATATTTTTAATATGCAGCCGATGCTGGATTATTGCTTCTTAGGATTGTAAAGTTAACGATGACAATGTCTAAATGTAAGTCGAGATATGAAGCAGACTTCACTAATTGTGTTTTCCTCGTTTTTACGTTCATTGGAATAGATGCAGTCAACATACACGTAGTCACAAAACTTTGTATATCATTTAAAATATCATCTAGATTGTGGAATGTGAAGTTAAATGCCAAAGAAATTTCCCAAACATGACATACAAAGCAGTAATATTTGAGTAATCCTTACGCTTCATTCATTCCTGAGATCACTTTCTCTTGTGGTGACATTTTGCAATCATTAAGCCTCAGCTTCCTAAAAATGTTTGATGTTGGGTACGCGTTTTTGATCTTGTTTGTCCGTACAGCTTTCTTGTTGATTTTGTTTTGTCATGTTCAAGTTAAAACATTATTTTTAATTACATTTGATTTACTGAGTTTTGAATTTTTATTTCTGACAGCCTATGTGTTCAACATTATTCCTGTTAATCTATTTACCTATTGCGAACCCAACGAAGGATGGATGTTATTAAAATATGCTATCTGAATATAACAATATACAATATAATGTTTTGAAAGCCATGCAACCAAAATAATGTGCAAAGTTTATCAGGAAAACACGTTCGGGCTATTTTAGCTTAATTTACAAATTTACCTTTTTTCTTTTTAAAGATCAGAATACTTATCACGATGACACATACAATCAGTGATACTACCACCCCACCTGCTACAGCGCCAACTAGTGCATTAGAGGATGTTTGAGTTTCTTCTGTAAACAATACTTACATGACTTATATGTCGATAAAATTTTACATAGACATGAAATATATAAAACAAAGTAAAACTAATTATGAAAAATCAACTTGAAAGTTATCTTATAATATCACGTAAAAAAAAATCGCAGTGGCAATGTATCCTACGTTTGTTTCATTCACTTGGCCAAAATTTAAAAAATCTGGTGAACTGTTTCGGAATGGAAATTTTGAAAGATAAAACACATCAAAGTGCTTTAAACCATTTTACATTGACAGTGTGTACAAACTTGTTATTAAAAGAAGCAGATTAAGGTATGATGTTATAAATTTTCGAATTAATATTTTGATTCAGAAATCCTAGAAATCGAACAGATTATATTTTATCTAATACCTGACTTTAGAGTTCTAGTTGTCTCAATATCTGTATGTTGGGTCTGGTTAAATTTATTTTTTGCGTACATTCTTAATTCATATGTTGTTTGATCTTTTAGTCCTGACAAGGTGTAAATGTTGTGTTTGCCTAACTGGTTACTTGTTTTGATTTTCTGGGGTAACCATGCATTAGTTCCACTTATACGATATTCTATGTAGAAGGTTTGTGTATGTCCGCCATCAAATTCAGGAATCCACTGAACTGTTATACTGGTTTTTCCTGAACTGGTTACAGAGAAATTTGATGGAGTGTCTGGTACATATGAAATTATCATGCAATTGGTTATTTGTTTTTTTTTGTTTTTTTTTGTTTTTTTTTATTTTAACTACCACATTGCCGGTTTGCCTAAATATTAGATTTTCAAATGATACAATGTTTGCAACATAATTTTAAAAAGTTAAATGCATATAACGATTGATTGAAAAAAGTTAAGCTCATCAAAATACTGTGAAACTTTTTGTATTAAATGCAAAACCGTTGCGAAATGTATAATGATTCTTACTAGAAGATTCCAGAAACACTGCATGCTCTACATACTGACTACCATAATAAAGACGTAAGGTATAGTTTGTAAAGTCATTCTCCTGTAGATCACTCATAGTGAGTGTAACTGTGTGGCCATCCAGATGCACGTCTACACCATGAAACAGATCTTTAACAATGGCAGTTTCTTCCTTAGTGACATATTTGTTTGAGATTAAATGCGTAATACCTCTATACCATCGTATACTGGAATACTTTGGAATGCTGTACACATTAACTTTTAATTCAATACTTTTACCAAACTGTCCATACTGTGTTGAATGGTCTTTGTTGTCAGCTGTTATTACTGGTAGAGCTAACATATAGAAACTGATGTAATTAACATTATATTTCAGACATGTAAATATACAAAATTGTAACACGAAAATTGAAGATTAGGCGAAAGTAAACAATGACTGATAAATTGATAGGAGACCTACTAACTACATTTAAAAAGAAGACTTGTATATGAACTTTGTAAATATTGAATTATTTAAATACTAAATAACGTGTGTTCTTTTTTGAACCACAGTAGTTTAATAGAGCACAAGAACAGGTTATTTTAAAGTAATAACCTGATCTGCCTTTTCTCGAAGGAAATTTCAAGAAATCGCCATCTTAGAATATATACTATCTTGACTTCAGTTACCCTTTTTTTTAAACATCTTTAAGATAGCTGAATATAACGTAAAGTGGAGTTAAAATGAGGTTGTTACCATGGTGACTCTAACTGTCTTGGCGTTTGGTGACGTCATTCGAAATTACAGATTCCAGATGATGGGCAAAACACCAGAGTCAGTAGGAAGCGACATAAATGCAGTCATAGGTGGACGAAGAACAAACAAAAATTACAGATAAAAGCAGACTTTATAGTATGAATCCAGTATAAGAGATTTTCTAATAGACAAAAGACAATGGAAAATATTTTAATTTTTAACCTCAGACACATCATGCACATAGGCGTACAAGAGGACATACTATATACATATAAACACACTTGTATACTCAATTCACAAAACATTACAATTTAATGGAAAGGTACAGCAAAATAACAGTATATATTATCATAACATTTTATCCATATATTATTATAACATTTTATCCATATATTATCATAACATTTTATCCATATATTATCATAACATTTTATCTGAAAAGGAAAAAACAACAAATCAGACAAATCATCGGGCAAGTATTTAAAAAAAAATAGCTTTTTTTGTGTAAAGTTCAACATGACACAACTTTCAAAGCAGTCTTATAAAAATAAGGAGATGTGGTATGATTGCCAATGACACAACTATCCACCAAAATTAAAATGAATAATTTTATATTTCCTTGGATGTGCAGTGTAACATTGTGATACATGTATATATTTACTCATCAGATTCGCTCCTTTTTTTGATATTCAAAAACATCAGGCAAATTCGTTTATGTTTTTGGAACCCGTTTCTATCTGTTATTTAAAATTAAAAAAAATATGAAAAGTTTTATTTATAATTCCATTTAATATGCTGCATATACTAACTATATGTATTTTATTATTATGTTTTATCAAAGAATAATTTGATTCAGCAAGAAAGAAAAAAAACAACAAACATAAACGTTTGCAGTACAATTAATTAAATATTATACTTTACCTTTACTAATAATATATCCAGATCCTGTCTGTTTCAGTTCTCCATTAATTCCTATAATACCATTGTCAGCTGTACAGACATATTCACCACTGTCCTGATACCTGTTATTTACAGATACTGTAGGTAATGTCAGTGTCAGGTTATTGTCAATGAATTCTCTAATAAGTTCACCATACTTAGATCGTTGATGCCAGGTACAATTATTTACTATGGGATTACTATCTAAAGAACAATGTATCTGTCTTTGTGAATCGGTCTGTGAAAACGTTCTATTTTCAACTGTAACACCAGGTGCATCTGGTAGAAATAATTATAATCAACTCAAGACCAGAAAATGACATACATAACAACTATGTTTTTGTTAAATAACAGCCTTTATACAATTATTACGATCAAATGCTTTATCTCTTTTACAGTGGCAATTTTTGTTTTATGTATATATACATGTATGTGAGGAGCTAATATAATCGTTTGATATATTTTATATGGAGGCTAGTCCAAACAAATTCCTAGATAAAACAAAGACTATTTTTTTAAGCTTTCGATGTACATGTACGCATTCATGGCTTCTTTTATCTGGATTCATTATTTAATCTATTGTTTCAAGTTAACCTTAGATGAATTTGGCTATTCTTTTTAAATCCTTTATTTTTTATTTTTGGTCATACAGCTCCTCGCGTTTTCAAGTACTTATACATCCTTGGCTTTCAAATGTTAAGGTTTGCGCGTTCTTCATGAATATAAACCGAGAAAAGTGCTTCGGAATCACAAAAGTGATTACTTTGCATTACAGGGCGAAACTATTAGTTTCGTTAGATGTTCAGGACAGATTGAAATTATTACATACCAAGTACATTTTATCGGTTCTGTTTGGTTGATTAATTGTGTAGTTATGGTTCTATTGGTTAGAATGAAAACAGAGGCGAATGATACTAAAGGTACATTCAAACTCATGAATGGATATTGACAATACCATGGCTAAAAGGAAACAGACAAACAGACAAACAAAAGTACACAATACAACAAAGAAAACCAAAGACTGAGCAACCCGAACCTCACAAAATCTTGGCTGATCTAAGGTGCTAAGTAAGGATAAGCAGATCTTGCTCTACATGTGGCACCCGTCATGTTGATCATGTCAGTACAAACCCGGTAATGAGTCTATATATATTTCGGTAGGTCACATTCGGTAAAAAGAGAAAGGGATTGTAGTTACGAAAATCGGAACATATATATCGTCATCTGTGAAACAGATATTAAAAAACGGTAGACCAACTCGTGATGGCTTCGAGAAAAATTATCTCAACTGCACCACTTCGAACTTGCTGCCTGAATGTTGCACCAAAGAAATAGAAGTTCTCAATTGGGAAGCTGCCATCATCTACTTGTCGTACAGTTTTGTTTTTAACCTACCCTCATTGTCAAATTTCTAGATGTTAGTCTAAAGTAGAGTTCTAATTTTTTTTATACTAAAATAATGTTGATACCCACGCTTTGATTTCCAACCAAAGTTTAAAGATCGAGTACAGGTATATAAAGATATGAGCAACAGGTATAGGCAGATCTTACCAAATACAATATATCAATTCAACATGTCCAAGAAGCGTATCCTATACAAGATAGCAGATATTGATGTAGATTATGTTAGGTAAGGATGCGAAACACTTTTAAAAAAAACACTTACACAAAAGTAAGTTTAACTAGCACATCACCAAAACTCGAGGGACATTCAAAACGACTTAAATACCTTGCCAAAATGCATACAAAACTTTTAAATAGTCTTATTCACAAGGGATATAGTTACGATACTGTTGTCAAGTCATTGGAGGTGTCATTTTTTTTTTAATTAATATTGATTCACTCAAAAGGTCTTAGCATTGGAAATAAACACTTTTATTCTAAAACCAGTTGATAGTTTTATAATTGTTGCCTTATACTTAAGACAACAATAGTGTTTAGGTATTTACTCTTAACTACTGACAGATCTACACCCTTCGTACATGCACACCATGTACGCTTTCCATAATTGATAACCAAATAAATACAGAATTAATTTTGCCGACTAGCCCGTCAGGTACGCTGGTCGCCGGAATTTATTTTAAATATACAACATATAATAAATATTTCAAACATTGTTTGAGTAAACATCCAGACATTTATTAATCACTGATCATTTACAAATAACTTAAGAAAGTTTTTCGCCGTACCAAAATGCCAAGGCACGCCCAGGAAAACCAGAGATAAAACAATATAGTATTTGATGGTCGTAAAAGCTCTGGAAACCTGTGTTCTCTAGCAAAAATACCTTTCGACAGACCGTATCAAAGGGACAACACGAGAACTTGCGTTGATAATGAACTTTCATTCCTAATCATACTACACTTATAATTTGTATAACACTTTAAAATTGAAATTCAGAAATCAACAATTTTCTACGCCTACAGCTTTGCGATATTAAATCTATTATAAAAATGTAATTTTGATGTGTACGCTTCAAAGGACGGCTACAAAGTGAGATACATTTACATGTATACCTTTTACCTGTAATCAATTTTGACTACAAACAAATCCTGATTGGACAATACATTTTTACAAACTGTTAAAACAGACATTTTCACGCTATTACTTGCCGAAACGCGGGAGCATTCATATATATTCAATCAATACCTAAATACCTTTGCATGTTTTTTCTTACAAAATAATTACTAAACTATCTTCAGGAAATAGAAATTATATCATCATTAAACCAATACTGTAACAATAAATAGAAGCACAATAAATGTGTTTCAACGTTTTTTTTTTGGAGTATGTGTTTGTGTGTCAAAGTATTTATCTATATTCTTTGATGCTCAGTTCAAATTCAAATCATAGTCATGTTTACCATTGGAAATACCCTTTTTATATGCCAAATCGCACAATAACGTTGCGTGCAAGAAAATAGGTCGCTAACGTTCAAGGTTAATCATTTAAATCACTGTCAATAGGAACATCAATTTTGGATTATATAGAACGCAAGCACGATTTTATCCGTCTTGACACTGATATTGCAATATGAAGCATGTAAATAGCAGTAACTAAATAAATGTAGAAATAATAACAAGCTAGAAAACAAAGATGTTATTCGGGTGCCAGATGTTTGCCGGGAACGACGTTACGTTCACATAAAGGTATTACCGCGTTATTTAACGTTCACAACAAATGACATGATACGGGTTATATTCTTCTCATATAATTTTTGATGGCATGATACTAGGGTCCCTGGTGGGAGGGATTGTAATTGATTTTTATATGATAAAGACGTAATCTTTCTATCAGTTTAATTGAAGTGTGGAGCTGGCATGTTAGTAAATGATAGTAGTTCTTTTTAATTAATGTTATAATAGTCAATTTGCTACTATTACATATTCTAACATCGGGCTCGGACTTCTTTTAAAAGGAGTTTTACTGTGCATTTTGCTAAGTGTTTGTTTATTCTCCATTACCTAGAGGATGAGATCTCACAAATAAAATTGAGAATGGAAATGGGGAATGTGTCAAAGAGACAACAACCCGACCATAGAACAGACAACAGCAGAAGGTCACCAACAGGTCTTCAATGCAGCGAGAAATTCCCGCACCCGGAGGCGTCCTTCAGCTGGCCCCTAAACAAATATATATACTAGTTCAGTGATAATGAACGCCATACTAAACTCCAAATTGTACACAAGAAACTAAAATTAAAAATAATACAAGACTAACAAAGGCTAGAGGCTCCTGACTTGGGACAGGCGCAAAAATGCGGCGGGGTTAAACATGTTTATGAGATCTCAACCCTCCCCCTATACCTCTAGCCAATGTAGAAAAGTAAACATGTTTAACCCTGCCGGTTTATTTTTTTATTTTTTTTTGCCTGTTCCGAGTCAGGAACCTCTACCCTTGTTAGTTGTATGTTTAATTTTAATTTTGGTTCATTTGTATGTTTCGGAGTTAAATGAGGCGTCCATTTCGCCGAACTAGTATACTTAATTATCAATGAACCAGCTTAAGCGGGATTTTTTTGCTTCGTCGAAGACCCAATGGTGGCTTTCAGCTGTTTTCTGCTCTTTTGTCAGGTTGTTGTCTCTTTGTTATATTTCCCGTTTCCATTCTCTAGTCTATATGTAGTTGCACTTACAATTGACATTTAATGTTAGAGATGTTTCCATGCAACCAGCAACATTACTAGCTCTACATATAAGCTTCTGTCCGTTATGTCTTCTGTCGACACTGTATTCTAAACTAGATGTCAATGTATATACATCGGTTGCTAATTCTTGGTTAGATTGAGATGTAGAGTTTGATGTAATAATTGTTTGTCCGAGTAACCAGTACATAGAAGCAGCAGGACGACTTCCAGTAGATTGACATGATACATCAAAATATGTTGTTTCTTCTGTATTCAAGGTGTCAATAGAAAAAGGAGTTAGCATTGGTTTAACTGAAAGGAAAAAAGAGAAATGAGTCATGCATATTATGTAATGTATTCATAAGATGTAAAACATCTTGTAATATCCAATTTATAACATGGGTTGCAATGAATTTAAACTGGTATAATTCTAGAATTTAAGAGTTGAATCGCAGGGTGCTATTCATATGAGATATAGAAGTACGCAGCCACGTTCAATTACTTCACCTGTTTCATTTTTTTTTTTTAAATCATTATCATACTGCTAAAATTTTAGAAATGTACCAGTTCCTATCGCACACTACTATTTTTGTTAGTAGCATATCTATGCAGTCTCTGATGTAAATACCTAACCAACGTCATTTTTGAAATTTTAGAATTGTACAAGCGTTGTTGTGTTCGGTTTAATTGTATAAATTTCAGGTTTGTTATAGTTAAATCAGAATAGATTGATATGATTCATTTTACATCATAATCATAATGATGAAGGATATCAAAAGGATATCAGAATCTGATATCCGAAATATTTATAGAAAATTGCATTTAATGTTTCCTTTTTTTTTAATATAAGTGTTGTTTTGTACACTTTTTATGCGTTTATATAATTTATATATTGTGTACATGTATCGTTACTCGTAACGATCCATCGCCCTCGTAAGAAAGATCGTTGACTAATATCTAGACGTTATATATATACAGATTCGTATATTCATGAAAAACACAAAATTCAGGTAAGTAGATAATAAAGTATTAGCATCATTGTCCTAACGTTCTCATCCTTCACGGGACTTATCAAGATATGTAACTAAGTAACGTTACCACGGGGTAGTGTGACGTTACGTTATTGTTGAGCATAAATTTGCCGTAAGTGTGGGTGGCGGATTTGTTGTTTGTGGACACGTACTCTTGTACTAAGGTTCCCAGTTTCTCCAATATAATTTTATTTATAGGTTGGGCATGTATTACAATAAATTAAATTTCTGGATTTGCAAGTCATGTCTGCGTTCACATGAAATATTTGTCCACTTTTAAATGTTTTGTATCCACCCGTTTCAAGAGAGCTATAATTATTTTTACTGCAAATTCCCCATCTTGAATCTCTACATGTTTTCAAAGAAAAATT
Organism: Mytilus californianus; assembly: GCF_021869535.1. NCBI lineage: Eukaryota > Metazoa > Mollusca > Bivalvia > Mytilida > Mytilidae > Mytilus > Mytilus californianus. The sequence continues at coordinate 383,467 of NW_026262738.1, forward strand.
GTTATTTTGAGATTGAAATTTTGCTCTTGTCAGAATTTTTTTTAAGTTTCTTGGTTGTCTCTTACTATTTATTATAGAATTCGCTGGTATAATTTTCTCCATCCTCTCGTTTTCCATTAAAATTGGTAAATTCATTTTTATGGCGTTATACACAATGGTGATGCCAGGATCATGCGTGTCAACGATCGGAATTGTATTTTTTTTTCTGTTTTTGTTTCGGCGTTCTTTATTGAGCTATACTGTGTTTTTTTAGCTTTCTACTGACGAGGAAAGGTAACACTATGCCACCGAAAGCTGAATTTAAGTTCAAATCTAAATATTTTTGTCAAAAACGTCTAAGGTGAAGGTGATACACGGCTGAAAACACATATTATATTCATAATTACTCTAAATATTAGCACAACAATGTTAAATCTGCAAATTTGCAGAAGCAATTTTTTGTTCTTCCCTGGTCCGCATTCGAACTCATGATATTAGAATATCGAGACAACACCGCCTGCACTGTGTCCAGCGCTCTAGACCACTCGGCCACCTAGACTGAACTAAAAATTCAGCTTTCGGTGACCTAGTGTTACCTTTTTTTGTCAGAAGAATCTAGTGTTGTAACACAGTACATGATATATTAGGCATGAAGATGGAATTGATTATATATATAAACAAGTCTAAATTGAAAACAACGTTCAAACCTATGATTGCGTTGGATAAAAACCGCAATTTTTATACGTGTGCATGCAAAACAAATTTCTTGGTAGAGGGGTCTAAATACAGCACAAACAACATTTTCCAAAAGACCAAAAAAAGTGAAAAAGTATATTTTAACAAAACGCATTTGACTAGCAGGTCGAACAACGGATGTTCTTAAACCCTGATGACTGCCATTGGCGATTGAAAATAAACGGATCACCAGATGTAACAAAATGGATCTTAATTTCAAACCAAACTTGCGGAAAAGATGGTATACTGCAAACAAAAGGTACACAAATTAGTACACCATATCCGGATTTCGACAATTAATGTCTCTTCAGTGATGTAAAGAATGGAAACGGTATTTGGAACGCAATATAATTTACCTCAATTTAGGATAGACTCTTGAATTTTGAAGAGTCAAAATATAATGAACGGATCATATAAACCCGAAGGCAAATATAATACAAGCCCAAACGAAAAAATATAAAAAAAGTCTAAATTGAAAACAACGTTCAAACATATGATTGCGTTGGATAAAAACCGTAATTTTTATACATGTGCATGCAAAACAAATGTCTTGGTAGAGGGGTCTAAATACAGCACAAACAACATTTTCCAAAAGACCAAAAAAAGTGAAAAAATATATTTTAACAAAATGCATTTGACTAGCAGGTCGAACAACGGATGTTCTTAAACCCTGATGACTGCCATTGGCGATTGAAAATAAACGGATCACCAGATGTAACAAAATGGGTCTTAATTATAAATTTAATACCAAAGTTGCGGAAAAGATGGTATACTGCAAACAAAAGGTGCAAAAATTAGTACACCATATCCGGATTTCGACAATTAATGTCTCTTCAGTGATGTGAGGAATCGAAACGGTATTTGGAAGGCCATATAATTTACCTCAATTTAGGATAGACTCTTGAATATTGAAGAGTCGAAATAGGATGAACGGATCATATAAACCCGAAGGCAAATATAATACAAGCCCAAACGAAAAAATATAAACAAGTCTAAATTGAAAACAACGTTCAAACCTATGATTGCGTTGGATAAAAACCGCAATTGTTATACGTGTGCATGCAAAACAAATGTCTTGGTAGAGGGGTCTAAATACAGCACAAACAACATTTTGCAAAAGGCCAAAAAAAGTGAAAAAGTATATTTTAACAAAACGCATTTGACTAGCAGGTCGAACAACGGATGTTCTTAAACCCTGCTGACTGCCATTGGCGATTGCCAAATAAACGGATCACCAGATGTAACAAAATGGATCTTAACTATTAATTAAATACCAAACAGAAAACAATAAACTTGCGGAAAAGATGGTATACCGCAAACAAAAGGTGCAAAAATTAGTACACCGTATCCGGATTTCGACAATTGATGTCTCTTCAGTGATGTTAGGAATCGAAACGGTATTTGGAAGGTCATATAATTTACCTCAATTAAGGATAGAATCTTGAATTTTGAAGAGTCGAAATAGGATGAACGGATCATATATATATATCAAATAATAAATGCAGTTGGTGTTGAAGACATCTGAAACTTTTTGAAATGTTGATATTCATTTTTTTTTTTCAAGCCCGCAAAAGATGGTTAAAAAACCCCAAGTACCTGATTTTCTCCTTCGGTTTTCACATTTACACTTACAATAAAATAAACCTTTGATTTACTGATATCTATTTTCCTTCTTTTGTCAATAACATTCACTACAAGTTTTACATAAGGGGAACATATCACATATTTTTTTACAATTTAGTTTGTTTGCACTTCTGCTAAAAAGTTCTTTTGTACTTTTCCAAGTACACAGTCAGGATTTGCTGTGCTCATTTCAAACTTTTCTAGGTACACAAGTTGATCTGTACTCATTTTGTACTTGTCCATGTACACAGGTTTATCTGTGCTCAGAGCACCATTTTCTTCTGTAGACAAGGCCATATTTGTTGATAATTTCTTATTATTAACCTCAGTTATTACCAACAGGATAGTTTACAGGATTTTAATAACCTGTCCGGTTTTTATTTTAAATGAGTGTTTGTAAGTTGTTGGTAAAACAAAATGTAAAATGTTAGAGGAAGAAAGCGTGAAATTAAAAAAAAAAAATAAATACCCAAGAGTAGAGGCAATTTAAAGAAACAATCCTTGCGGTAATTTTTCTCTTTGCTGTCGATTTTCTTTGCATTCTTCACGCTTGATAATTTCTGCTAAAATATTTGATAGATAATTGTATCAAATTTGTTCATTTTAGGCATCTCATGTTCCATACTTACGTTTAAGATGAATTTGAGCTGAATCTGTCAATGGATAGTAGTTAATATCCGTATAACCTACTTGACATGTTACAGTGGAACCATCATCAGAACTTTGCGGTGTAAAAGTATGTTGTGCTGACTGTTTTCCAGTATAAGTAGATCTTGATATTACTAGCTTTATATCAGGTGGAGGCTGACCCCCTACAGCTGTACATTTAATAGTCATATCCTGGTCTTCTGTACCAGGTATCTTATTGTCTGTTGTCATATTTTCTAAAATTACAACTGTTGGCCCAACTACAATATTATATAAAATAAAATATTCTGAAATCCGTTCAATTTGAATGACAGTTTTCTCAATTTAACAATGTTTACGCAATGTTCGAACACAGTAAAAACCACAAATAACAGCATTTGTACTGATTCCAAAGATTATTTCCTGAAATTTATTTACCTAAATCAAACTTGTGTTTGTAATCAATCAATGAGAATAATTAGAGAAAGGAAACGCTGTGCAGATAATTAGAAAAAACAAATTTGTTTCTTTATTTAACTTTTAAAAATGTTTATGATCTAATGAAACGATATTTAAGCACAATTTTCCACATCCCAAACTTAGCGTATCTAATACACAGCAGCGTATATTTCAATGAGTTGAGCTCACAATAATATTATCTGGAATATGCTATATTTTTTTTTTCAAAACATTTGATACAGTTTACAAATGCCAACTAGTTATCATGTTTACAGTGCAGAAAACACAATTAAGAAAGTAAGTAAGTAAGTCTTTTTTTTTAACAAAGTCCAGACATTGGACTTTCATCAAATACAACAATTACAAATGAACATATACTTGTGTTTGCAAAATGGAACGCAATTATCAACCCAACAATACATTGCACAGAACAATTATCATCACTGATACTACGGCTGAGTTAAGTCCCATGTGATATATATATCTTAGTTATTACAAAGAATTTACAGGTTATCTCCCTTACTACACAACAATGAAAATACTTTAATTCAGTAGAAATAAAATGTATACAGTGAGTGATGAATATTATACAGCTTGTTTTAAAGACATATTTATATCATAATCTTTTTGACACCTAAAATACATTTTTACATACATCTAAGTCATAACTTCTTACAAAAAATTTAAATTTCTCAAACTCAGAAAAATCAGAAAGAGAAGGTATAACAGAAATAATAATTATAAATAGTTCTTCTATTGGCTTTTTTAGTTTGGTAAATGTAATAATAAAAGGAAATTCATCTTCAACTCCTGAATTACAAAGTTTACAAATCCCCTGATCTACTGGTAGTTTGAGATATCGACCTCTTCCAATATTTAAGTTACTATTGCTATATCGTATTTTTGCAAATGTAATGCTTTTTTTGTCAATATCTGTGAATAAATATTTTTCTCTGCAAAAGTTTGTTTTAAAATTACGGTATGTTCTCAACTTATTACCACTTGCCTGTTTGTCTGCATTAAAAAGTAACCCTTCCCAATATTTCTTAAATCTTTCCTCTAGTTTGTTGACAATTTGATAATTTTGACTTAGAAAAGGTACCTTGATTTTCCCAGACGTGCCCAAAGCTAATAAGATTTTAAAAAATCTTTTAGTTTATCAAATATACTATTTTATAAGTAAAACGTTGTCTTTATAAGACCAATATATATAATTTTTATCTTTTGCCTTTAATATGTATAACCAGTAACTAATATTAGACTTGAATGCAGTCAGAGAGAGAGTGTAAAGACCCAATTCACATAGGACAGCAATATTTTTTGCTGACTTGTACACACCTAAAATATATTTTGCAAACTTAAGCTGCATTTTGTGAGGTATAAAAGAATCATAACATACTTCAAAATTAGAACTGTTTTTGATAAGTAAGGGCATGGCCCAAACTTCACTACAATACAGCAAAATGGGTTTTACACAAACATCAAATAGTTTGACATGTAATTTCACATTCATATTTTCTGAGTATAATGATTAGCGAATACAAAAAAAATGCCGTAGAAGCCTTTTTTTTAGATAATTGATTAATGGCTTCAGAAAAAGAGCCAGAAGTCTTGATTATAATACCAAGATATTTATATTCATTCACAAATTTTGAAGCTTATTTATAATATATAAAATTATGGCCTTTTAGAATTTTACGAGATTTGTTAGAAATGATCACTTTTGACATATCAATATTAACCTGGATGTTCCATTTATCACAATAACACTTTAATCTATCTAGTGAATTTTGTAGTCCTTTTGCAGACTGAGACAACAGTACAATGTCATCAGCATATAATAAACAACATAAAGATCTACTATTCAAATGGACTGGATCACACTCCAAGTCCAAATGATCTACTAGGTCATTAATATACAATGAAAAGAGAGTTGGGCTTAAAATACAGCCCGGCTTTACACATATACCAGATTCAAATGTGTTGGTTAAACCATCATTTAGGCTCACAGAGAAGTGTACCTCTTTATACATATTTTCTATAATATTGATCAAGTTTCCTCTGATATTATAACAAGCTAATTTGTAAAGAAGTGCTTGTATATTCACAGTATCAACAGCCTTTTTCAAATCAATAAAGCAGGCAAAAATAAATTTATATTGTCTGAAATATTTGTCAATCAAAGTTTTAAGTGTAAAAATATGGTCACTGGTTCTCATAGCTTTTCTGAGGCCTATTTGTTCAACACAAATAATATCATTATTTTCTAAAACATTATTAAGCCTGTTGAACAAAGCTCTTGTAAATAATTTACTAAAAAAAACAGCTGTATACAGCTATTCTATAACAAGAGAATCATTCATATAACCATCTTTGAAAATAGGCTTAATAAAATTATCTCTCCAACTTATTTGGTACATACCTGATTTTAACATTAAGTTAAAAATGTCAACATATACATTATAATTCAAGATACATGGAACTCTTATCATCTCATTACTTATATCATCTGAACCACATGATTTCTTATTTTTCAAACCTTTTACAGCCATAAGTAGTTCCTCAGCCGTGATATCAGTGTTTAAAAAAAGATTATTACAATGTAAATATTTACTCTATATCTCTTTCAAAGTTTTTATCATATTTTTTATTCATCAAATTATTAAAGTAATTATACCATTCTTGAGTAGAAATATTATTACTGGGGTCTTGATTTCTGTCTTTATAATAATTTTTCAAAAATTCAGTTGGATTTTTGTCGATACTTCTAGCATAGAACTTCACAATTTGGCTTTGAAGTTTCTATATTTTTGACGAAGTAACTTATTATACTGTTTTTTTCTCATACATTATTTTTTTTCTATAAAACTTTATTCCATGGTGACCTATTAAGAAGACGGCCTAAATATTTTACATGTTTTAATTTAATTTTATAAACATCATCATACCATGGTTTATTAGGCTTTGTTTTCTTCTTGTTCTTGTTCTTGTGTACCCGACCTTTTGGTGAATATTTAGTTCCTGCAACAGCATTTTTGAAAATCCCAGAAAAATTATTAACAATGTCATTCAAATCAGAAAGAGTTGTTGTATCATTTACAAAAACAGCTTCTGACTGATCTAGCTTATGTTTTAAAGTAGATATTTTCTTAGATAAATCTCTAAAATTAGCATCCTGTAAATTGCAATAAATTGATCTTCTATATGTTTCGACCACTTAACATTAAATGGTTTAGGTCTTAGAGCAGGTTCATGTAAGTCATTGTCAACTATTGAAAACATTTTGACAGTTATTGTGTAGTGATATGACAAGTTGGTACAAAATCGCCAACTTGGTCATTCCATTATAATTAAAACAAGTAGCTTTACCAACAGAATCACCAACTGTTCTACCATTCAAAATTCTCACCTGACTACCACTACAAAGCTCAAGTATAGATTTATCATAATTATTAGTAGTTTGGTGAATCTGATTATTTCAAGATACTCGAAAATTATCAGAAATGTAATTTTTAGATAAACAAATTGTCCAGTACTTCATCTTAAACATTAATAATAAAATCATGCTCATTACAATTAATATGGGCATTAAGATCACCCATTAGCATAATATTATCTCTAGTACTAAATTTTACAATGTCATCCCCCAACTTGGAAAAAAGTGCTTGTCTAAACCTGTTTCTTCACAAAAGAGGAGTTTGAGAGTGCAATATAGACAAAACTGACATAAAGGTCTTTTTCAAAAAACAAAAAATGTAGCATCTAACTTAAACCACATGATTTCTGAAAGTGATTTATCAACTAAGGTAATTCCTGATAAAATATGTCTCTTTATAAAAACAGCAAGACCCCTTCTTTTTTTTGCTAGTATGTTTTGATCGACAATTCAAAAAGCACTTGTAACCTTCGTACACTAAGCTTACACTATTTCTAGTATGAGTTTCAGATAAAAAGATAATGTTAGAAGTTAACTTCTTAGAACATTCATTCACTTGGATTTTATTTACTTTAGCTCCACTTGTCATTTGAAATATACCATTGATACTGCATCAACTGATAGATATTTGTTTAAAAACTGATCTGCACATTTTGATAAATTTAGGTATGAAATATATCAAAATAGATGAATGTGATACCTCAAGGAAAAGAAACAAGTATGTCATTAAAACGTTTGACAATTATATCTACACAAGTACCCTATTCTAAAGAACAAAATAATTCTATTTCCAGTCTAGTTACAACTAATTATGGGGAAAGTGTACCCTAATAATAAAAAAAGAAACAAAACAAAACAACAACATATGTTTAATTACTCCAGTAAACACAATTTAACTAAACCTAAAAAATACACCCTTTAAAACATTGTATGCATATAAGAACTGTTATTCATCGTTACATATTAAAAGCACTCATGATTGCTGCTGTTATTCTTGAAGCTAGATGGGCTGCATTCGGTTTTTTATCAACATTTTCATTATGCAAACGTTTTCCAGGCTGGTAACTATATCTTCGCTGTCGACCACTTCTGTTTAGAGTACTATATGGTGTATGATTTTCCTGTGTTTGATGATGGAAACTTCTTTAGGCATTACTATTGTCTCAATTTAGTAGAGTATGTTTCAAATTTGCTTCCAGAACCCTTTCATCTTCCGAGGAGAGACGAATAGCATCATTAAATAAGTGCTCACATAACCTTTCATTTTGAGAAAAACTTAAATTTGATGAAATTTTAATGTTTATCAGTTTTGCTGTATTTGTTGTAGTTTTTTGTTAAAAATAGACACTTTGTGGTTTATTATATCATAGTCACATGGAGTAACAATGGATAGAAGGAGACAATCAGATTTTTCCATTAATTTTGAAACTACTATCCCAAAGTTGGAAAAACTTCTTCAGCAGACATTTTCTTGAGGTCATGTATGCATAATGTAGAATGGTGGTTGTAGCATGCAAGCGGTCCTCACAAGAAAATTGATCAACGACTCTAATTGTGTATGTTGTTCTGTTAGTACTCTCTCTATCAGTGTTTCTTAATTCTTAATAGTCTTTGAATGTCAATGTATCTACATATTGAATCGTGTAGCATTAACACATCATATTAAGTTTTTTTGTTAATCTTTGTAACAGTAATGTCACTATCAGGAATTGGTGTTTCTTCAAATTTGGTTGATTGATTCAGACTTGTGTGTGTATCTGCAGCATAATGCTCGTCAATGATTTGCCCGTGACTAGAACCAATACCTTTTGGAGGTGCATCATTTACTTACTCCCAAGTGGCTACTTGCACATCATATAGTTAAGTTTGTATACGGTCTTGTAAATTATGTAATAAATTGTCTTTGTCCTTTATTCTCTCATCGTAGGAGATTGTCTGTTGTGAGCTGACACCATCACAATTTTTTAAAGCATTAAACAACTTATCATTTTCCATAGTGAGGCTGCTTTTTTTAGTTCCTAGATTTTGAATTTCAACTTTCAAGTCTTTCACATTTAATTCATGATCTATTTTAGCCTTTTCTTCCACTTCATTCAATGTTTGTTTGAGAATCCCAATTTCCCCATTTAAATCTTGGATAATAGAATCCTTCTCTTTTACATGTTTTATTTGTCTTTCGTGATGCTTAACTGCACACAATGGATTGTTATTTATCTCCTCACTTTGATTACTAACTCTTTTTTCCTCTTGGAAAATGTTCGTTGGAATTTTGTAACACAATACTCTCAGATTACTTTTCAGTAACATTGACTAGTGATTTTAAAATAATTTGCATTTAGCAGCCAGTTTGGTTCAATTTTGTCAAAATAAGCTTAGAAACATCGCTGATGAATTATTCACTTGCAAGTGATCAATTCGACCTCATTCACTCCGTATTCATGTGACTTTCAATTTAACCCCTTAGTTTAGGTTACGCATGAACTAGGCGTGTTCAGATATTAAAAGGAAAAGAATGTCAAAATTGGAAGTGAAACAATGATATACCATTTGGTTGACTGATTCAATCCACAAAATCTCATTCTTATACAGGTAAAAAAGATGATGAACATATTTTTAACCTATAATATGATATCAAACAGACCTAGAAAAATCCAACACGTGTTCACTATCTATCTATGTCTAAATATATATCTTTATGTCGGGGTATATCCTCGAAGATATTCAGGGGTTACCTCGATGCTTAAACGCGAAAACGTGAAATGCTGATACAAATTACCGAGTTCATGCATCGTAAATTGTTTATTTTAGACTTTTTATAATTTGAATATACATTTTATATATGAACTAGAATTGTTTAAACAAAGCCATATTTGCAAAAATTGTATGTATGAAAAAAGTAAAATAGCAAAAATACCGAACTCCAAGGAAAATTAAAAACGGAAGTCCATTATTAAATGGCAAAAATCAAAAGCTCAAACACATCAAACGAATGAAAAACAACTGTCATATTCCTGACTTGGTACGGGCATTTGCTTATGTAGAAAATGGTGGATTAAACCTGGTTGTATAGCATGCTAAACCTCTAACTTGTATGACAGTCGCATAGAAGTCCATTATATTGACAACAATGTGTGAGCAAAACAAACAGACATAATGGGTAAAATTTCACAAAACGGGGTACAGCAGTCAACACTGTGTCATAATCTTAATCACTATAAAAACAAATAATTATTTTAACAAAGAAAAACAATATGGCATATTGACACTCTAAAGACAAAGTACATTAGCAAAAATGAAGGACGAGAATACAAAAAATGACTATAGCACAATACACAATGGCGGGATGTCTAAATATCGAGACACACCAAAATTATATTACGAAAACTGGACTATACTGTTAAGGTTTTTTTTAAATATACAAAGAAATATTTACCAGTTTGATATATATATATGCATTAAAAGTGTTATAGAACTGACTGATAAAATCTGTTTTTTGCATAACTTCAGAGCAAAGTTATAGTTTTCTTTACAAAAGACCTTTAAAATAATTAAATTAAAGACTTTACTGTTAAAATTATCTGTTCAATGACCCAGGGGTTAGGGATTTTCTTTCTTTTTTTTTGCCACCGGGGGCCTCAAATTTGCCAAAACATTCTTCTCTTTCTGTCAATATGGAATATTTAGTATATTTTAGGAAAGAACATACTTTTGTTAGTTTTATCATGTTTAAAGAGGTATTCTTGTATCTCTGTTTAGTATTTTTAAATGTCGCTGTCACAAGAAAGCATATTCAGGTGTTACTGCTTACTTATGGGTTTTCGACAGGACAAGAACACCCCAACAACACTGTTCATCGAGAATCTATGAGTTTCTATGACTGTGAAGACTTTAAATTACATATTTGTATATATAATGAATGGACATTGCATACAGGGCTTTAGGTAAAATATGCATACTGTAAACTGTGAATGTATGCTGTGTCATCATATTAAAGTCAATCTTCATGAAATATTTATAATTTATGAGTTATTTCAATAAAATCCATGAAGATAATGCAGATTTGGTGAAATTCTACATGTTCTCTTTTTCACTCTATACATACTAACATTCATTCAAATAGAAAAATCTTGAAACACAATTTTTCTCATAACTATACTTATTTATCAGAATCATAGCCTAAAGAGGTAGTTTTGCATCTCCATCTTGTATTTTTAAATGCCGTTGTCACAAGAAAGCATAGTCAGGTGTTACTGCTTACTTATGGGTTTTCGACAGAACAAACACACCCCAACAACACTGTTCGTCAATGATCTATGAGTTGCAATGACTGCGAAGACTAAAATTAAGCACTTCTTGACCATGTTGACACTTTAAATAACATATATGCATATATTATGAATTTTCTTTGCATACAGAGATTTAGGTAAACTATGCAGACTGTAAACTGTGAATTTATGCTGAGTCATCATATTAAAGAGGAATGACTTTCTCAATATTCATAAAATAATTATAAAACTTTATATTTGAGTTAATTTCCTTATATTTTCTGAAGATTAACCAGATTTTTACTATGAAGTTTCGTTAAAAATTATATCCTAGAACGGAAAGTTCATATTCACAACTTTTTTGTTCAAAGGCCAATACATAGGGCTGTGTGGCATATTTTCAACATTTATATGCCTCGAACTTCTAAAAGTTCAAACTTATACTAAAATTATCTTTTATCCCTCTCTTCACTTTGGGTCTTCCTCAGATTTCAATTTGGCCGCTATCCATGTGTATTTTACTGGTAAAATTCCAAAGTGGTGTTTTTATGAAGTGGAACCTAGAGATCATATCCTGGAACCAGTAGGTAAACAAGACAAAATATCTATGAAAATTATATATCTCCCATAAAGAGGCGTGGTTTGTGTAACAGCTATGTATACAAAGTGCAACCTTTATACATAAATTTTACATAGTTAAGACCATTTAACTTTTTTCGAGTGCCTGAAGGGACATAAGTTTTTTTTTTCAACCACCAATTTGTTTTTATTCAAATTTGATACAAACACTTATCGTATTTGCACAATATAGTTTCTCACATGAAAAATACAAAACGTATTGGCAGAAAAATTCTTCAAAAATACTAGTAAGAAACAAGACTTCAAAAAATAATGTTTTGTGAGCTTGAAGATGGGTCATCTTTCACACGTCCGTCGACCAAGCGTTAGTTCAATTACTATATAAAACTTTTATAGTACGAACGACGTACATTGTATGTGACTGAATGGAATAGTCATCATTCAATACGCAGCTGGAGACCAAAGAAAATGTCCAATATATCTTGAAGCGCAAACAGTAAACACCATACACAAAACAGGAAAACTCGTCCTAGGTTAACGTTGTTTAGAAAAAAGTTACGTCTACATGCAATTCTTTATCGTGAATACATATACAAATGATAATAGGATATACAAAAACATCGACAGTAAAACAAACCATAGTAACCATGAAACCAGACCTTCAAAATATGCAGGTAAAACTAACAAATTAGCATACAACAGATGGTCCATATACCTTAACTTGGTAATGTGTTGCGATAATCCTGTTTTACGTGCGGAATACCATGTTATCTTTCCATATCTACAGATCGAGCGTGCATCCATAATTGAACCAATGTTAACATGGGAACTCTCCAACCTTGTAAATGTATACAATCACCGTATATTTAGAAGTAACTAGTCAATCAAATTCTTGATTTTCTTGATAAACTTATCAATGTTATTGCAACTTCACTGTGCACCCCATGTTCCGTATAAACTGTCACATAAATCCAGATGAAAGATCATTCAACTGATAAATATATTGACCATCAACTCATTGATGTAATTAACCACGCCACATTACACTTAAGTGCTTGTCTCACATAAAAACATGCAAAATTGTAAAAATTGTCCAGAAGGGTAGTTTGAAATTTTCCTACTTAGGTTGATTTTTTCAGTTCTTATGTGCCTAAGGAATTAAAAAAAAAAATATTTCAGGCTTTTCTAAGTTGAGGCTATATATAGTAACAACCTAATTTACATATATGAGTGAGAAAGGCCGGAAATACCATTTTTGAGACCTCTAAAATCACCCAATGTCATTTCCATCTAATTTTTGGTTTGAAATATGATTAAAATATATATAATAGATTATGAAAAGCAATATTATGAAATAATTCCATCATCAACCTTTCATGTAGGATGCTATCTATGATGCTTAGATTTATATTTTTCAGGTTTGAGTCCCTGGTTCTGCTTAAATGTCGGAAATAATTGAATTAAACATCTTTCGTAGTAATTTTTGTTCTTAGTTTTATAAAGTATAAAAAATCAACTGATGGCAAATTGTTTGAAATACCTTAAAATTTCAGTTAAAATACCTCCAAACACACATCCCCATCTGCTCTCTTTTTGTTCAGTATTTTCAAAAATAATCGATAATTATTGATTTAAAAACATGAAAAATATCAGATTGCTTATATACTAATTTTTATCAATCAAAAGTATACTAGTAAATAAGAAGAATCAAAATAAAACAATATTTTGGCACTTCACCTGTATGCACGAAGAGTTATTTCCCCTGAATTAAATCTCCAACTATAAAGTACAAAAGGCAATAATGACAACAGCAGACCAAAATGAACGATCCATGTAACTTTTCAAAATTGAGTAACACAGTATGTTTTGACGGTCCATCAAAGTTATTTCTAACGATGATTTACATTTGAAAAAAAGATTGTCTCCTTCTTTAAATATTCTTGAAATCTTGATTTCTTTATTACAGATTGGTGGAATATAGGGTGAAATGTTTTGTTGTGGTAAATCCGTAGCCAAGAATTTATTTATGGGACCGTTTTCAAATTAAACTGGTGGATGAAGAAGTGCATATTGGGGCACAATATTTTTTATTAGAACAATGACGAGCAGACATTTTTGGTAGAAAATCATGTAAATTGTGAATGGGGAACTCAACTAATGACTTGCTTATTTACAAACAGTATATCTTAGCGCAATATGGTGTATTTTATTTGGATGATTGTCAAACAATTTCAGATGATTAAAGATTTGAAAAAGGTATAGAAATTCTAATTTGACTATGCCAAATATGTGCATTTATTTCCAACTCTCATTTTCACCAACAAATGTATTTAAAATTAAAATATGAAATTTGACAACAATGAACCAAAATGAAAAATTAACTGTGCAATTTGTAAAAACAGTTTATAATAAAAAAAAAAATTTAAGTTGACTGAATTTAATATAAAAGGCCTACATGTATCAAGTTGGTTCTGGACAGTGTATACTAACATCAGGAATATCTGACCAAACCCTTTCTAAAGAAAGGGTGTTTTATCTCGAGGTAAGTGTTATAATACAATTTAATACCTTATAAGATATCTTCTAAAGTTTATAAGATATCTTATTAAGTATATAATATATCTCATTAAGTATTAATAAGATATCTTATAAAGTTTATAAGGTATTTTAGACTTATAACGAAAATTATATGATATATCATATAAAATGTATTAGATATGTCATATAATTTTCTCTATAAGATATGTTATAAAATATATGATATCTTATAAAGTTTATAAACTATATATTATAAAAACTAGATTATATAAGATATATTATATATTGTATGAGATATCTTATATATTATATGAGATATCTTGAAGTTAGAATAAAGGGTAAAACGGCTTGCCATAAATGTACATCCAAACATAAAAAATGTATTCCAGTGATGATCTGATATAGAAAGTACACTGTCCCAAGTCAGGAGCATGTAATTCAGTGTTTGTCGTTTGTTTCTGTGTTACATATTTGTTTTTCCTTCATTATTTTGTACATAAATTAGGCCGTTAGTTTTCTTGTTTGAATTGTTTTACATTTGTCATTTCGGGGCCTTTTATAGCTGACTATGCGATATGGGCTTTGTTCATTGTTGAAGGCTGTACGTGACATTCAGTTGTTAATTTCTGTGTCATTTTGTCTCTTGTGAAGAGTTGTTTCATTGGCAATCATACCAGATCTTCTTTTTTATATTGAATGATCGACCCAACCTACAATTGATCCACCCTTTTCATCTTGAAAAAAAAACCTTTGCATGCCACAATTTATAGAATTTAAACGTCAATCTTAATAAATGATTGGCCTAGCAACATTTATTATCATTACACATATATACTGAGGGCATGGACCAAGTTCACTGGTACATGTGATAGGGTAAGCGTTCTGTGCTTTTCTAGAAACATAGTCCATTACACAACAGTTTTCCTGCTTTTTTCTGTAAGACTTCTTCTTAACTTCACAGAATTTCATGAAACTTTTGAGAACATATAATGAAGATGTGCATATCCATAACAATTTTTTATTAGTTGTCTTTTGTAGGATTTATGAGTCTTTTAACTTACAAATTTGATCAGATTTTGTTTGCCCGGTGACAAATTGACATGTGGGGGGCTGGGGGTATTTGAGCTTGAGTAATAAATTTGTTAGTTTCTATTATAAATCAATATCAATGCTTATACACTACATGTATACACACAGGAAAAGAAACTTGTTAGATTAATTGTAAATCATTTCATAAGTGAAAAATAACTGTCAATACAGCAAGTTGTCACAAAATACCCCATAAAAAATAATTTTGTAATGTTGGTGTCTTGAGTAAAGCCTGTTACCATATACCATTAATTTGATTGAAACATTATTTAAAGGTCCCTTTTTTTATAAATTATCCGGTTTTAAAATACTTTCATACTTTTCGTTACCATCATGTGATGTCTTGCATTTTAAAGACGAGACTCGCCCTTTCTTTGTATATGTTTTACTCTTGCATCAAAGGATGAGGTGCTCTAAGAGCCATTTCTCGCTTACTGAAATGTAGGGTTTCAAATTCAATTTATTTCAGCTAAAGAATAATTGTTAAGTAAGTGCAAAATGTAAACTATAATATTTTTGAAATATATTGACCATTTACAGAGATTTAAAAGTCAGAATTAGCAAGATTGATTTTATGAAAATTCTGTTTTTTCGAAGAAATGTGTGCAAATAAGCATTATTTCAATCATGTTTGGGAGTGGGAAATATTATGCACATGAAAAAACCACGAAAACATTAGCATGAAATGTGTTATTAATATAAACAAACATTATCGTAAATTATGTAGTTTGTTCTCACATGTGCTCTTTATATGTGCATGTGTTTTTGCCTGTCCAAAAACAAGGAAAAATGATCAAAAACAACATAGTTGCCTGAATACTGGTAAAGTGGTTTTTTCCGTCACATTATAACTGCTTTAATTATTACCTCATTGGTTAAAAGCTTATTGTTTTTGATTTTCCATTTTTCAACTTTTAAACAGACAAAGAAAGAAATCTAAAATCAAAAGTTCATATTTCTGAAAAATTTAGGCCAAATATGGTCCTTAACACTCCTTCCCCTTTCATCAAAATTTTTATGAAACTTTTATCAAACCAACTATATACCCTTTTTAACAAGAAATCTTACATCTTAGCAATTCAAAAGGATTACATGTGTGAAGTATATGCATGTTACAGATTACACAGCTTATAAAGCCAATTTGATGAAAATCGTGTAAGTACACATGTACCCAAATTTTGTAAAATTTTCCTTTACCTCATTATTATTTGCCGAGGATGGATTTTTTATAAGTTAAGGTTTATAGAAAGTCTTTTAATTTTGATTTATGGAGATACGCTTGTTTTATTTTATGCCAATTTAGCTCTATGAGCAAAGTGCCATTATATATATATTTTAAATTTATTTTGTCAGAATGTTGTTCAAGAAAACAAAAATATGTATGGTATGAATCATTAAATGTAGCTCTTCTGATAATAGTAATATAAAAATATATCATTCTTACAGGTAAAGAAATATCTAATGTTAAAACTGGTGAAAATTGTGTTTTTTTTTTTTTTTTTGGCTATTTGAATATGTAAAATGACACTTAAAGTTTCACCTCCTTACAATTTATTTTTCTAATAAAATTTTAGAAAGATATTTTGTGTTTTAATTTTACCTATCCATATGAATTTTCTGGTAAGGATTTCATTTGTTTTTGAAACAAAATACTTTCGAACCATTTTGCATGGTTTTCTGTGAGACTTGCACTTAATTTGAACATTACGAAGAACTATATATAAAAATAAGAAAATGTGGTATGATTGCAAATGAGAAAACTCTCTACCAGAGACCAAAATGACATAGAAGTTAACAACTATTTGCACTTTTAAGAAAACAATAACGTATTTAGCCTTAAGGAGTAAGAACAGTCCTACAATGCTAAACTACTAAGCATATAATAATGAAAATAGTAAGAATAAACCAGAAAATCAATGAATCAAAATGACTTTGTTCTATATATAGTACATTCCTTAAAAGTTACCATGTGCATCATTATGGCGAAGCATCAGATAAGAACACAGTTTGTGTTCCACGTATGGAAATTGTCGTGTTGCAAATAGAAGTATAAAAAATAATGAATTCTCATCTTGATGCTTTGATTATAAAGAAGACACTCGGACGTGTTCCGTATCGATATACGCAGCAATTATAGTAGCTTGAATGAAGAACCACACTTGTTAAATTGATCCATTTGAATGTTTCAAAAATTTGAATAACACCCTAAGTAAAATGCCGAGATGAATCTTATGACTATTGATTAAAAAAAAGTAGTTAATAAAGCAACCTCATAATTTTGTTCAGGTAGAACTACAAGTATTCAAAGCGTTTATACCAACCCACAAGATTAACATATACATCGTATGGTGGTGTTCAGTTTATTTCTAACTTTGTCATGTACGAATACCTCAGTATTAATGTATATCTTTCTTATGTGTGTACTTTTGAAAATGAAATATCGTTGAAATAATAACTGATTTTACATAAAATCTCATTTAATTAAAAGTTTTCTTAGACATTTATATATTCGACGCCATTCATTTCATTTATTGTGTGTTGAAATCTTAAAAAGATTCGATTCAACATGTGCACAAAGAGTAAATCACCCCGGTGAAGTTATCTATTCTTTGAATTTATGAATCTTGAAATTATGACAAGGAAATGAAATGTATCAACAAATAAACAAGATACATACAATAATAAAAAATTGCAGTCAATCAATTTACCAATAAGGTATGTTTTTTTTATAATTGCAGTTGATGTCTACCATGTCTACACTACATAAAGCAAATGCTTTTTGTTTATATATATATAAGTTATCCCAAATATTGACGTCAGTAAAAAAATATGGTAACATGGAATTCTCCCTTCCAACAGGAAAGCCATAATGTGGTTAGGCTGAGTAGGGTAGGGTGTTCTATTTGCTGTAAAGCCAAGTCCTGTTATTATTCCAACATCAAATTTGAAAAGAATCACATTATTTATTTTTCAACAAAAGGTCCTCCCGATAAAACTATTTGAATATTTTCACTACACGAAATCCCGATTTGAAGAGGTATGCAAATGTTATGTAAATGTATTCAGAGACCGACATTTACATATATTTACAAACCGCTGCATTTAGTTTATCTTGTCTTTACATGTAGTAAATATCAACATTTCTTGTGCTATACCCTCCTATGGGCGGTTATGAGAGACCGCGGTTTATAAAATATATTAACACCTAATCAAATCATTTTAAAGTTTAGAATTTGCATATATTTATGACCATCTCAAAACTTTCGCAAACTTATGTATTTGTATACCTCTGCAAATGGAAATCTTTGTCATGTATTTTTCTATGATGTAAATTTATCCGCAAATGTGTTTCTCTGTCTAGGTAGCAAAGCATCATCATTCAAATAATTTTATAGGGGTTATAAAGTGTAAGGTGCATCTACATTTGCCTGGTATGTAAACCAATTCAAAACGAAAACTTTATAGAGGGGTGTAAAGCATCATTTCCTTTAATATGCAGAGACCTGTCAAATGTATTGTAAAGAAATATATTTGTAAGTCTTTATAGTCGGCTGAAATGTTTGTCAAATCAGAACATATCAAAAGCCTTTGAACATATTCCTAAATGTATGGTAAATACATAGATTTGCAGACAATTTGTTTAATTAAGAAATGTGGTCAAATAATAATATCAATGACATGTGTAAATATATTGGGCATATGTAACTTTGAATACATATGCAAAGAAATGATTAAGAAAGATATTTCAGACAGCTAGAAATGTATGTGTAAATATATTGGGCATATGTAACTTTGAATATGTATATAAAGATATTATAAAGAAAGATATTTAAGACAGCTAGAAATGTATGTGTAAATATATTGGGCATATGTAACTTTGAATATGTATATAAAGATATTATAAAGAAAGATATTTAAGACAGCTAGAAATGTATGGTAAATAGTTATATTTGCTTTTAATTTGTTGATATATTTGAAAGGTGCAGATCATATGGACAAATATTGCCATAGCTTTACTGGGCAAGCTATGATATGACAAATATAGCTGCTTTGGGATTGGTTTTGGCATATTGGTAATACCATTTATTATACATGTATTTACAAAATTTCGTTTTAATAAAAAAAAAAATCGGATCTACAAAATCGATTCTTGATCTCTTCTCTGTTTGATGTACTGCGTAAAGGACAAGGTACGATAAGGCTCGTTTTTGGCCCCCCTATTTTCTCATTTTTTAAATTTTGCTTTAGAAAGCTACTTATCGCGTTAAAATATTCCCTTAGGTCTGAAGTTTGTTTGGATGAACTTCAAAACCATTGATTTCAGAAAATGGGTGAGGTGAGGGGGGTAAAAGGGCATCAAAAACGCCAAAAGAAGGAAAAAGTACGATTTTTGGCCATTGTTTCTTAAGATTTGATAGCGTGCGCCTACGTGACCCAGAGAAAATTATGGCGATTTAGACAGCAAAAACAATTCTCATGACATTGGAATAAAAAAAATTCCTGGGTCACGTTGGCGCAGGCACTAAAAAACTAAAAAATAGTTGTATGGAACACCTGCAAAGTGAATAATAATTACAATATTTGAATAATAACAGAAAGTTTACCCCCCTCACCTCACCCAGTTGCTAAAATTTGTAGTTTTGAAGTTCATCCAAACAAACTTCAAACCTCAGGGAATATTTTAACATAATAAGTCGCTTTCCAAAACAGAATTTGAAAAATGAAAAAATAGGGGGGCCAAAAACAGTCCTTATCGTACCTTGTCCTTTCTTTGTCTATCAAAATCTTCTATTCTCAGGAAGTTATGATGGTTCATTCGCATAGCATAAAACGATTGTTTCCTTTGAGTATCTCTTTGAAACTTCTGGAATTGCACGAGTCATAATTCACTTTGTTTATAAAACACAGAATTTTTTTTTTTTTAAAAGAGACATATACTACAATATGTATTATATGTTACTGCAGAGACATATATATTATATATATATGTCTCTGGTTACTGGTAGAAATAATACACATATACAAATTAAGCCTAAACAATACTAGATATGCGGCCTCAGTATCAAATTTAAAATCGGTAGCATTCGGAAGAACGTTACGCACGCTGTTCCTACAACCCATAGGATTTAAAAAAGAATCTTCGACATTTCCTCCGCAAAACAAAAAAAAATGTTAGCAAACACTAACCACTATAAAAACAAATTCAGTATATTTTTTCAATAATGTTCTTATAGCTCTGGGTCATATGCTTAGTAATATCTAGTATATTTGAGGATTAAAACAACAAAGCTATATGTGAAAAAACGGATGTCCAACGTTACATTTTTGAACAACTGTTTTAACTCTTATGTATAGTGATCCTATTTCTTATTCTCTGATCTTCCTAAAACTTTGCGAGAACAACGACATGTGTCTGTTCTTTGTGACAATTAAGTCATTATTTTGTCAAATTTCATTTGACTCGGCGGCAGTATATTAAGCTGGAATAAGAAAAATGTCCAACGACGTTTTTCGTTGACTCAACGACTGAAAGTGTATTTTATAAGTAGATATAGCAGAAAATGTCTAAAAATGGTAAGATAATGATAACATCTACCAATAGTACAAATATTTGCCTCATTGTTCGTGAGTTCAAATATTGTAGATTCTATAAAATCTTCTCTTTACAGTCGTTTTTCAAGCGGTAGTCATTTTGTCCAAGTTGATATTTCATTTGTCAAAGCAATTAATGCGGGTTTTTTACCTGATATTTCAATAAGTTATTTATAATTTATAAAAACAAAAGATAGATACACGAAGAGTACACAATGCCTAGATTTGTTTTTTAACTACATACTTGGGTCTGAAAGGAATAAAATGCTACGAAACATTACAAAACGGTAGTCATTTTGTCCAAACGGGTGAAAACGTCGAAAAATCCGAAAAAAACGCTTATTTTCGACGTTGCATGTGCTAAATTTGCTTCAATTAAATGTTCCTG
The DNA here is from genome assembly GCF_021869535.1 of Mytilus californianus. Classification (NCBI taxonomy): domain Eukaryota; kingdom Metazoa; phylum Mollusca; class Bivalvia; order Mytilida; family Mytilidae; genus Mytilus; species Mytilus californianus. Next base: position 404,777 of record NW_026262738.1, read on the forward strand.
ATAATAAAAACAAATCGTGTGGTGAAATTTGGAAAAAGATATTGAAGGCTGTCGAAAAAAGAATTTTGCATATTGACAAACTCGGAACATAGATTTGACACAGATTAAATTTTGAGATTTTATAACCATTTTTAGCTTTTAGTGATTTATTGTTGCTAGAGGCAAATGTTTGATTCAGAATGCGAATGCTATGTACAACTTTTGGAAAGACAAATTGGAGACACCAAGACAGTCCTCTATATGTTAAAGGTGAAGTTTTCGTTATGTTGCAGAAGTACCCTGAAATAGATATAGGTCATTTAAAGTCGCCCTTCAGTAAGGTACATTCACCAAATTAAAAGTAAAAGTACTCGAAAAGTTTTAGTTCGCGACTTGTCCTGCTACTCATGTTATAACTGTCGTACTGAAACTAATTCGTGTACTAGCGAAGCCGGACCTTTTCGTCAAAATAAACTTGTGCATGAAACGGAGGTAACTGAAAGTCTAATTGTAAACATCGACGAAAACAGTTTCATTGAAATATTTTTCAGTTTTTACGGACGATCCTGGAGAATATTTCTAAAATTTAAAAAGTACATCAGACGTTAGAAAACTTAAGCAAGAAACTATAGATGACTGGGGAAATAATTTTGAAGCTGGGGTTCAAATAATTGAAGGGCTGTATTTCGACAAATTGTGTGTCAAGGAAAGTACAATTCATTTCAAATTAATCAAGTGTAAAAAAAATGATTTACTTGCAGAGTGTCGGATATATTTGTATTGGGGTTGAATCAATATATGGAAAATTTACAATGACATATGATATGCACCATAAAATTTTAGCAGCCTGTGATTAAAGTTTTGTGCTTCTAAAATTATGTTTTAATTTATTTATGGAAAACTGTAGATTTAAAAATTCCGTCCCATTTTGCCTTCCTACATTATTTACGACAATACAGCATTTTAAGGGGAATTAAGGGTAAACATTGTTAATCGATTGCTACAACTTGAGGTAATTCATAGTAAAAATACATCACAAAAATAACACAGACAGAATCAATCCATAACATATAAAAAAAAACGAATGAAACTAACAAATTTAATTAATCGACGTCAAAATTTCAGAAAACACTCTTTGACGTCCCATTTTTTGGTGTAACGTCGTGTTGTAGGAACATCGTGCACAACGTGAAGGTTATCGAGCGATTTATCAAGTTTTTATAATAAACAGCTGCGCTATGAGCGCATGATACGCCCGTCGTCTTGTGTGTGAATTTTTATTCAATAAGCATAAATAGTTTCTGACATACGGCGTGACATGCGAAAACACCCATTTTTTTTTACAAAAAACTCAATATCTCTAAAATAAAATTTTGAATCAAAGCCAAAAAGTATACAGATCTTTAGATTAATATAACTAAGAAGTGTGTAAAATTTTAAGCAATAATCATAAATCGTTTTTAAGATATGGCGCGACATGTGAAAACCCCCCCTTTAAAAAAAAAAAAAAATCAATATCTCAAAAATAAAATTTTGAATCATCACCAAAAAGTATACAAATCTTGAGGTTAATATAACTAAGAAGTGTGTAAAGTTTTAAGCAATAATCATAAACTGTTTTTGAGATACGGCGCGACATGTGAAAAACCCCTCCCCCTTTTTTAACAAAATACTCAATATCTCTAAAATAAAATTTTGAATCATCACCAAAAAGTATACAGATCTTAAGATTAATATAACTAAGAAGTGTGTAAAGTTTTAAGCAATAATCATAAATTGTTTTTGAGATACGGCGCGACATGTGAAAAAAAAAAACACACACCTGTTTTAGTTACTAAGTCCCGTAACTCAAAAAGTTTTAATCTTATTTTCACCAAAAAGTATACAGATCGTTTGACCATCATAAGAAACAACTATATTAAGTTTCATGAAATTTGGATAAGTCATTCTCAAGTTACGGTGCGACATGTTTACGCCGGACAGACAGAGCGGACAGACGGACAGACGGACAGACAGACGGACGGACGCCGGACATTTGTATACCATAATACGTCCCGTCAAAAAATTGACGGTCGTATAAAAAGTCCAAGTTTCTGAAATAGTCTAGAAATATTCCTTCATCGGTAGATTAGTTGCCACATAATATTTGACACAAAACACATCTTTAAAGAATGTTTTTTTTTAAAGAATCGGCTAGTTTGCACACATATATAAACGTTAAATCTATTGACGAATATTTGTAATATTTGTTTTCCTTATCCGTTAAGTCCAGTCACGAGCTGTTGAACTCCGTGTGCTCCAAAAAGCGTCCTCTGCAAAAACTTTCTTGTGTGTGAGAAAGAAAGTTAAAAATTACAAACAAAGAACCAATGAGTCACGTGTCATAATTGACACACAATTTACCAATGAAATCAAACAAAATCGATAGATAATATTATTCCATCGACGAGATGTCGCCCTTCCTCCGATCATGGAAGTAATATTTAAAAGGAATAACAACGCCGTCATTTCAAAGGTTTCATCTGCGTTACCGCCCATCTTTCGATAACTCGTTAATTGGTTTAATATCTGGCATGGAAGTTGATTCTCCGCATGTGATCGATCAAATCACTGACACTTTTCGGTCATTTTCGTGTTCACGGAAAACTACGAACAGACAAGTTTTTGTCGTATATACGTGCGAAGTAACCCGAATAGTCCATTCGTTACATTCCGTTGATGTACGCTACCGAATATAGTCATTCGTTCAATTTTTATTTTAGTCCAATTTTCCTATTTCTGGTTAGTTCGATCTTAATAGTACCGACAGCTATCACATATGAAATTGGAGAACAAGGCTGGGTCATTTTCAATTTCAATATTTACAGACAATAAAAAAGCCATTTCCGTAAGTTAAGAAGATGATTGTACAAAAAATACGCTTGGACCCCCTTTTATTAAATACGATTAATCTAAGTCTTTCGTGTATTAGTCAATTAAAATATTCTCAATTCTAAACTGTTCTATCCTTTAATTTATAGTTCTTGATACATAAACTAATTCGTGTAAAAATGAATTTGTCGTAAGACATATAGCGTCGAGCTCATTTTGTCGGTTTGTTTTAATTATTGCTGTAGCTTGTTATATTAAAACAAGTATTCCACAATAAACACTTTTTAAAAAAATATATGTTTACGAACATATTATCCCTATTTTAGCTGTCCAGTTTCAATAATGTAATCAATGACATTTATGACATATACATAAATTTAGAATACTTCTCGATAAACTTTGCACATTTCAACAGTAAAAAAATCTATGTCTAGATTTGTCTACATTATTTTGTTTAACATCATGTGAAACCTGAGCGATTCATCGGTATTTAACTGTTTTACTCGGGATCCGCTTTTAACCGGAAAATACTTTTAGAACAGTTTAAAACAAACGGTAAAAAGCAAAAATATGCTAAATTAAATACAATTTTCCATGCTAAACTGTTGTAGGTTGAACAATTCTCGTCCGTTTTTCAAGTTTTTTACATCATACGACTTCTTTCTGAAGGTAGAGGTTTTATATGATACAGCGCCACCTTCTTATTAATAAACCTCGGATTTCACACAGGTGCTTTATAATTACCGGACTCGATAAAATCACGTAACTGATAAGAAATTCCAGATGCCATTTTACAACCGCGGTATCACAGATAGTAACCAAAGGGGTCTTGCCGCTGAGACTATAATTGGATAAAATCGTATGACTTTAGTACAGAGCTCTGCAGGCTGTTAATACATGCTAATTAGTCGTTGTTATTCCTTTTAAATATTACTTCCATGCTCCGATCAACCGGGTTTATCAGCAGTTAAGTGTGACAATTATCACCTTTTACAGAAAGATCTGGTCCGAAAAGATCAATAGAAGACCACCGCTAGTATCAATATTCATCAATATAATAAGGCTCAAATCATTATCATTTCTTTATGATTTATAAATTGTCTTAAAACAATGCTCCCGTTGTCATTTGATTGTGTTGTTTTTAAATACGCAAAACTAAAATAAGTTATCGAACTATCAGTCATTCGATATCCCATTTACCGCCTATTTTATCCTAAAATTTTACAGCTTTCATATGTACTTTGACAGGAATCGTTTTTTTTTATATCATGATCAAATAAGTTGGGTTTTTTTGGTTTTTTTTGTTGTTGTTGTTGCAATAATTGCATTTAACATATACGTTGCACACTTTTCAATTGAAATAACATTGAAACAAGATTGAATGTCATATAAGTCACAAAATTGATGTGACGAAGTAAATTTGTTTTAACATAATTCAAGAAGATTTTTAAACGACAAATACATATTACACTAATGTTGATAGGGGCTCGTATCATGGAAAACCTATCTTTAAAAAATATAAGGCAATTGTACCCTGTACAACAAGACGAAGTCTAGACATATAGTTTTAGCGGAAATGTATATGATTCGTGTTTGAATAATGGAATATCTTGCACTTCTTTCTTATATATATATATATTACGCAAAGTCTTAAAATAACTACTATTACATGTATCATTTGTCCTTTAGCAGCCGAGTCTAAAACATGTATTATTGTACTTGCTTTCCACACAGACGGAAAATAAGGAAAGAGGGGCGACATACATAAACTACCGTTATTGTTAAATCGCATTGATAAGTGTTTAAAACTCTAAATATGTTGAAATATTAAAGAATATTTTCCAATAAAAAAATAAAACAAAAAAGGTGACAAGCACCTGTGTCTATATATATATATCTAGGCACATTTCTGATTTTACAATCTTTAACTCGCATCATGCTTATCGTTGAAGCTGTTAATATCAATTCCTTAGGTCCCTGGCGGATAAAAGTATTCGTCCCATTGGCTATCATACGACATCTTTTATTTTACATACAACTCCCCCGCTCACGATGTTGTAATACCTATGCAGGTTGAACTTCATTTTAAAGGTTTATCTATTGAAGTTTTAGTTCTTTGGGTACCAAACGTGACCTTAATAATTTAATTAATTTGTAATTAGTTAATTATGCAAGTTGCAAATCTGCAAGAATCTATCAATGCAAATGCCTATATATTCAAATGACTATTCAAAATGTGAGGTTATAATATAGTTCATAGATTAATAGTCATTGTAAAATATCCTTAAAAAATAAAAAAATCACAGGTGGATCAAATGTAAAAAGAAATGTTAAAGTGAATTGCTTTTGGCAAGAGACGCACACTCCTACTAATCAATGCACATAAGTTATGGACTAGTACTGCACCCGTATTAACTAGCATTGGTGGTCGCAGGTCATCTCCAGGTACTAACAACAGTGATTTTTTCTTATTGTATTTTTTTGTGTTTGTATTTATTTTTTTGGGGGGAGAGGGGGAGGGGGGGGGGGGAGGGGTATGTGAAATACTGCTTTCATGTGATGCATCTATTTGTTAAGTTTGATGAACTTAGGTTCTAGTCTAGTTTGTTATGACAACAGTTATGCGCTGGAAAAAACTGCAGTGCTATTTTCATTAACTAAGATAAAGATCGGGGTGCCCCTGCATGACCACTCTTACAATTTTCTGTAAAGTTTTCAGTAAAAAAAGAATGTTGACAAATATCATATGCTATGAGAATTCAAAGACGATTCAGGTAGATCAAATAAAAATTAACCGAGCGTTCCGAGAAGGGTAAAGAGTACTCTAAGGGTTGCAAGCGCAACATGAGTTTAAAGGCTGTCAATCCTTCTAAATCTGCTACTAGATACACTCTTAGCAGATGAGATTAATCTTTAGCACTAAGATTGCGCCAAAACTAATTTAGGAGGGAGGTGGGTGTTCTTCAATTCTTAATATTATTAACGCCATTTTTTCTCTATTCTATATAAATTTTGCCCATCATTCTCTATTCTTTATATTCTAGAAGCCCACTATTCTCTATTCTTAAATTTTTGGCCTATCCTTTTCTTTTCTATTCTTTATATTTTTAGCCCATTTTTCTCTATTCTGTAAATTCCATCCACACCCTCATAGAAGATGTCATTCTAGTTATCTACGTCTTTTTTATTTGCACTATATTATTATGATTTCATCTCTTAATGTTATTTTTTTTCATTTCTTTTTTAAAAGTAGTGTCTTTTTCTAACCTAGGTTTGTATGTTTGATTCTGCCCCAGATTTTTTCATTTTCAATGCAGTTTCGTGTTCCATGCAAGTGGGCACTTTTTCTTCATAATCCAAAACTGTGTACTTATATATCAAGATAACACGATACCGAATGGCATATCTCCCGATTTCTAAAATTTTTGGCACACTTGTACTTTGAATCGAGTTACATCGGAATATGTAATAAAAAAAAATGAGGGTCACCATTTTTGTTTTTTCGTAAATTTGATTAGAAAACGTCAATTTTGACGACAAATTTACATAGGGAAAATGCCTTGTTTTAACTTTTTTTTATTTTTTAATACATGGATTTGTTCTTATATACGGAGAAAGGTTGTCTCATTGGCACTCATACCACATCTTCCTATATATATAGACTAAAAATTAACATAATATCCAGGATTGTTTACTGAATCCATGCATCTAAGATGGATGATTTTGTATAAGTTGTTATAAGCTTTCAACTAGCTGCCAGTAACTGCGAGTACTCTAAGATCTGTACTTAAAGTCTTTTGGTTGTTGGGATGTATAAGTACCCTTCCACGTCCACTCTGTTTTTGTTATATGTATTCTATTTATATCCATCTGATGAGTTAAGCCTTTTTTAACTGATTTCTTCAGTTTATTCTTATGTTGTACTGTTACACCACTGTCCCAGGTTAAACTGGTCCGCCATTCCATCTTAAGCTTAGCACCGTTAGTGTAGCGATAAGTGAACAATACAGGGGTCCAGTTTATGTCCCAGGTTAAGGGAGGGTTGGTGCCTTTAAACGAGTTAAACCTCGCCACATTCTGTATGTTCCTGTCCCGAGTCAAGTAGCCTGTAACTCAGTTTGTTGCTATGTAACATATTTGTTTTTCGTTCATTATTTTGTACATAAATTAGGTCGTTAGTTTTCTCGTTTGAATTGTTTTACATATGTATTTTCGGGGCCTTTTATAGCTGCTTATGCGGTATGGGCTTTGTTCATTGTTGAAGGCAGTACAGTGACCTATAGATGTAAATTTCAGTGTCATTTGGTCTCTTGTGGAGAGTTGTATCATTGGCAATCATACCACATCCTCTTTATATATATATATATATATATAGAAACACATATGTCATCCTCCTTGTTTTTTTTATATACATTGCTTCAAAGTTGACCGATACGCTTAGAATTTGACAGAAAACGTGTGACGTTACAGAATAACGTAATTTGGTAAACAGTCATATTGAGGTACAATTTGAATTGATTGATTGATGGTTGCTCAACGTCCGGTGGCAAATATTTCATGCATTTACAGGACAATAAAGTGCAATTTGAATTGTTGTGTCTGAAAAACCCATTTGGTGCAGCAGTCAAGAAAGGTTAAACATTCTGTTAGTTGTGAAAATTAAAAAGAAAATCAACATCCTGATACAATACACAATCTAAATATAGGATACTCTGTATGATGTAACCCTGTGGGTTGTGTGCGTAGTTAGTCGGACAAACCTTGCAAACTGTATGCAAAATTTCACTCAAATACACTAAGTTCAACATTCTGTCGTTCGTGAAAAATTATTAAAGAAAAAATTATCCTGAGAATATATATGCACCCTCAATACCGGTAAAAAATAAATCGGCGCAATGTATTTCAAAATGCCAAATTTAGCAACCTGTCATAAAAAAAGAGAAAAAAATTGACAAGATGCGAATCTTTAGTGTATGTACTAACACCAGGTACATCATTTAAAAGTTTAAGCTTAAAAACTGTACATATTTCTACGAAATCAGCCGTATAAACCTATACTAGTATACCAAGTGCGGGATGGACTGTCGAAAGGATACTGGTAAAACAATATATCCCATTTAGCCAAGGGAACACAATTTATATTAGCATATATAATGATGTTCTATTTTATAAATTATTATAAATCATTTGGTGACAAAATATCTTTTTGTATAAGCAGTACATAGTGGGATGGTAATTGGGAGATCTCAAATATAGCAAGCTAACATGTACGTCATTTCATGGAAAGCCTCAGCTGTCATATATTAGATATTTACAAAACGTTATGCTGAAGCTTAAAATGTAAAGTTAAGACAGCGTGATGTTGAATTGAGTCATCAAAATGCTAACTCTAAATTATAATATGCTAAGTTGAATTTGCGCAATGTTGACTTGCAATGACAAGTGCTTTAGTCGTGATAGTATAATGATAAGTCACGATGTTGTGATGATATGCCAAACACACGTAACGTTGGGTTTAAAGTACATGATGTGAAGTTGACGTTGCATGATGTTAGCTTGCAGATGGATACTGCTCAGTCATACACTTCGATAGCTATGATAACAAATAAAATGAATAGCTAAAATGTATGGTGCTGACATGTTATTAATAAATGTTGAGCTGAGAATGTACGATGTTATATCATTGTGATATTACGATAGGTCTATCATGCAATCTGTTGATTTAAAACACCATGATGCACAGTTGATAGTACTTGATGTTAAGTTAAGATAACACGATGCTACACCACTATATTGAAACGAAAGGCTTACCATACAATTTGTTGACCTAAAACAACACGATGCAACGTGTTAAGCTAAGATGCTCACTTGACATTACACGACGTACAGTTAAAATTTTGTAATGTTAAGTTACGATAGTCATTTAAAATTACACCACGTACTGCTGAAAGTGCGTGATGTTAATCTAAGATAGCACGTTGTTATATCATTAGAATGTCACGATAGGCTTACCACACGATATGCTCATTTAAAACTACATGATTTTCAGTTGAAACTAGATGATGTTAAGCTAAGATAGCATGTTGTTATATCATTTGAATGTCACGATAGGCTTACCATACAATATGCTCATTTAAAACTACACAACGTACAGTTGAAAGTATGTGATGTTGAGCTATGATAGCACGATGTTATATCATAATAATATCCCGATAGGCTTGCCATACACTATGCTCATTCAAAACTACACGACGTACAGTTGAAAGTACGTGTTGTTGAGCTAAGATAGCACGATGTTATATCATTATGACGTCACGAGAGGCTTATCATACAATGTGTTGACTTGAAACTACACGATGTAAATTTGAAGTAGTTTGGTCTTGACTTGAAACAGTAAAATGTTAAGTTATAAAAACAGAAGGTAAAGTCAAAATAAAACAATGATAGGATGACATATACTTGTGCAGAGTTGAAGATTTTTGGTGTTGACTTCGAATATAGTATAAATATTAGCTCGGTTTATGTTAAATTGAAAGACAATAATGATGCGTAAAACATTACAGAATTATGTGAATTGAAACTGCAATTCTATGGAAAATAAGGGACAAATCCCTGAGGATTTTTTTCTTCTTCATTTGCAAGTTCGGAGGCAAAATGATATACAAAGAACGTTTTCCATAAATTCATAAATCAAATGAATTATCCATCGCTATATATAACACTTGAATACAGTTTTGCCGTATATTTTACATGTTTTGTTTAGATTTTTTTTTATGATAAAGCCAGACTTTTTTTATGAACAATATTTAAAAAAATATTTATCCATGTTGTGTGTTAATATATACAACATAATATTGTGTTTATAAGACTTATGATTGTGAGGTTCAAATTTTACTCATATAAAATCACATACGTAAGAGTTATCGGAGAATTTGTATTTACCACTCCCGTTTCCCCCGAAATAAAACATAAGAATCTGGAGTCTTAATCTTAAAAAACAAAGATCAACTAAAATGACAAATAATACGCTAAAGCGTAGGACTGAGAGGGTCAGAGCTATATGAGAATGTGACCCCCCCTCTCCCCCCCCCCCCCCCCCCCCCCCCCCCCGGCCTTGTTAGAGGTATCTGAAAATTTGAATTTTCTTTTCCACGAAATCAAACAAAAAGAATTGATAGGTGGAAGAATCCTACTGCATGGAGCCAACCCAAACATAAAGTACGGTAGATTCTGTTGTATACTTTCCGCTCATACATGAAGTCTATATGAAACCTAATGAAATTTGACCTAGAGCCTCCAGTCTAAATCGTCAACTTTAAAAAAACAACAAAAAAAAACATCATTTACAGCAGTGCCAACCATTTTTCCAGCACCAAGTAAGATAGTGCCCAGGTTTATGTATATAGATATAAGAAGATGTGGTATGAGTGCCAATGAGACAACTCTCCATCCAAGTCAAAACTTATAAAAGTAAACCATTATAGGTCACAGTACGGTCTTCAACACGGAGCCTTGGCTCACACAGAACAGTAAGCTATAAAGGGCCCCAAAAAAATTACTAGTGTAAAACCATTCAAACGGGAAAACCAACGGTCTAATCTATATAAAAAACGAGAAACGAGAAACACTTATGAACCACATCAACAAACGACAACTACTGAACATCAGATTCCTGACTTAGGACAGGTGCAAACAAATGCAGCGGGTTTACACGTTTTAATGGTACCAAACCTTCACCCTTTTTCTGAAACAATAGTGTAACATCACAACATAGAAAAACACACTATAAAATATCAACTGAAATAGTTTAACTCAATCAAAGGACATATTAACACCATTGAACATACACTGAACAAATAAATTTGACCTATGACACAATGTAAATACAAAATAAATAAACTAAGGGAAGAATAATAAAAGTAACATGTTATATCGGTAAGAAATGTTAAACAATTTAAGAAAAACAATATGCTCGAACAAAAATACCATCCATTTGCAATAACTTTAAACACAGGTAAATGAAAATAATTTTGTCGTTAGGTATACCTGTACAGTACCAATAGAGAAAGGAAATATTTTTACAAAATAAATAATTTTGAATACAAAATAAATAAACTAAGGGAAGAATAATAAAAGTAACATGTTATATCGGTAAGAAATGTTAAACAATTAAAGAAAAACAATATGCTCGAACAAAAATACCATCCATTTGCAATAACTTTAAACACAGGTAAATGAAAATAATTTTGTTGTTAGGTATACGTGTACAGTACCAATAGAGAAAGGAAATATTATTACAAAATAAATAATGTTGATGTTCATAGTACGAAGTGAAAATTAATAGTTATACCAAACACTTATCAAAGCTGGTATATAGACCAGCTATAACCCTGAATAACATTAAGTAACAAAAAAGCAATACAATTAGTATCAACAGGTCAAATAAACAAGAAAGTACGATTTGAGAGTATTCGCAGTTACTGACAGCTAGTTAAAAGCCAAAACAATTAATAATAAAAAATCATGCATCAGAGACTAAAATCAACTAAATCACATCCCAGGGATTTAGTATTTTAACGTCATGGACAGTCAAAGAAGACATGACTAGTGCAATGCCAAAAATAAATGTATCGACAGACAGTAGGATAGTTAGGAGTTTAACCTCTTTATAGATCTAAACGAACGTGGGTGTGTCTTTATACATCCCACTTGAAAAAAATACAAATTTAGTTATGTTTTAATTTGCTGATGACAAAATCGATATTAGTGCCAATGTAAACTATATTCAAAGATCTAACTACAACATTGGTAAGATAACCTTTACTAATAAGCCTGTTTAAAGGTTCGATGAGTTTACACGGATCATATAGTGATTTCCGCGCTTTAAGTACAATATTACCGTAAAATTTAGGATGTGAAATACCGTTTTTAATCAGTTTTCTACAAGTACAGCCAAATTTACTAATCAAATCTTTGTATCTATGAAAGAACTTAGCAAAAGTTTTACGTAATTTATGGTAACATAATCCTTGATTTAATAATTTACCAGTGATGCATTGATTACGTTCGTTAAAATCTATGACATCACTACACACACGGGCATAACGAACGAGTTGGGATATATATACACCGTATGATGGAGCCAAAGGAACATCGCCGTCTAAAAAAGGAAAATTAACAATAGGGAATGAAAAATCGTCTCTTTTGTCGGAAATTTTCGTATGGAGTTTTCCTTTAGCGATTGAAATGTCCAAATCCAGAAAAGGACAACTACTGCTGTTTATGTTAGATTTAGTTAAAGTAAGTTCTATTGGGTAAATTTCGGTAGTATATTTAGAGAACTTTGGATTATTTAACGAAAAAATATCATCTAGATAACGGAAGGTATTGTTGAATGTATCAACCAAATGTAACAATGACGTGTCTTTACTGAGTTTGGTCATAAACTGAGATTCATAGCAATACAGGAATAAATCTGCTATTAAAGGGGCGCAGTTAGTGCCCATAGGAATACCTACTACCTGTCGATACATTCTATCGCCGAAACGTACATATATGTCGTCCGGGAGAAAATTTAAAGCTTCAATCATATCTTCACATTTCCAGTAAGTGTATCTAGCACACTTTCCTTTTTCGTTACAGAAAAAGGCTTTAAACGAGTTACAGCAAATAAATTTGTAATGAGATTTTTCAAATATCCACTCGGAGAATATTTCATTTTTTAAAATTGGTAAAGTCATTAATGGACAATGACCCCTATAACGTATAATAAGAAGCCAATTAATGATTTCCGTCACTTATTTTCTTGTCCATAGTGATTTTGTTGGTTCTTTGCAGCTTCTCTCTATCTAAATGTGTTTTCAAAGAAAAAGAAAAAAATCAAAAATCTGTTAAAATTGTTAAAGTCCATAAATTATTTTGGTCTTGCTTTGATTAATTTGTAGATATGTTTTTTTATGTCAACAATTTCTCTCTCTCTCTCTCTCTCTCTCTCTCTCTCTCTCTCTCTCTCTCTCTCTCTCTCTCTCTCTCTCTTATAGTTTTCATGAGTGTGGTCTAAATTAAAATCGGTAGATTTTTTTCAATTATTTGCCAAAATGTAGTTTATTCTTTTTTGAAAAGACATAATAAAAAGTTTGGGCCACAGATCATTTTGCAAGCTATACAAGGTCATGCAGTATTGTCAGATTTTTTATAACTATACATGGAAAACTCAATGTTTGAAAATAATAATAAAAATTGGGATCACGAGACTCGTTTTCTGTCTACAAAACAAAAAAGATAAAGTCCCTACACATTCCATCATTAAAGACGAAATATGCCAAAGGGATTTCAAACTCATAAGTCGAAAACAGACTGACAATGCCATGGCAAAAAATTAAAAAAAAATAAAAAACGACAAAAGATGATGTTTTCCGAGTTATCTCCCCTATATGGAAAAGTTGAAAAACATATGCAAAAAACGTTCTGTATTCAAAAACAAATAGTCGGTTTAATCAGATAAATCACATAATTTTCTTCATCAAAATGAAAAGTACTACATATGAATAACATTCCTCTCTCAAAATGTGTATATTTTTTTTAGATCTAGACCGATTGTGTAGTGCTATATGAGAATCTAAGGGAGCTACCATGTGATTTTTAGGGGGGAGAGGAGGGCTAGGATGAAACATTGTGTCCTGCTTTTTTTTTTTAGTTGTTATCTCTGTCCTGCCTTTTTATTTTTCACTCTATTCGGTCCTTCATTTTTTATTATTAGTTTATTTTGGTTTTTTTTTACATAAATTGTCATCCTGCCTTTTTTTTTGCCAAGTTGCTTATCCTGCTTTTTTTTAACTCCAAACTCCTGTCCTGCTTTTTTTTTTTAAATTCATCCTAGCCCCCAATAAAAATCAAATGGTAGCTCCCTAAGATGGCGGAAGACACCCGATCTACCCTAAGGGCAATATATCTAATGAGGAAGAAATTTACAATTTCGGTCACGTCGAGTTACTTGTAGATCTCCTTTTGTTGAAAAGGGTTTCTGTTTTCATTTATCTATCTATTATACTGTTCAGGGGGAGGGGAGAAAAAATACACACAAATGGACAAAAAGAAGGCGAAAGATACAAAAGGGATAGTAAGACTATTAACCAAACTGACAATGTCATGACAAAAACTCATCAGCCGAAATAAACGAGAGAAAAAAAATCAAAAGCCAAACAACAGTATATTAAGCGCAACATATAGAACTTTAACAGTTTTAACAGATTTTTGATTTTTTTCTTTTTCTTTGAAAACACACTCTCCGAGTGGATATATACATAAACCTGGGCACTATCGTACTTGGTGCTGGAAAAATGGTTGGCACTGCTGTAAATGATGTTTTTTTTTTGTTTGTTTTTTTTTAAGTTGACGATTTAGACTGGAGGCTCTAGGTCAAATTTCATTAGGTTTCATATAGACTTCATGTATGAGCGGAAAGTATACAACAGAATCTACCATACTTTATGTTTGGGTTGACTCCATGCAGTAAGATTCTTCCACCTATCAATTCTTTTTGTTTGATTTCGTGTAAAAGAAAATTCAAATTTTCAGATACCTCTAACAAGGCTGGGGGGGGGGGGGGGGGGGGGGGGTCACATTCTCATATAGCTCTGACCCTCTTAGTCCTACGCTTTAGCGTATTATTTGTCATTTTAGTTGATCTTTGTTTTTTAAGATTAAGACTTCAGATTCTTATGTTTTATTTCGGGGAAAACGGGAGTGGTAAATACAAATTCTCCGATAACTCTTACATAGATGTGATTTTATATAAGTAAAATTTGACCCTCACAATCATAAGTCTTATAAGCACAATATTATGTTGTATATATTAACACACAACATAGATAAATATTTTCTTAAATATTGTTCATAAAAAAAGGCTGGCTTTTAATCATAAAAAAAATCTAAACAAAACATGTAAAATATACGGCAAAACTGTATTCAAGTGTAATATATAGCGATGGATACTTCATTTGATTTATGAATTTATGGAAAACGTTCTTTGTATATCATTTTGCCTCCGAACTTGCAAATGGGGAAAAAAAATCCTGGGGATTTGTCCCTTATTCTTTTCCATAGAATTGCAGTTTCAATTCACATAATTCTGTAATGTTTTACGCATCATTATTGTCTTTCAATTTAACATAAACCGAGCTAATATTTGTACTATATTCGAAGTCAACACCAAAAATTCTTCAACTCTGCACAAGTATATGTCATCCTATCATTGTTTTATTTTGACTTTACCTTCTGTTTTTATAACTTAACATTTTACTGTTTCAAGTCAAGACCAAACTACTTCAAATTTTCATCGTGTAGTTTCAAGTCAACACATTGTATGATAAGACTCTCGTGACGTCATAATGATATAACATCGTGCTATCATAGCTCAACAACACGTACTTTCAACTGTACGTCGTGTAATTTGAATGAACATAGTGTATGGCAAGCCTATCGGGATATTATTATGATATAACATCATGCTATCATAGCTCAACATCACATACTTTCAACTGTACGTTGTGTAGTTTAAATGAGAATATTGTATGGTAAGCCTATCGTGACATTCAAATGATATAATAACATGCTATCTTAGCTTAACATCATCTAGTTTCAACTGAAAATCATGTAGTTTTAAATGAGCATATCGTGTGGTAAGCCTATCGTGACATTCTAATGATATAACAACGTGCTATCTTAGCTTAACATCACGCACTTTCAGCTGTACGTGGTGTAATTTTAAATGAGCAAATTGTATAATAAGCCTATCGTGACATTATAATGATATAACATCGTGCTGTCGTAGCTGAACAACACGTACTTTCAACTGTACGTCGTGTAGTTTTAAATAAGCATATTGTATGGCAAGCCTACCGTGATATTATTATGACATAAGATATTGCTATCATATCTCAACATCACGTACTTTCAACTGTACGTCGTGTAGTTTTAAACGAGCATATCGTGTGGTAAGCCTATCGTGACATTCTAATGATATAACAACGTGCCATCTTAGCTTAGCATCACGTACTTTCAACTGTATGTTGTGTAGTTTTAAATGAGCAAATTGTATAATAAGCCTATTGTGACATTATAATGATATAACATCGTACTATCGTAACTTAACATTACAAAATTTCAACTGTACTTCGTGTAGTTTCAAGTGAGCATCTTAGCTTAACACGTTGCATCGTGTTGTTTTAAGTCAACAATTTGTATGGTAAGCCTTTCGTTTCAATATAGTGGTGTAGCATCGTGTTATCTTAACTTAACATCATGTTCTTTCAACTGTGCATCATGGTGTTTTAAATCAACAGATTGCATGATAGACCTATCGTAATATCACAATGATATAACATCGTACATTCTCAGCTCAGCATTTATTAATAACATGTCAGCACCATACATTTTAGCTATTCATTTTATTTGTTATCATAGCTATCGAAGTGTATGACTGAGCAGTATCCATCTGCAAGCTAACATCATGCAACTTCACATCATGTACTTTAAACCCAACGTTTCGTGTGTTTGGCATATCATCACAACATCGTGACTTATCATTATACTATCACGACTAAAGCACTTGTCATTGCAAGTTAACATTGCGCACATTCAACTTAGCATATTGTAATTTAGAGTTAGCATTTTGATGACTCAATTCAACATCACGCTGTCTTAACTTTACATTTTAAGCTTCAGCATAACGTTTTGTAAATATCTAATATATGACAGCTGAGGCTTTTTATAGTAATATATAGCGATGGGTAATTCTTTTGCTTTATGAATGATGGAAAACTTTCTTTGTATATCATTTTGCCTCCGAACTTGCAAATGAAGAAGAAAAAATCCTGGGGATTTGTCCCTCATTCTTTTCCATAGAACTGCATTTTTAATTCATATAATTCTGTAATGTTTTACGCATCATTACTGTCTTTCAATTTAACATAAAACGATCTAATATTTGTACTGTATTCGAAGTCAACACCAAAAATCTTCAATTCTGCACAAGTATATGTCATCCTATCATTGTTTTATTTTGACTTTACCTTCTGTTTTTATAACTTAACATTTTACTGTTTCAAGTCAAGTCAACTACTTCAAATTTACAAAATGTTGTTTCAAGTCAACACATTGTATGATAAGCCTCTCGTGACGTCATAATGATATAACATGGTGCTATCTTAGCTCAACACTACTCACTTTCAACTGTACGTCGTGTAGTTTTGAATGAGCATATTGTATGGCAAGCCTATCGTGATATTATTATGATATAACAACGTGCTATCTTAGCTTAACATCACGCACTTTCAGCTGTACGTGGTGTAATTTTAAAAGAGCAAATTGTATAATAAGCCTATCGTGACATTATAATGATATAACATTGTGATGTCTTAGCTAAACAACACGTACTTTCAACTGTACGTCGTGTAGTTTTAAATGAGCATATTGTATGGCAAGCCTATCGTGATATTATTATGATATACTGTTGATTCATTTATTTTCGTGGGTACTAATTTTCGTGGATTGAAGAAAACTCGCATTTTCGTGGATATTTAATTTCGTGGTTTCGGCAAAGTCTGCATATATTCCTTTAGGAAATTTGTAATTCGTTGAACATTTAAATTCGTGGTTCCCCTGTACCAACGAAATCCACAAAAATTGGTATCCAACGAATATTAATGAATCCACAGTAACATCGTGCTATCCTAGCTCAATATCACATACTTTCAACTGTACGTTGTGTAGTTTTAAACGAGTATATCGTGTGGTAAGCCTATCGTGACATTCTAATGATATAACAACGTGCTATCTTAGCTTAACATCAGCTAGTTTCAACTGAAAATCATGTAATTTTAAATGAGCATATCGTGTGGTAAGCCTAACATCACGTCCTTTCAACTGTACGTTGTGTAGTTTTAAATGCGAAAATTGTATAATAAGCCTATTGTGACATTATAATGATATAACATCGTGCTATCGTAGCTTAACATTACAAAATTTCAACTGTACGTCCTGTAATTTCAAGTGAGCATCTTAGCTTAACACGTTGCATCGTGTTGTTTTAAGTCAACAAATTGTATGGTAAACCTTTCGTTTCAATATAGTGGTGTAGCATCGTGTTATCTTTACTTAACATCATGGACTTTCAACTGTGCATCATGGTGTTTTAAATCAACAGATTGCATGATAGACCAATCGTAATATCACAATGATATAACATCGTACTATCTCAGCTCAACATTTATTAATAACAAGTCAGCACCATACATTTTAGCTATTCATTTTATTTGTTATCATAGCTGTCGGTGTGGATGACTGAGCAGTATCAATCTGCAAGCTAACATCATGCAACGTCAACTTCACATCATGTACTTTAAACCCAACGTTTCGTGTGTTTGGCATATCATCACAACATCGTGACTTATCATTATACTATCACGACTAAAGCACTTGTCATTGCAAGTCAACATTGCGCAGATTCAACTTAGCATATTGAAATTTAGAGTTAGCATTTTGGTGACTCAATTCAACATCACGCTGTCTTAACTTTACATTTTAAGCTTCAGCATAACGTTTTGTAAATCTCTAATATATGACAGCTGAGGCTTTCCATACACTTGTATACTTGTTAGAAAAACTCCTTATAAGACTGTGAATACTCTCGGGCTTTTCCCGACGCCTATGTGACCAATATGCCTCCCACAAAAAGGCACCTTTGTTAATCGTCTGTGAGTCGTTTTGTCTCCCCACTTTGTGAAAAGGTGCATTTTTTACCAGCTGTACCAGGCCTGTTCATCATGTCTAACTCAAAACACCAAAAACACACCCCTCCCCGAAGACCAAAGTGCAAATTAATATGAATCTAAATTCAAAATGATTTTAAGATGTCGTTGGATTTTTGCCCCCCGCGCGACGCGTTGATGGGGACATAGAAATTCCAGGCGTCCGTCCTTCCGTCCGGTCTTGTTAGCTCTCTAAAGTGTACAATTCTTGCCAGATTTTTATAAAACTTATATATCAGCCTTGTTGCTGACAAGTTTCAAAAATCAGTGCCGACACACTGCTCATTGCATTGAGTAAAAACAAAAGGCGACTCAAAGACAAACATCAGTTTACAAGTATACGACATAAACATGAGGATGTCAGATGTTGACAGTAAACCGGATTTATTTTACATTTATTAATGACTTGCTATTTTTATTACCGAATTTCCCGTCCCGTTATTGATTTATTGTTATACTGTTATACTGCGGACGAGCGCTCGGGCTGCTCCAGTCGTTTCCGTGCGATGACTTATGAACCTTTCATCCAAAGGTTTTCAAATTCTAATATGTTGTCACTGATGACAAAAAGGAGGTAGAGTTTGATATTGACGATTAACCATTCAACAACAACATTATTTTGATTTGAAATGAAATGCTAATCTTGATTAGAAATGGAACAAATGCATGTACTGGGAATTTTGTTTAATATCACTATACCTTTAAATAGGATAAAGTCAAGATCGGGAAACCAAAGGGCACCAATATTTTTTATTAAAATTTTGAATTGATTAAATACTTGCATATATCATTAGAATAAAACTGATACAGGAGCAGGAAGATTATTGAAATTGATGTAGTTTTTTTCATTACTGTTGGTCATTTTTTATTCTTGTTAAAACACGAAATACAGAGATTATACCTGATTCAAAAATTAAATTACTTGCTTTGCATCGAATCCATTATATTTGCTATGAGAAGCGGGGAAACGAGAATGTTTTTTATATACAAAAGATAATTTTCTAGCATGTAAGCTTTTAAATTATTTGCGTTTTTCAAAGTATTAACACGTTTTCACGAATACAAACTGCATGTTTAATTACAGAATGATACCGACGGTACGTCTAAACACTGCTAAGGAGTCCTTAGTGCACTAAGGACGTATACTATGCCACTTAGGACTAGAAGGGGTGCTGTAGCATGTATTATTTTTCCATATTAGGTTAGAGATTGATATTTAATGCATAAACTAAAAATTTTATAGAAAAATAATCACAAATAAACGAGTTATTAAGCATTGTTTAAGCACGTGACCATTTTACTTTGATATGCCGAAAATCAGTGAACCGATTGACACGTGCCATATAACATAACAACTGATTAAACAATCATAATCTTTTTATTTTAAGTAATTAACAACTGTATCGTTAAGATTAATGCTTAATAATTTAAAATTAAATATGTTGTTCTTCTTTGCAATGATTAAAAGGACAAATAATTTTATTCATTTTTTATTTTTTTATTTTTTTAAGTTATTTGCCATTTGTGCACGACTTTGATGTGCGCCAACTAATAAGTTAAGAGTGTGACCAGCTTTTTAAATGTTTATGTAAGAGCATGGAAGTAATATTTAGAGATACCAAGACAAAAGGAATAGATATATTTATAAGTTTTTTGTTTTAATTTTAATTCCGACAAAGATGGGTGTAAATACAAATGGTTTCACTAACAAATATGAGTAAATTCTGAAAAAAACTATCAAAACCTGGTGTTTGCTTTTCCACTTTCTATTACTGCTTCTTACTTAGTACGAATCACAATTGAATTGAAAAAAAAATCATGTGACATCCTTGGGGTTATTCAAAACCACTAGTTGTCAACCAGTTTGATAGCTGTTTACAAAGGCTTCATACCGTACTTTTTTTTTGTAATTGTTCGACATTTGTTTTTTTTCTAAAAGTATAAGAAGTTTAAATATCATTTATCGAACTTTGAAGTTTCCGATGATTTTCAAATATATAAAGGAGACAAATGTTTTTTTTTAACATATTCCACAGTTTTTAGCACATTATTTACGAAAATTATCCCGTTATGTGTTAATTTAGAGCTATAGATATAATTTTGACATAAAAAGGTTATGCTTCGTACGAATGCCTTGAAAATATGCTTTTACTACATGATGTGAAAATAATCATTTTTTGTAGTACAAGATAATTTGAATACTTTATACCTAAATCTATTATCATGTGTAAAAATGAAAAAAAACAAGGATTTGTATAGTATATTATTATACAAATCCTTGAAAAAACCAACAGAAATATTTTCAAATACAATTTCTTTAAATCTATTTTTTCTTTAAGAAGAACAAGTATGTCAGAAGGAAATCCGATTTGTATTTTTTAACCAAATTTTCTGTTTAAGATATTGTATGAAACAATGACTATGTGGTATGTGCTTTATTTATTATTGAAGGCCGTACGGTGACTTATAGTTATAAATTTCTGTGTCATTCTGTCTCTTGTGAAGAGTTGTCTCATCGCCAATCATACCACATCTTCTTTCTTATATAAGTTGTATGTAGTTAAAATTTATTATCATATTGAATTCGTTTTTTTCCAGAAATATATTGCTCAAACGTGTTCTTCATATGATAAAAATTTTGAAAATGAACCATAGAAAACACAAAAGATATAAACTCTGTCCAAACTGTTCATGTTTTAAATACGTCTGTTTACATGTAGCTTGCATTAAATAAGTTTGGTATTACGTAGTTAATATTTTTTATCATATTGAATTCGTTTTTGTCCAGATATATATTGCTCAAACGTTTTCTTCATATGATAAAAATTTAGAAAATGAACCATAGCAAACGCATATGATAATCTCTGCCCAAACAGTTCATATATGAAATTAGTGTGGTTGCATGTAGTAAAGATTGCTCTTGAGAATCAGAAAAAAAACATGAATAAAATTTCAACAACTTATTCAGTGCGAAGTCAAATCAAAATTGATCACTGAAATATAATCTGAATAACAATTCATGTATTAGTATCCAACTTTTCCAATATTGTCGATTAAACACAACAGATAGCAGGATTCCCGTGTAATCAGTTACTTAATTTGACACGTGTCTAACGGTTCATTGTTTTTCGGCATATCAAAGAAAAACAGGCACGTGTCTAAACAATATTCAATAACTCATTTATTTGTTATTATTTTTCTATAAAATTTGAAATTTATGCATTAAATATCAATATCTACCATAATATGAAAAGAAATTACATGTAATAGCACCCCATCTAGTCCTTAGTGGCATATCATAAGTCCTTAGTGCACTAAGGACTCCTTAGCAGTGTTTAGACGCACCCTGATACCGATGTCTTTATCTGGCATATTCTTGGCTTGCGTAATTGGTATATTTGTATATTATCAATCTTTTTACAACATCTGGATTTTATTATACACAATTAGCGTTATTAGATCAATTTTGGTAATTAACCCATAGTATACGGTTTTCCTTTTAAGGTACCCTGTAGTGCTAAATGATGAACCTTTTCACAGTCAGGAAAATCCCTTCATTTACATACAAGTGACACATTTTTCACCTATTAAGGAATAGTTGATTCATGCTCCTTCTTTATTGTATTATTAGACATTTTCAATTGTAAACATAAACATTCTGATTAAATACATGTACATGTATGTGCATACTCGTGTATTTTCAAATTATAGGATCATGCAAAACACACGCCTTGGCTCAAGTTATATTGAAATAATGAATTTGTATTCTCTTGTTTAAAATGAAAAAAGATCACAAATAAGCACAAGCTAAACTAACTTTTTTCCAAGTCCACACCAAGATTGATAGACTTAAGCTTGGGTTGAGAAAACGTACCGTGTTTATCGATTTGATATTATTTATTCTAGTTTAGATTTCATTCCTGAATGACATCGTTGTTTTCATATTTTGAAGTACAAAAGGTAAAGCTGCTTACAATTTAGTACAGTGTTATTATATTAGTGCATTTCTTCATACACCTGAGATTCATGTAGTATTTGCAACTGGACGTTTACACAAATCAATCCATCAACCCATTTATTATGTGTCTATAAGATGTAAAAAAAAATATCAGTTTACTGTTACAATTCATCGTCTCAGTTAAAGTTTCCGTTCTGATACAAGCATACCGAATTGTAAACTCTGTTGTAAAGAAAGTTATGAACATTTTAAAGCATTTGTGTTTTGCAAGCAAGATCTTAAAAAAAAAATCCCCATTACTGTTTTAAATATTTTCCATAGTTCTGGAGTAAAGCTTTGGAGATTTTCTTATTTATTCAAATAGAAAAAAATATCATCGGTCCGACATTTAAAAAGCACCCTGCCATTTTTTAAGATCATTAATTATATCTTCAATCAGTTCTGTTTTGAATCGGGAAGAACAATATCTACTTCAATTCAAATATTCGCTCGGTGTGCCTCTCTGAAACCATCAATACGTGAACTTTGCTGCAAAAATTACTATACAATATATGGATTTATTTTTTCCGTAAATGCGAAATAATCGACACATCTTACAGCATTTACTAGGGTCTGGATTGGGTCTTTCATATCTGTATTCTATGATAATATAGGTAATATTTCTCTATTTTTTTATATTTTATGTCCATTGTCAAGATTATTTTCTATTCTGTATATATTAGACCCTTTTTACCTAATTTTTTGGGAGTAAATTATTTTCTTTTTTTTCTTTTTTTAGCTCTAATCACGGCCCTCATTTACGTTTGTTGTGCATGCGAGATATAAACTGTAGTCTCGCAAAGCTATACCTCTGTAAAGACAACTTAACAGTTTCAATGTTTAATATGATAACTATGAAGTAAATAAAATGCATTTCTTTACGTACATGAATACATCCGACAAATGTTTGCAAAAATAAGCAAATATTTGTCAGCATTTACTTAGGTTGTAATTGTTTTATAAACCGCGGTCTCTCAAAACTTTGCATACCTGTGTAAAGATATGTTGCAAATATCAATATTAAGCAAAATAACTATAATACTGGAAAGTATAAGTAAATAAAATACATTTCTTGACAAACATGAACGATATCGACAAACGTTTGCAAATATAACACAAACATTTGACAGCATTTACATTGGTTGTAAATGTTTTATAAACCGCGGTCTCTCAAAACTTTGCATACGTCTGTAAAGATATGTTGCAAATATCGATATTTATCAAAATATTTATAATAATGGAAAGTATTAGTAAATAAAATACACTTCTTTACATACATAAACGATATCGACAAACGTTTGCAAATATAACACAAATATTTGACAGCATTTACATTGGTTGTAAATATTTTATAAACCGCGGTCTCTCAAAACTTTGCATACGTCTGTAAAGATATGTTGCAAATATCAATATTTATCAAAATAACTATAATACTGGAAAGTATAAGTAAATAAAATGCATTTCTTTACATGCATAAACGATATCGAGAAACGTTTGCAAATATAACAGAAACATTTGACATTGTTTACATTGGTTGTAAATGTTTTATTAACCGCAGTCTCTCAAAACTGCCCACACCTCTGTAAAACAGTTATGCAAATTTTAAACTTTGCATATATCTCCTATCCTGGAAAGTGCATGTAAATCTAAGGCCTATCTTTACATATCTTTGGAATATGAATAAAGCTATGGAAATAAAATAATTATCTTTAGCATATCTTTGAGGACGTCCTAAATAATGCCAAAGGAATAATACATTTACATATACATTAGTAGGTCCGCAAATATATCTGGCAGAAAAGTAGTTACATTTGTCAAACATTTACACGACTGTCCAAATTGTTGTAAATCTGCCTTTTCGTGTAGTGTTTGTACATGAATTTTCGCAACGCCAAATTCCTCTTCTTGCCAAACATGCCCTCTTTTCCCAGTGAGAGTCCTTCCTCCTTGTCACCACTTTGAGCACACCCGAAAATAACAAACATGTATTTAGTGTTTATTTTGCTCTCTGTCTCAAATTGCATGAGACATTAGTCTGTTGGATATTAACATGATTAAGCTAACCTCTTGATATTAATCACTTCGTGTTACAAATTGAACTATCCAAACATATATATGTCCCCTCATAACTCTTTATGATATCATATATATATTCCGCTGATAACCTTATATATCATATTTGTATCTCATGGTTACCAGTAGACTCTTGTTATTCACTTAGTAAATACTTATTTGATTCTATGGATACAACAATTATAGTAGTTACATTTTAAAGCAATGGTTTACTTACCTATAACCGTTAAAGTTTGTATATTTCTGTAACCAGTAGAACCATCCAAACATTCATACATCCCCCCATCACTCTCCCTGGTATCCGATATATTCAGATGGTATTCTCCTATAGCATGATTACCAGTCACACTCAGTCTCTGTTTTAATTCAGATGACAAAAAAGGTGATAATAATGCATTGTTTGTATAGATAGTAAAATCAGATGCTGTAGTAGAATTGAATGACCAATCCAGAGTTCCTACACCGCTATGTTTGTATGGACAAACAAACTGCACAGTTGATCCTTTTACAACAATAATGGCGTAGACTCCAATAAACTCTGTAATTATATACTGGTAAATATAATATATGACACGATAACTTACAAATATCGGAAACAGATGTGTACAGAAATCAATCAACTTTATACATGTACAGATTGTGTGTATATATATATATATATACAAGTCTTAATTGAAAACAACGTTCAAACCTATGATTGCGTTGGATGAAAACCGCAATTTTTATACGTGTGCATGCAAAACAAATTTCTTGTTAGAGGGGTCTAAATACAGCACAAACAACATTTTCCAAAAGACCAAAAAAGTGAAAAAGTATATTTTAACAAAACGCATTTGACTAACAGGTCGAACAACAAATGTTCTTAAA
The DNA here is from genome assembly GCF_021869535.1 of Mytilus californianus. Taxonomy (NCBI): domain Eukaryota; kingdom Metazoa; phylum Mollusca; class Bivalvia; order Mytilida; family Mytilidae; genus Mytilus; species Mytilus californianus. The sequence continues at coordinate 430,373 of NW_026262738.1, forward strand.
TCCTGCTGACTGCCATATATATATATATATATATATATAGAAAAGAGCTATCAAACCATTTTTAATCCACCATTTTCTACATAGGTAAATGCCTGTACCAAGTCTTGAATATGACAGTTGTTTTCCATTCGTTTGATGTGTTTGAGGTTTTGATTTTGCCATTTGATAAGGGACTTTCCAATTTGATTTTTCCTTGGAGTTCGGTATTTTTGTTATTTTACTTTTGGTACATAATGGTCGTTGTCATAATGTATATTTTCGAAAAGTCGTCTACACGGACACATATACTGACACGAATACACCAAATAAAAATAATAGATGGATCGTTTTAAAATGTCGAAATACACTGAATAAATAACCTCGTAAAACTTGCTCGGACTCAGCGGAAGTATATCATATATATTCTGTAATTGGTTTGATATAATTCTTTTTGGACATTGTGAAATTCAATCTGTTCTTTTATTCTAATTATCAAATCATACTTTTGTTTTACATGTTTGTAGCCACATTTGCTGATGGCGGTTTAAAGGGGTTTAAGGGGAAAGATTTATTTCTGGTGGTGGATTTTGATCGACAGAGTCGTCTGCTGTTTCGTCGCCAATATCACTCCCGTCAAGGGAAAGATTAACGACGACTTCTACTCGTTCGTCATCGTTTTTTTTTTTTTTTGTTAATTGTTGTTAACCCTTTAGCATGTTTAGGTAATAAGTGCTATATACAATTTGGTTTCCTTGGACACCTGAACGCCGCTCAATGGTTTATGCTAAATAAAGCGACTAATAGGTCAGGAATTGGCTTTACCCTATGACTGTTACCTGTCGTCTTAGGCATGGATGTAAGCGTCAGTATCGATAAGTTTTCGGAAATGTCTCATAAAAAAGGCTCATGACCTCTTGATATTAAACATGTCAGCATTAATTATAAATAATTTGATATTCTCAAGCAATGAAGATCCTGTCTAAAAGCATTTGTTTCTTGACCATTTGAATAAACAAACAAACATTCGGATTATCAAAACAATGGAAAAAAATACCAAGAGTGACAGGATCGTTAACTTGTAAAGAAATTGCTCGTCTGTTTAACCGTGAATACAGATAAGTGTGTCCTCGATCGAACTTCTTTTCAAATTACACGAAGCAAAACGGTGCATCAATGAGAGTTTCATATACTCCAACTATAAAAATGGGGACTATATTGAAATAAGCTTATCCATCCTTTTGTCCAACATACATCTCGATGACATATTTCTTAGGTACTACTTAACAGAGTGACTATATTTTTGGTCATAAGCTAATTTTCATAGATCAGCTGTAACCTGTGAACTTAAAATGTTTTGTCACACATTTATCAAGTACTTTTAACTATAAACAGAACGACTTTCTTTTGACAGCTGCTTCATAGTTATGAGTTGTTACGTGTGAGCTTTTCCGGATTTGTCGGACACCTACAACTTATATGTTGAATGAACTTGATTTATCTTCACACCTTTCTCAAGTACTGATTAACACAATGACCTCATTTGAAGTCAGTAGCTTATCAATGATGTGTTGCTACGTATACGTTTGAGATTTTTGTTGACCTGACAAACACTTTCTTCTTTTTTATCTGATACTTTGAATTATGAGAGTGGGTATGCGTAGCTCGACATCGCGTTATCTCGTGTTCACGGTTTTTCTGATCAATCCAAACTTTTCTGATTGGGTTCCATTGATATATCCTCCAGAACTAGAAATTAAAGAAACAACAGACACGGTTTCCTCTGTCTCGTTTTTAGACTTATACCTCGAATTTGACATAAGCGGTCATCTCAGTACCAGAATCTATAACAAACGAGACGATTTTAATTTTGAAATTATCAATTTCCCCCACCTTAGTAGCAATATACTAACTTCACCTGCATATAAGATATACATTTCCCAACTCATTCGGTATTCAAGAGCTTGCAGCTGCTACTCAGACTTTGTAAAACGTCACCAGTGTATGAGCAGAAAGTTGATAAACCAGGGGTATGTCAAATAACGTCTCGTCTTTTTTCTAAAAAAATTCATCGGAAGATACCAAGACCTTGTTGATAAATATTCCGTATCAACTTCACAAATAATACACGATGGTCTTGAAGTATAGATTCTAGGTACTGAAGTTGTTTATCATCTTAATAACGTGTTATAGTATTCTTTTATTTGTCTTTGTAAATTATTACTTTTACTGTTTAGCCTATTTTTGGCAGTATCCATTTGACGTGGCTCGGTACTTGTACATCCCGTCATTGTGTTGTGCTATGGTTAATTTTTGTATTATAGTCTTTCGTTTTTGCTAATGTGCTTTGTCTATATGCCTTTTTGTTTGTCTTTGTTGACATATTTGCTTGTTTTTGTAGTGATTAAGATTATAAAACAATGTTGACTGCTGTACTCCTATTTTTGACATTTTTACCTATTATGTCTGTTTGTTTTGTTCACACATCGTTGTCAATATAATGGAATTTTATGCGACTGTAATACTAGTGAGAGGTTTAGCTAGCTATAAAACCAGGTTTAATCCACCGTTTTCTACATAAGAAAATGCCTGTACCAAGTCCGGAATATGACAGTTGTTATCCATTCGTTTGATGTGTTTGGGTTTTTGATTTTGCCATTTGCTTAGGGACTTTCCGTTTAGAAATTTCCTAGGAGTTCGGTATTTTTGTTATTTAATTTTTACATGCCAATACCTTCCTCTCAGTCTCATCATCATCATCGTCGTCGTCGTCGTCGTCGTCATCGTCGTCATCATCATCATCATCATTTTCGTGGTAAGATATATGAATAAAATAGAAATATGACGACCTAATCAACGAAAAATTATATAAGAACTAACATACTGTCTTCGCCATGTCAACGTTATTATGCATTTTTTCTATCCTTTAAGTAGGTCAAAATTGAATTCTATATCCAAGGATTTCGAAAAAAAATAGTTATAATACTTACTTAATAAAGCAAGGTAAAGAAAACAGCCAATCAACACTTCATAAATCATCATCTCGATTTTTCAATCTTTGATATTTTAAACCTGTATAAAGCAACAAAAGAAATGTAAACCTGCAGTATCAAAAATAAAGTGAAAAACGTGTTTGACTTTCTTTGTTTAATTTTATCAATTGCACAGGTGCAAAATATATAAGTAAGGAAGCACGATCCCAAGAGAACAATGAAACACGACAAGTCAAAGAAAGACGTATACAACCATGGCCAAATGAAGTATGCAGCCGAGTAGACACTGTAGTGTTAATTGCAATGCTGTCGTTATATTATGATTTGTAGCATACCTTTCGTAAATTCTCAGTTGAAAAAAAAAAAATAGAAACTAAACATTTCCTCAGCCAAAACCTACCTGCTGGTGATTTTTTTTATTATTCTTTTTAAGACCCTTTTCGTCATATAGCTCTACCAAATATCCAAGTATTTGAGCATTCTTCGCTTTGATATTTGTTGCATGAAAAGAGAGTTCCTGATGAAGGTTTATCCAGAAACGCGCTGTTGGTGTACCATACTTGTGAGGAGTTCTTTGTTTCTACATTACAAACTGTCGATAAGTTCAAATACCTGGGTGTGATTTTCCAAGAGTTTAAAGACTATAAAGTGAATTCTGAAAGGTTGTCGGAAGCTGGAGGGCGAGCACTCGGTGAAATCATTTCTAAAATTCGTAATCTTAAGAACTTTGGAATAAAGACATTTGAAAAACTGCATACATCTTGTACCGTATCGGTTTTAGATTATAACTCCGCAGTCTGGGGATATAAAGACTATGTATAATGTGTTAATTTTTAGTTTGGTGCAAAACAAAGCCATTCGTTATTTCCTAAAATTGCTACAAATTGTGATGTTGGATGGCTACAATGTAAAGAAAGACACTGGTACATTAAAACCAGACTTTGGAATAAGGTCATCTGAATGGACGATACACGCTTTTGTTGACAAGTTCGCAACTTTGACCTTGAACGTTGTTTGAACAATTGGTCATCTGATGTGAAACATATTTTGACACACATAGACATGAAAGACTATTTCCACCAAAAACAGCATTGTGATCTTTCCCTTGTAGAACAGGCTTTATATGCTGTGTTCCACTGAATGAAAAAATTCTATTACAAACATTCCAAAGGTGCCAATATATAAAAAGTCTAAATCAAAATATATATGTGAAAATGTTGGATTGAACATCACTCGTGCTGAACGTTTTATACTGGCACAATTTAAAATGCGGGACACTTCCTTTGATGATTGAATATCACTCGTGCTGAACGTTCTATTCTAGCACAATTTAAATACCGCATACTTCCTTTGATGATTGAACATCACTCGTGCTGAACATTCTATACTGGCACAATTTATATACGGCATATTCCCTTTGATGATTGAACATCACTCGTGCTGACCGTTTTATACTGGCACAATTTAAATACGGCATACTTCCTTTGATGATTGAACATCAATCGTGCTGAACGTTCCATACTGGCACAATTTAAATACGGCATATTTCCTTTGATGATTGAACATCACTCGTGCTGAACGTTCTACACTGGCACAATTTAAATACCGCATACTTCCTTTGATGATCGAACATCACTCGTGCTGAACGTTCTATACTGGCACAATGTAAATACGGAATACTACCTTTTATTATTGAACATCATTCGTGCTAAACTTTCTATAATGGCACAATTTAAATACGACATACCTTTGATGATTGATCATCTCTTGTGCTGAACGTTCTATACTGGCGTAATTTTAATACGGCATACTTCCTTTGATGATTGAACATCACTCGTGCCGAACGTTCTATACTGGCACAATTTAAATACGGCATACTTCCTTTGATGATTGAACATCACTCGTGCTGAACGTTCTATACCGGCACAAATTTAAATACGGCATACTTCCTTTGACGATTGAACATCACTCGTGCTGAACGTAATACTGTGGATTCATTTATTTTCGTGGGTACCAATTTTCGTGGATTGAGGAAAACTTGCATTATCGTGGATACTTGATTTCGTGGTTTTGCCAAAGTCTGCATACAATCTTATAGAAAATTTGTGATTCGTTGAACATTTAAATTCGTGGTTTACCTGTACCCACGAAATCCACGAAAATTGGTACCCAACGAATAATAATGAATCCACAGTATACAGGCAAAATTTGAATACGGCATACTTCCTTTGATGATTGAACATCACTCACGCTGAACGTTCAATACTGGCACACTTTAAATACGTCATACTTCCTTTGATGATTGAACATCACTCGTGCTGAACGTTCTATACTGGCACAATTTAAATACGGCATACTTCCTTTGCTGATTGAACATCATTTGTGCTGAACGTTATATACTGGCAAAATTTAAATACGGCATACTTCCTTTGATTATTGAACATCACTCGAGCTAAACGTTCTATACTGGCACAATTTAAATACGGCATATTCCCTTTGATGATTGAACATCACTCGTGCTGAACGTTTTATACTGGCCCAATTTAAATGCAGCATACTTCCTTTGATGATTGAACATCACTCGTGCTGAACGTTCTATTCCGGCACAGTTTAAATACCGCATACTTCCTTTGATGATTGAACATCACTCGTGCTGAACGTTCTATACTGGCACAATTTATATACGGCATATTCCCTTTGATGATTGAACATAACTCGTGCTGAACGTTTTATACTGGCACAATTTAAATACGGCATACTTCCTTTGATGGTTGAACATCACTCGTGCTGAACGTTCTATACTGGCACAATTTGAATACGGCATACTTCCTTTGATGATTGAACATCAATCGTGCTGAACGTTCCATACTGGCACAATTTAAATACGGCATACTTCCTTTGATGATTGAACATCACTCCTGCTGAACGTTCTACACTGGCACAATTTAAATGGCGCATACTTCCTTTGATGATCGAACATCACTCGTGCTGAACGTTCTATACTGGCACACTTTAAATACGGCATACTTCCTTTTATTATTGAACATCACTCGTGCTAAACTTTCTATACTGGCACAATTTAAATACGACATACCTTTGATGATTGATCATCTCTTGTGCTGAACGTTTTATACTGGCACAAATTTAAATACGGCATACTTCCTTTGATGATTGAACATCACTCGTGCCGAACGTTCTATACTGGCACAATTTAAATACGGCATACTTCCTTTGATGATTGAACATTACTCGTGCTGAACGTTCTATACTGGCACAAATTTAAATACGGCATACTTCCTTTGACGATTGAACATCACTCGTGCTGAACGTTATATACAGGCAAAATTTAAATACGGCATACTTCCTTTGATGATTGAACATCACTCGTGCTGAACGTTCTATACTGGCACACTTTAAATACGGCATACTTCCTTTGATGATTGAACATCACTCGTGCTGAACGTTCTATACTGGCACAATTTAAATACGGCATACTTCCTTTGCTGATTGAACATCATTTGTGCTGAACGTTATATACTGGCAAAATTTAAATACGGCATACTTCCTTTGATTATTGAACATCACTCGTGCTAAACGTTCGATACTGGCACAATTTAAATACGGCATATTCCCTTTGATGATTGAACATCACTCGTGCTGAACGTTTTATACTGGCACAATTTAAATGCGGCATACTTCCTTTGATGATTGAACATCACTCGTGCTGAACGTTCTATTCTGGCACAATTTAAATACCGCATACTTCCTTTGATGATTGAACATCACTCGTGCTGAACGTTCTATACTGGCACAATTTATATACGGCATATTCCCTTAGATGATTGAACATCACTCGTGCTGAACGTTTTATACTGGCACAATTTAAATACGGCATACTTCCTTTGATGATTGAACATCACTCGTGCTGAACGTTCTATACTGGCACAATTTAAATACGGCATACTTCCTTTGATGATTGAACATCAATCGTGCTGAACGTTCCATACTGGCACAATTTAAATACGGCATACTTCCTTTGATGATCGAATATCACTCGTGCTGAACGTTTTACACTGGCACAATTTAAATACCGCATACTTCCTTTGATGATCGAACATCACTCGTGCTGAACGTTCTATACTGGCACACTTTAAATACGGCATACTTCCTTTTATTATTGAACATCACTCGTGCTAAACTTTCTATACTGGCACAATTTAAATACGACATACCTTTGATGATTGATCATCTCTTGTGCTGAACGTTCTATACAGGCACAAATTAAATACGGCATACTTCCTTTGATGATTGAACATCACTCGTGCCGAACGTTCTATACTGGCACAATTTAAATACGGCATACTTCCTTTGATGATTGAACATCACTCGTGCTGAACGTTCTATACTGGCACAAATTTAAATACGGCATACTTCCTTTGACGATTGAACATCACTCGTGCTGAACGTTATATACAGGCAAAATTTAGATACGGCATACTTCCTTTGATGATTGAACATCACTCGTGCTGAACGTTCTATACTGGCACACTTTGAATACGGCATACTTCCTTTGATGATTGAACATCACTCGAGCAGAACGTTCTATACTGGCACAATTTAAATACGGCATACTTCCCTTGCTGATTGAACATCATTTGTGCTGAACGTTCTATACTGGCAAAATTTAAATACGGCATACTTTCTTTGATTATTGAACATCACTCGTGCTGAACGTTCTATACTGGCACAATTTAAATACGGCATACTTCCTTTGCTGATTGAACATCATTTGTGCTGAACGTTATATACTGGCAAAATTGAAATACGGCATACTTCCTTTGATTATTGAACATCACTCGTGCCGAACGTTCTATACTGGCACAATTTAAATACGGCATACTTCCTTTGATGATTGAACATCACTCGTGCTGAACGTTTTATACTGGCCCAATTTAAATGCAGCATACTTCCTTTGATGATTGAACATCACTCGTGCTGAGCGTTCTATTCTGGCACAGTTTAAATACCGCATACTTCCTTTGATGATTGAACATCACTCGTGCTGAACGTTCTATACTGGCACAATTTATATACGGCATACTCCCTTTGATGATTGAACATAACTCGTGCTGAACGTTTTATACTGGCACAATTTAAATACGGCATACTTCCTTTGATGGTTGAACATCACTCGTGCTGAACGTTCTATACTGGCACAATTTGAATACGGCATACTTCCTTTGATGATTGAACATCAATCGTGCTGAACGTTCCATACTGGCACAATTTAAATACGGCATACTTCCTTTGATGATTGAACATCACTCCTGCTGAACGTTCTACACTGGCACAATTTAAATGGCGCATACTTCCTTTGATGATCGAACATCACTCGTGCTGAACGTTCTATACTGGCACACTTTAAATACGGCATACTTCCTTTTATTATTGAACATCACTCGTGCTAAACTTTCTATACTGGCACAATTTAATTACGACATACCTTTGATGATTGATCATCTCTTGTGCTGAACGTTTTATACTGGCACAAATTTAAATACGGCATACTTCCTTTGATGATTGAACATCACTCGTGCCGAACGTTCTATACTGGCACAATTTAAATACGGCATACTTCCTTTGATGATTGAACATTACTCGTGCTGAACGTTCTATACTGGCACAAATTTAAATACGGCATACTTCCTTTGACGATTGAACATCACTCGTGCTGAACGTTATAACAGGCAAAATTTAAATACGGCATACTTCCTTTGATGATTGAACATCACTCGTGCTGAACGTTCTATACTGGCACACTTTAAATACGGCACACTTCCTTTGATGATTGAACATCACTCGTGCTGAACGTTCTATACTGGCACAATTTAAATACGGCATACTTCCTTTGCTGATTGAACATCATTTGTGCTGAACGTTGTATACTGGCAAAATTTAAATACGGCATACTTCCTTTGATTATTGAACATCACTCGTGCTAAACGTTCGATACTGGCACAATTTAAATACGGCATATTCCCTTTGATGATTGAACATCACTCGTGCTGAACGTTTTATACTGGCACAATTTAAATGCGGAATACTTCCTTTGATGATTGAACATCACTCGTGCTGAACGTTCTATTCTGGCACAATTTAAATACCGCATACTTCCTTTGATGATTGAACATCACTCGTGCTGAACGTTCTATACTGGCACAATTTATATACGGCATATTCCCTTTGATGATTGAACATAACTCGTGCTGAACGTTTTATACTGGCACAATTTAAATACGGCATACTTCCTTTGATGATTGAACATCACTCGTGCTGAACGTTCTATACTGGCACAATTTGAATACGGCATACTTCCTTTGATGATTGAACATCAATCGTGCTGAACTTTCCATACTGGCACAATTTAAATACGGCATACTTCCTTTGATGATTGAACATCACTCCTGCTGAACGTTCTACAGTGGCACAATTTAAATACCGCATACTTCCTTTGATGATCGAACATCACTCGTGCTGAAAGTTCTATACTGGCACACTTTAAATACGGCATACTTCCTTTTATTATTGAACATCACTCGTGCTAAACTTTCTATACTGGCATAATTTAAATACGACATACCTTTGATGATTGATCATCTCTTGTGCTGAACGTTCTATACTGGCACAAATTTAAATACGGCATACTTCCTTTGATGATTGAACATCACTCGTGCCGAACGTTCTATACTGGCACAATTTGAATACGGCATACTTCCTTTGATGATTGAACATCACTCGTGCTGAACGTTCTATACTGGCACAATTTAAATACGGCATACTTCCTTTGCTGATTGAACATCATTTGTGCTGAACGTTATATACTGGCAAAATTTAAATACGGCATACTTCCTTTGATTATTGAACATCACTCGTGCTAAACGTTCGATACTGGCACAATTTAAATACGGCATATTCCCTTTGATGATTGAACATCACTCGTGCTGAACGTTTTATACTGGCACAATTTAAATACGGCATACTTCCTTTGATGATTGAACATCACTCGTGCTGAACGTTCTATTCTGGCACAATTTAAATACCGCATACTTCCTTTGATGATTGAACATCACTCGTGCTGAACGTTCTATACTGGCACAATTTATATACGGCATATTCCCTTAGATGATTGAACATCACTCGTGCTGAACGTTTTATACTGGCACAATTTAAATACGGCATACTTCCTTTGATGATTGAACATCACTCGTGCTGAACGTTCTATACTGGCACAATTTAAATACGGCATACTTCCTTTGATGATTGAACATCAATCGTGCTGAACGTTCCATACTGGCACAATTTAAATACGGCATACTTCCTTTGATGATCGAATATCACTCGTGCTGAACGTTTTACACTGGCACAATTTAAATACCGCATACTTCCTTTGATTATTGAACATCACTCGTGCTAAACGTTCGATACTGGCACAATTTAAATACGGCATATTCCCTTTGATGATTGAACATCACTCGTGCTGAACGTTTTATACTGGCACAATTTAAATACGGCATACTTCCTTTGATGATTGAACATCACTCGTGCTGAACGTTCTATTCTGGCACAATTTAAATACCGCATACTTCCTTTGATGATTGAACATCACTCGTGCTGAACGTTCTATACTGGCACAATTTATATACGGCATATTCCCTTAGATGATTGAACATCACTCGTGCTGAACGTTTTATACTGGCACAATTTAAATACGGCATACTTCCTTTGATGATTGAACATCACTCGTGCTGAACGTTCTATACTGGCACAATTTAAATACGGCATACTTCCTTTGATGATTGAACATCAATCGTGCTGAACGTTCCATACTGGCACAATTTAAATACGGCATACTTCCTTTGATGATCGAATATCACTCGTGCTGAACGTTTTACACTGGCACAATTTAAATACCGCATACTTCCTTTGATGATCGAACATCACTCGTGCTGAACGTTCTATACTGGCACACTTTAAATACGGCATACTTCCTTTTATTATTGAACATCACTCGTGCTAAACTTTCTATACTGGCACAATTTAAATACGACATACCTTTGATGATTGATCATCTCTTGTGCTGAACGTTCTATACTGGCACAATTTAAATACGGCATACTTCCTTTGATGATTGAACATCACTCGTGCCGAACGTTCTATACTGGCACAATTTAAATACGGCATACTTCCTTTGATGATTGAACATCACTCGTGCTGAACGTTCTATACTGGCACAAATTTAAATACGGCATACTTCCTTTGACGATTGAACATCACTCGTGCTGAACGTTATATACAGGTAAAATTTAGATACGGTATACTTCCTTTGATGATTGAACATCACTCGTGCTGAACGTTCTATACTGGCACACTTTGAATACGGCATACTTCCTTTGATGATTGAACATCACTCGAGCTGAACGTTCTATACTGGCACAATTTAGATACGGCATACTTCCTTTGCCGATTGAACATCATTTGTGCTGAACGTTCTATACTGGCAAAATTTAAATACGGCATACTTTCTTTGATTATTGAACATCACTCCTGCTAAACGTTCTATACTGGCACAATTTAAATACGGCATACTTCCTTTGAATTGAACATCACTCGTGCTGAACGTTATATTCTGGCACAATTTAAATACGGCATACTTCCTTTTATGATTGCTCATCACTTGTGCTGAACGTTCTATAATGGCACAATTTAAATGCGGCATACTTCCTTTGATGATTGAACATCACTTGTGCTGAACGTTCTGTACTGGCAAAATTCAAATGCGGCATACTTCCTTTGATGATTGAAACATGACGGTTCGTTTGAGAAGCAGAAGCTGATCGTATTTGCAAAATGTGTGACTTCAACTGTGTTCAAAATGAACGTCACTTTCTGATGTTATGTAATTTTTATAGAGAATTAAGAATTCAACTTATATTGAATCTAGAACAGTCTTTTGAAATTCTCTTTAAAGATGAGCAATTTAAAGTGCTTATCTGCAATAACCTTAAAAAAAAACTGCTAATTTTTTTCAATAATGCGTTTAATAAAAGAAAAAAAACTTTTTATATAAGAACACTCAAACTTAAATTCTTATTTTGTCCACGGTTAAGTGATTATTTTTTTTATATGTATAAATGATTAAAGTGACTTATAGCTCCAAAGGGCCGGGTTTCGATACATGTAATGTTGACCGCTTATTGATATATTGTTTAATATAATAAAACACAGGTCACTATAATACGCAATTAGGTATTAGAAAAACGGTATTCATAAAAATGGGGGAGAGATAAAAAGATTCAGTAATCCCTGGTTCGCAAGTGTCATCGCAAGTTACTCTAGTAAAATTACGATAAAAAAGATAAGAAAATATTTCGTGGTTTTCGTGCGTCATTACTGATAAGAAGGAATCGTGCAATAACAAACTGGTATATATGCAATGTATGCATATTGTTGTATCCATCATTTTAACATTCAAGCTTAAATGTTCATTTTCTTTTTCAATTTACAGTGGTTCCGTAAAACAATGCATAAACGCGGACTGCAAAGATGACACAAAATTATTCACGTAACCAGTAATTTTAATATAACCGTTCGCTCGCAAACTGAAGCAAAATACCAGGAGAATATAAACGTATACTATACGTATACTTTTATCGCTTTGTGTTTTCTGTACACCTGTATTTGTATAGTAAAATGGTCGATTGCAGGATAATATCTGTTTTTAAACTAAAGACCTCATCAAGTTTTAAGCCATCGTTACATGCAATTTTCAAACATAATATGTTACTTATAATTGAAGTTTGAAATTGAAAGACAGCTTTTTTATGAACAAAGAATACGACACAAAAGCCAACATAAATGCACAAACGCAATGCATATGCATTGGTAATACTAAATCAAATGTAACATGGCCCTTTTAAAAACCTATGATGAACTAAGGCCACATATTAAGCTATAATTGCTTACTACCATTTCATTTAAACTCATTTTTAATACCATACTTGTATCTCTTCATGTTTTGTCAGGTGTTTCGGAATTGAAAGCCGTTTGACAGTATTGTACTGTAGTGTCACACGTCGTGTTGCTCATTTCAAGAAAAAAAAATTGGAAATAGGTCGTTAGTAACGTCATAGATTTAAAACGGAAGACGTAATTTGTAATACGATAATAGTAACATACCCGTGGTGTTCTGTGACACAGATATTTAATACTTGTCAACTAAATCATTATGGTGCACATAAATTTAGGTCTCAAAATGCACGTTTCGTCTACGTAAAACGCATTAGTGACACTTGCCTAAAAATAGCTACATGGCCACTCAATCACGAACTTAAAGAGTAGTCAAAACCAATTCCAAAATGTTTCACAGAAATTTGCTTTGGTCGTCTATGCATGCGTAGAAAAACCCTAGTGTTTTGAAAGAAGGATACAAAATAATATTGCTGTCCTCCGAAGCAAAACGGAGCGGGTTATATGGAACTGCCAATATATACATGTAACTTTGTAAGCGCTCTTACACCTACATTTATCGTTGGAGTTAATAGAATATATGGGGATTTTTTATGTCGATTTATATTTTGAAACTTTCTTATGGAACATTTACATATCTTATTCACAGCATACATATGACTGAATTAAAGTACATATGCCTTATTTATAGCCTTGATTTTTAGTATTCGTATTGTCATCTGATAAATTCATGCTGATTGTAAGTTGTACAGTCTCTCTACTTTCAAAATCTTTCTATTTGAACCCGTACCGCTTTTCTAGTTACAATAAACTTACTATAAACTAAATATCATTGTTTAACTACTTAACCAAAATTAATAGTGGTATATATTGAGGTTGAACAAAACAGACTTGCTAAATAGTGTACTATAGTGTAATATAGATAAAAAAAACAACCACTGGAAAATTCCAGGTTCTCTTGATAGATGAGGGATTTATAGAAAGTACCAGGGGAAAAATTCCCCGGCTATTGGTTGGCCTTCTGTGTATTCAAGGCAGGTGAAGGAAGTCAACATAGGAGCACTGTGATTGGATGTAAGGGAATAACATTTTTTTTTTATTTATTCATGATTAACTGCAGTGTGTATATTTACAATATACATTTTGAAACCCATTGAAATATTTTCTTCAGAATTATTCGAAGAGACTTCCAAATTTTCATAAATTTTATATTAAATCACGGTGGGCATGGATACCATAAACAAGCTCCGTTGAAAGATGGTCATGATACTATTTGACTTCAATTTTCACTATACTAAATGAAGATAGCAAGGGAAATCGAAATCAATTAGAGATCGGTTATATTTCGCTATTTTACAGCTTTTGGTTAGTACATTTGATCTTTATCACCATGAATAGAAATTATTCACAGAGACCAATTCTGTGTTGAGAAAAGTGCTGAGTCACCACGATAAGTCAAATTGATAGGTACTGATATACAACATTATTCGAGGAATCCAATATTAGCTATATTTTATAAAATGCACCAGACTCTAAATCTTCTGTATTTGTATTAACTTTTCGCACTGATTAATTCAATTAGAAATACCAGAATTCAAGTCGCGACAAATAAATTTGTTTACTGAAGTATTTGCCTTTTTGGCTGTGTAATGCCCTGAATGTATCACTTAGATATTTTCCAAGACATAATCTATAAAATTGGACATTGTCTGGTTTACTTGGTACTGTGTTATGGGCAATATTTGGGTAAAATAGAAGCATCTTCAGTGTTACAGTTGTCCAGCTACGAAAAAATAAGCCCAATTAAGGCTAAATTTAGATAGAATTTATACTCTCCTGTGTAAAGAAATGTTCACATTCTTGGCATTTCATGCAGCAAATATACTCAATAGTGCTTCATTTTGTAGTTCTTATCTTTTATTATATAAAACATATCTAATTTTCCATTTTCTACTTTTGAAAGATCTAATTTTGGAAATGTATACTCCAAAGGGACATAACTCAGCTATTTTATAGATTAATACAGGCAACAAAGGCAGCTTTACAGCTGTGTGTTTTGCATATTTAATGTTTTGAGTGTCAAACATTTTTGTCTTTATCATCTCAAGACAGAATATTGGATTTTATAACATTCTAAATCTAAACATCATTATCCAATTTAGATACCATACATAACAAGATACATTTCTATGACGAAGAAAAGTTACATAATTCGCTTTCTTGTGGCTACTCATTCTGTGAAAAAAATTGAACTTTTAAATGTTTTACACCTAATAAAATACATGTAAATTGAAAATGTCTAAAAGAATTAGTAAAATTCTGTGAATACTTGTACAAAAATGTTTAACATAAACTTCATAACAATGCTGAGGAGATCACTGCAACAACCTTAAAACTATATGAAATGTCACCTGGGGAGATCCCGGCAGGTGTGAGTTACTTGACGAAAGAAAATTACCGACCTGGGGAGATCCCGGCAGGAATTAACTTAATACCTTAAACATGTTAAAATACATAATTGTTTCTGGGGAGATCCCGGCAGGAATTAACTTAATAAATTAAAATACCTAATTGTTCCTTGCGAGATCCCGGCAGGTATTAACTCAAATATTTTTTAAAATTCATAATTGTTCCTGGGGAGATCCCGGAAAGGAATTAATCTATCTGATGTATTATTGAATTGGGGGATGTATAATTCCCCATGATTTATAAAGGCCAAATTGAATGAATTCATAATAATGAACAAGTGAAAGCCCCAAGAAATAATGCTTCATTAAAAGATAATTTGATTACATGGAAACTATAACAAAGATTAAAAAAAGACCCATTTTCCCTGAGCATTACAAATATCCTTCTTATCAGTCCTGATGTATCTTATATTACAGTCTGACCATCGCCCAAGTGTTTGAATAAAATTATCCTCGACTCCAGCTGCGGCAGCTGAAGTAGCAACAACAATTCTGAAGGAATGACCACAAAACTTGCTTTCGTTGTAACCAACGAACATTAAAAGTTGTCGTAAATAATTAATAAAACAATCTCTGGGTAAAGGCCTTGTATCAAAGTCACTTTCAACGAATAGAGGAGAAAGTTGTACGGCATTTTTAAACGATACTGTAAGTACTTATTCATTGTCACAACGGTTCAAAACTGTTCTCATTTGTTGTTATATTCATGCACTCCTGTTCTAAAAGGATCAGTCTTTGATGTTCTTAGTTTCAACACAAAAAGTAAAGGTACTACGCTGGTATCAACATCAATGATTAGTAAGCAATAAGATTGTCATCCCTAATTCTACAGGTGAATTCTCTACTTCGAAGGAAACCAAAGAAAGCTGTTAAAATACACAATGCAACATTAAATCTATGAAAGGTGAGAAAACTGTTGATAATATGCCGCACAAATGCTGTAATATGTCTGATGTAATTCTTAACCTGTTCATAGAAACATTAGGTTGCGATTTCATGAATCCAAGCAATACATACGGTAGTTGCTCGGTCCCTGATGTTGGGTCGTTATGATCTGCACGTACATAATGATATCGAATACCAGCTATATACAATTTAATACTGCAATTTTTTACTGCTCTTACAGTGTTTTACAAAGTTAATCAACTGTTCCTCTGTAATAGTTGGAGGACAGTTCATGGAACCCTGTATGCCGCTTATATTCAGAAATGATAAAAAAAAAACAACAACACTATAAATAGATATAAGAAGATGTGGTATGAGTGCCAATGAGACAACTCTCCATCCAAGTCATAATTTGTAAAAAGTAAACCATTATAGGTTAAAGTACGGCCATCAACACGGAGCCTTGGCTTACACCGAACAGCAAGCTATAAAGGGCTCCAAAATGACTAGTGTAAAACAATTCAAACATGAAAACCAACTGTCTTATCTCTATAAAAAACGAGAAAAGAGAAACACTCATGAACCACATCAAGAAACGACAACCACTTAACAACAGGTTACTGACTTAGGACAGGTGCAAACAAATGCAGCGGATTTAACATTTTAACAGGCGCCAACCTTCACCCTAACCTGAAATAGCAGTGTAACATTACAACATAGAAAGACACACTATTAAATATCAATTGACTTAACTCAATAAAAAAACAAAATAAATACAATATTAAATAAAGAAGAGGCTCTCAAGAGCCTGAATCGCTCACCTGTAATTTTTTGCTTAAATCTTTCATCAACGATTATTTCTGCTTTTTAATATACATTAATGAGTGGCTTAAAAATTCCATTGAGATGTTCTTTGTATCTATCATATTTTCCCCAAAAGCAATGAAATACATTTTACCAATAGTGGCTATGTTTCTTGACGTACTAAAAATAAAATACAAAATTTATACTAGATACTCTGAAACTCATTCAGCACAAGTTTGGCTGAAATTGATTCAGCAGTTTCAAAAGGAGAAGATTTTTTAAAGTTAGAAAACATGATAAACAAATTGTGTAAAATTGTCCTCAAAGGGCAATAGTCCTTAAGGGGTCAATTTACAATTTTGGTCATATAAACTTATTTGTAGATCTTACTTTGCTGAACATATTTGCTGTTTACAGTTTATATTTATCATTAATACAATTTAGGATAATAACCAAAAACTGCAAAATTTCCTTAAAATTACCAATTTAGTGGCAGCAACCCAACAATGGGTTATTAGATTCATCTGAAAATTTCAAGGCTGATAGAGCGTCACCTAATGTTTACCCAATGTCAGATTTGTTCTATCTCCTTTGGTTTTTAGACATAAGCCAAAAACTGCATTTTACCCCTATGTTCTATTTTTAGCCATGATGGTCATTTTTTTTTTGACGAAACAGAATATAAAATACAAACTTTATTCTAGATACCCTAAGGATCATTCATCTTAAGTTTGGTTGGAATTGGTTCAGTGGTTTCAGAGAAGAAGATTTTTTAAACTTAGAAAACATGATAAACAAATTGTGTAAAATTGTCCTTAAAGGGCAATAACTCTTTAAGGGGTCAATTGACAATTTTGGTCATATAAAACTTATTTGTAGATCTTACTTTGCTGAACATATTTGCTGTTTACAGTTTATCTTTATCATTAATACTATTCAAGATAATAACCAAAAACTACAAAATATTCTTAAAATTACCAATTTAGTGGCAGCAACCCAACAATGGGTTATTAGATTCATCTGAAAATATCAGGGCTGATAGAACTTTACCTTATGAACACTTTTACCCCATGTCAGATTTGCTCTAACTGCTTTGGTTTTTGAGATATAAGCCAAAAACTGCATTTTACCCCTATGTTCTATTTTTAGCCATGGCGGCCATGTTTTTTTACGAAACAGAAAATAAAACACAAACTTTATTCTTAATACCATAAGAATCATTCAGGTTAAGTTTGGTTGGAGTTGGTTCATTAATTCCAGAGGAGAAGATGTTTGAAATAGTTTACACCAGACGGACGTCGGACGACGGACGACGACGACGACGACGACGACGGACGACGACGGACGCCAAGTGATGGCTAAAGCTCACAGTTCCTTCGGAACGGTGAGATAAAAAGGGGAGATGACAAATGGTCGTGAAGTTGGTTGCTTATTTCGTATTCCTTATTCGTCACTTATATGTTACGTATTCCTTATTCCTTATTCGTTACCTATTCGTTACTTATTCCTTATTCCTTATTCCTTACCTATTCGCTACTTATTCCCCATTCCTTATTCGTTACTTATTCCTTATTCGTTCCTTATTCACTTTTTAATATGTTGCCCTCTTTTAATACTTTCTTTTCTTTTCTTTTTTTTTTTACTATGAGGTAAGATATTGGTTCGATTATGTAAAATTACCCTGTCAGCGCGAATGCAACCGCTTTCACGCCCGATTGATAACATGTTATTTATCCGTTTTTAATATATTGCTCCCTTTAAATGATGTTTTTAATCTCTTGGGTTAATCATTGGTTCGTAAAGGTGACAGTACCCTGTAAGGGCGTATGTACCCGTTCCAGCGCTCGACTGATACCCTGTTCCTTGTTCGCTACTTATTTGTTTCTCGTTAGCTTTTTATACGTTCCATCTTTTTAATGCTTTCTTTTCTTTCCTCTGGTGTTAATGTGGGTTTGTTAATAGGAAATAGCCCTATTAGCGCGTATGTACCCGTTTCAGCACTCGACTGATATCTTGTTACTTATTCGTTCCTCATTCGTCTGTTGTACGTTTGTTATACGTTGCATCCTTTTCAAACTGTCTTTTCTTTTATTTTCTTGTCTATAGTGTTAGCTAGGAGTTCTTAGAGGTGAAATAACCCTATTAGCGCGTGTGTACCTGTTTCAGCACTCGACTGATACCATGTTACTTATTCGCTACTTATTCGTTCCTTATACACTTTTTATACGTTGCATCTTTTTAATGCTTTCTTTTCTGTTCTCTGGTGTTAGCTATGGGTTGTTGGACATGAAATAACGCTATTAGCGCGTATGTATCCGTTTCAGCGCTCTACTGATACCCTGTTACTTATTTGCTACTTATTAGTTCCTTATTCATGTTTTATACGTTTCACCTTTTTAATGCTTTCTTTGAATTTATTTTCTTGCCTCTGGTGTAAGCTCTGGATTCGTAACGGGAAATAAACCTATTACTGCGTATGTACCCGTTTTAGCGCTCGATTGATACCCTGCTACTTATTCGTTCCTTATTTACTTATTATACGTTGCATCTTTTTAATGCTTTGTTTTGTTTTGTTTTTTGTTTTTTCTGGTGTTAGCTGTGGGTTTATTTATGGGAAATAATCATGTTAGCGCGTATGCACCCGTTTCAGCGTTCGATTAATAACCTGTTACTTATTCGCTACTTATTCGTTCCTTATTCACTTTTTTTACGTTGCATCTTTTTAATGCTTTCTTTTCTTTTATCTTATTTTCTCATGTGTTAGCTGTGGTTTTGTTTATGGGAAATAACCCTATTAGCGCATTAGAAGCCGTTTCTGCGCTCGACTGATACCCTGTTCCTTATTTTCTTCTTATTCGTTCCTTATTCCCTTTTTTTTCGTTGCATCTTTTTAATGCTTTCTTTTCTTTTATTTTATTTTCTCATGTGTTAGCTGTAGTATTGTTTATGGGAAATAACCCTATAAGCTCATATGTAGCCGTTTCTGCGCTCGACTGATACCCTGTTACTTATTCTCTACTTATTCACTTCTTATTCACTTTTTATACGTTGCATCTTTTTAATGATTTCTTTTCTTTTCTTTTTTCTTTTCTCTGGTGTTAGCTGTGGGTTTGTTAATGGGAAATAACCCTTTTAGCGCGTATTACCCGTTTCAGCGCTCGACCGATATCCTGTTACTTATTCGTACCTTTTTCGTTTGTTATACGTGTATTATACGTTTCACCTTTTTAAAAAATTTCTTTTCTTCTATTTTCTTGTCTCTAGTATATACTATATGCTGGGTATGAGTGGAAAAGTAAGTTTATTTGCTTCCAAGGTGCAACTGTTACCATGAGGCGTAGCCGAGGGCAATAGTTGTATCCCAGGGGATAATAAACTTATTCCAGTCAGTAAGTGTTTTATTATACCGAAAGAGAAAACAAACAAGATATGTCGAGGCTAAATCAACTATCGTAATATAAAAAGCAGAATCACAACCATACTTTTTACTTCATAGATTTTCTGAATGCTAAGGCTACATCCCGCACTGACATTAACCCTACACACACAATAGGTAAAGCGCGACGGCGTAACTCCTGTGGTATCTCATAATCCTCCAATCCCGTAGCTGCAGTTGAAATTACGCGAAATATAATGACGCTTGCGGTCAAATAGTTTTATAGAGGGCGAATAGTTGGAAACTATTGACCGGTCAAATAGTTCAACGCTTGCAATTCAAAATATAATGAAAACATTGTGTACTTATTTTATATAGAAAATGATAACTGATGTATGAAATAATGTTAGCTATGGGTTCTTAGAGATAAAATAACCATATTAGCGCGTATGTACCCGTTTCAGCGCTCGACTGATATCCTATTACTTATTCGGTACTTATTTGCGCCTCATTCGCTTTTTATACGTTGCACCCTTTTAATGCTTTCTTGTCTTTCCTCTGGTGATAGCTATGAGTTCGTAGACGTGAAATAACGCTATAAACGCGTATGCATCCGTTTCAGAGCTCGACTGATACCCTATTACTTATTTGCTACTTATTCGTTCCTTATTCACTTTTTTACGTTGCATCTTTTTAATGCTTTCTTTTCTTTTCTTTTCTTTTCTCATATGTTAGCTGTGGGTTTGTTTATAGGAAATAATCCTATTAGCGCATATGTAGCCGTTTCAGCGCTCGAATGATACCCTAGGTTACTTATTCTCTACTTATTCGTTTCTTATTCACTTTTTATACGTTGCATCTCTTTAATGCTTTCTTTTCTTTTATTTCCTTTTCTTTGGTGTTAGCTGTGGGTTTGTTGACGGGAAATAACCCTTTTAGCGCGTATGTACCCGTTTCAGCGCTCGACTGATATCCTGTTACTTATTCGTTCCTTATTCGTTTGATATACGTTTGTTATAAGTTGCACCTTTTTGAAAATTTCTTTTCTTCTTTTTTCTTGTCTTTAGTGTTAGCAATGGGTTCTTAGAGGTGAAATAACCCTATTAGCGCGTATGTACCCGTTTCAGTGTTCGACTGATACCCTGTTACTTTTTCGCTACTTATTTGTTCCTTATTCACTTTTATACGTTGCCTCTTTTAAATGATTTCCTTTCTATTGTTTTCTTGTTTCTAGTTTTAGTTATTGGTTCGTGGAGGTAAAATTACCCTGATGACATGTATTTCTCCGTCTCCGCGCTTGACTGATACCCTGTTACTTATTTGTTCTTTATTTTCTCTTCAAATGTTGCCATTTTTTTAAAGCCATATGATATGACATGTTCAAAATAAGCTTAAATAAATTCAGAAGACCTGATTTTGTACAAAGTACTTATATTGCTTTGAAGTACTTGTTCTTTTACGCTTTTAAGACCACAACAGAGTGAATTAGACACTGATCCTTGCTTGTTCTAGCTATGGAAGATATCTGCAGCCCCTGGTGCTTTTTTCATTTTTTTGGTTGTGCTTATAAATATGCTTAATGATAGGTATCATTATAGAACTGTAGACCTGGCCAATACGTCTGATGAACAAATGGTCCATAGGAACTAGATAAGACCACAACAGAGTGATTAAGACTTTGGACCTTGCATGTTGGACCTACTGGGTGATAGCTACAGCCCGTGGTGCTTAGTTCATTTTTAGTGGTGCTCATAAATAGGTTGTATGCTTCATGATAGGCACCATTATAGGACTGGACATCTTAGCCTTGAAGACCGGACTACTAAGTCTGGTGAACAAACGGGCCGTAGAAACCAGATAAAACCACAACAAGAGTGATTTAGACTCTGGACCTTGCTTGTTGGGCATTTTGGAAGTTTAGTGCAGCCCGTGTTGCTTAATGTGTTTTTTGTATGGTGATTATTAATATATGGGATGGGCGGACATCTTCAACTTGCAGACTGGACCACCAAGTCTTGTGTACCAATGGGCTGTGTTTATCAGACTAGAACCAACATGTAACTAAGTGGTTTAGACCCTGATGCTTGAATTTTAGACATATTGGAAGATAACTGCAGTCCGTGGTGCTTAATTATTTTTTTTGGTAATGCTTATAAATGTATGAGATGGGTGGACATCTTCAACTTGCAGCCTGGACCACCAAATCTGGTGAACCAATGGGTTTTGTTTATCAGATTAGACCCCAAAACAAGTGGTTTCGACCCTGATGCTTGCAATTTAGACCTATTGGAAGATAGCTGCAGCCATCGTTGCTTTTTTTTTTT
This sequence comes from Mytilus californianus, assembly GCF_021869535.1. NCBI lineage: Eukaryota > Metazoa > Mollusca > Bivalvia > Mytilida > Mytilidae > Mytilus > Mytilus californianus. The sequence continues at coordinate 453,225 of NW_026262738.1, forward strand.
GGTGGTGCTTATAAATATATGAGATCCTACATTTGTGAAGAAATATAATTTATTCCTCTTTTAAATGTTCATTTCATGAATCCTTTACTGTATTTCAATAACTACTTGTATATAAAATAACCCATGAAAGACTATTTTCAATAATTTTACTGATAAAAAATATTAAAATCCGTGGTGCTTATACTGGTTCTTCTACGTAAAATGGAAGAAAATAAATGCAGGGGATAGTAATGAACAGTACTACGGTAAGTTTAAATCTATACCAACTCGCCCCATTGCCAAATCGCCTAAGACATACAGGCCCGGCCCCCACTTATGAAAAAGGGTTAAATCCCGCTTAAACGGTACTTTTACCTCTACGAACCCATAGCTAACACCCAGAGAAAAGAAATAAAAGAAAAGAAAGCAATAAAAAGATCAAACGTATAAAAAGTGAATAAGGGACGAATATGTAGCGAATAAGTAACAGGGTATCAGTCGAGAGCTGAAACGGGTACATACGCGCCAATAGGGTTACTTCCCATTTACAAACCATAAGCTAACACCAGAGGCAAGAAAATAAATTCAAACAAAGCATTAAACAGGTGCAACGTATAAAAAATTAATAAGGAACGAATAAGTAGCGAATAAGTAACAGGGTATCAGTCGAGCGCTGAAACGGATACATGCGCGCTAATAGCGTTATTTCATGTCTACGAACCCATAGCTAACACCAGAGGAAAGAAAAAAAAGCATTAAAAAGGTGCAACGTATGAAAAGCGAATGAGGAACTAATAAGTAACGAATAAGAAACAGGGTTTCAGTCGAGTGCTGAAACGGGTACATACGCGCTAATAGGTTTAGTTCAGCTCTAAGAAACCATAGCTTACACTAGAGACAAGAAAATAGAAGATAACATTTCTAAAAGGTGCAACGTATAACAAACGTATAACAAACGAATAAGGAACTAATAAGTAACAGGATATCAGTCGAGCGCTGAAACGGGCACATACGCGCTAATAGGGTTATTTACCATCAACAAACCCACAGCTAACACCAGAGAAAAGAAAAGAAAATAAAAGAAAGCATTAAAAAGATGCAACGTATAAAAAGAATAAATAAGGAACGAATTAGTAGCGACTAAGTAAAAGGGTACCAATCGAGCGCGGAAGCGGGTGTATGCGCGCTGAAAGGGTAATTTTACATCATCGAACCAATATCTTGCCTCATTGTAAATAAAAAGAAAAGAAAGGAAAGTATTAAGAGGGCAACATATTAAAAAGCGAATAAGGAACGAATAAGGAATAAGGATTGAGTAACGAATAGGTAACGAATAAGGAATAAGGAATAAGTAACGAATAGGTAACGAATAAGGAATTAGTGACGAATAAGGAATAAGGAATAAGTAACGAATAGGTAACGAATAAGGAATTAGTGACGAATAAGGAATTAGTAAAGAATAAGGAATAAGTAACGAATAAGGAATAAGTAACGAATAAGGAATAAGGAATAAGGTATAAGTAACCAACTTGACGACCCTAGATGTAAAACAATGTCAAAAAGACAACTATAAACATGGACAAAATGGCGTTTAATAAAATAACGTACACAAGTAAATTTAAATATAATAATTTTGTTGTTCGGAGTACGGAAGTATTTTTTTATAAAATACATACATTTGTTGTTCATAGTACGACAACAGAAGTGAAAAATTATTGTCATACTAAATACTTATCAAAGATGGTACATATTAAAAATAGTGAGACAAGATATAACACAATATAAATAAACATTGTATAACAAAAATGCATTACAAATTGTGTCAACAGGTCAAATTAACACGAAAGTACGATTTGAGAGTACTCGCAGTCACTGAAAGCTAGTTAAAAGCCAAAAACAATTAACAATAAAAGATCATGCATCAGAGACTAATTAAAGCATTGAATGGAGTATAGAATGAAAAATCTTGAATTTGTGCTTATTTTGTAAATTTTGATAAAAAAAAATACAAATTGAATTGAACAGTCATTTTTATCTGTTTAAATGGTACTGCATACTTTTATTTTTATATAAGATAAGATGTGATTTGATAGAGGTAGTGTATCATGCCTTATATGAAAGAAGTACAGAAAGAGATAAACCAGCATGTAGGGGTGGGGACATACAATGATCAATGTTTATATAAGTAATGGGGACAGACAAGTATTTCTTATAGCCAAGGTTTTGACAATAACTCAGTATTGCATTATATTGATGGTATCATAAGAATCCTTTATATCTTTATGACACAGTATATTGAAGATAGCAAGAGAAATCGAAATCAATCAGAGCTCAGTTACATTTCACTATATTAAAGCTTTTGATAAGTACATTTGATTTTTATCACCATGAATAGAAATTATTCACAGAGACTAATACTGATTTGAGAAAAGAGCTGAGTCATCGAGATAAGTCAAATTGATGAGTACTGATATACAACTTTATTCTAGAAATCCAATACTAGCTATATTTTATAAAATGCACCAGACTCTACTCTTTTGTATTTGTTTTAACTTTTTGCACTGATTAATTCAATTGGAAACACCAGAGTTCAAGTCGCGACAAATATTTTTTACTTAAATATTTGCCTTTTTGGCTGTGTAATGCCCTGAATGTATCACTTGGGTAATTCCCAAGACAATAGTTATTAAAATTGGAAACTGTCTGGTTTAGTTTGTACAGTTTATGGAGTAAGGCAATAATTAGGTAAGATAGAAACATTTTCAGTGTTACAGTTGTCCAGCTAAGAAACAATAGGCCCAATTGAGGCTAAATTTAGATAGAATTTGTACTCTTCTGTGTAAAGAAATGTTCACATTCTTGGCAGTTCATGCAGGAAATATTTCAATAGAGTTTCATTTTGTATTTTTTATCTTTTATTATATCAAACATATCTAATTTTTCATTTTCTACTTTTTGAAAGGTCTAATTTTGGAAATGAATACTCCCAAGGGACATAACTCAGCTATTTTAGAGATTAATACAGGCAACAAAGGAAACTTTACGGCTGTGTTTTTGTATATTTAATGTTTTGAGTGTCCGACACCCTTGTCCTTCTCATCTCAAGACAGGATGCTGGATTTTATAACCATCTCTGAAACTTTGGACTACAATATGGCATATACTAAAGCATGGAATGGAGTTTAGTATGAAAATGAATACAAATTGAATGGAACAGTCATTTTTATCTGTTTAAATGGTACTGTTTACTTTTATTTTTAAATAAGATAATATGTGATTTGATAGAGGTAGTTTATCATGCCTTATATGAAAGAAGTACAGAAAGAGATAAACCAGCATGTAGGGGTAGGGACATAAAATGATCCCTGTTTCTATAAGTAATGGGGACAGAAAAGTATTTCTTATAGCCAAGGTTTTCACAACAACTCAGTATTGCATTGATGGTGTCATGAGAATTCTTTATATCTTTATGTCACAGTATAGGGAAAAGGTAGTATTACATTTTACGGACCCCGATTGTTGACCTTGTTTAGTTTTGGTGTTTATTTGGTTGTTGTCTTATTTATGATACACAGATAAATATGGGAACACTTTAAATATTTCACATACGGTGTCTTCTGGCTATTCCTACATTTTGTATTTTACTATTCTGGCTATTCCTACATGGGAGATTATGGGAAGAACAATAGTATACACCTATTGATTGGGTGTGAGGGTAATAGCAAGTTTGTTGTCCCTGAGAAACCAACTATTGCTCGAGGCGAAGCCGAGAGCAATAGTTGGTATGCGAAGGGACAACAAACTTGCTATTACCCGCACAACCAGTCATTAGGTGTTTTATTATACTGAACAACACTATCATTAAGTGTTTATTATACCAATCTAACTAACTTTCTAAAAGTGTACATATATCATCTGAAAGAAAAGAAAAATGTCACATAACTTGACATGCACAAGATGAACGATACGTTTGTTTTTTATAGTCCGTGTTGTATTTGTAAATATTTCATTAATTGCAATCAAGACTAGAAATACTTGTGTTAAACTTTCCGTGCATATAATAAATTCTAGCTAAAGTACACCAAATGCAAATACAGGTCTAGAAGACGACGACAAACCCATCTTATAAATTAAGTACTATATTTTAGATCTTTAAAAAATGTTTCGCAAAGATTTTCTTTCTCTTTTATAATTGCGTCTTGTAAGTGAAATTACGATCGACACATGTATTATACCGTTTACGATATTAGAGTTTGACGTTGCCAAGCACACAAAATCCAAGCAGAATGGTTAATGACGTCATTATTGTCCAATGAAAAATAAGCATGAAAAAGTACGGGAAATATGATTATAAATCTATTAACCGGGGTAATAGTCTTTGAAACTATTGACTGGCAAATAGTCTGTTGAATGAAATAGCAGAATTATTTCATTATTTTTTTATATAGAAAAAACATAGTGAGGTATAATAACAACATTTATTGCAAAATATGTTGTTTTAGTCATTAGTGTCTAATTAGGTCACAGGTAACTTTACCTGTGGAAATTAAATAAAAATAATTAGTTATATGAAATTTATGTAAAAAAATGGTTGTCTTTTTTTTGTTTGAAAACATGTAGCAAGTGTTATAATTAAGTATTTCTAATATGGAATAGTAAAGCATTTAGTAGTCTGGAAAATAAAATTATTTACAAGAAAAAGTAGTAACAGCATTTAAAAGTCTGGAAAAAACTATTAAAAAGAAACGTTAGTTAAAGCATTTAATAGTTACTGTAACCTACACTTTCAACTTTAGCTTCAAAGATTTAAATAATTTCATCATTTGAATAACAAATCATTTAGAAGGTTGGCATAGTAACTGAAGAAGTTAGTCAATGCACCTCACCCAAACATCTTCAGCATGATCAAGTTGTTGAGACAAGAAGAAGCCTTCCATGCTCTCACACTTATCCAATACAGGAAACGTGTTCCAAGAAAGAGAAAATACAGAGAAATAGATGACAGACTTTATGACGTCTTTACTCTAAATTCATTTGATGTTGGATGTGTACTGATTGATATTTTAGTCTTAGATGCATGATTTTTTTCTTAGTTGTTATTGGCTTTGGACTAGCTGTCAGTAACTGCGAGTACTCTCAGATCTGTATTTAGTGTCATTTTCTTGTGGGGATGTATAAGTACTCGTCCACGTCCACTCTGTGTTTTTGTTAGATGTATTTCTATTTGTACCCATCTGATGAGTTTAGCCCTTTTCAACTGATTTTTATAGTTTGTTCTTATGTTGTACTATTACACCACTGTCCCATGTTAGGGGAAGGGTTGGCGCCTTCAAACGAGTTTAACTCCGCCACATTATGTATGGCCCTGTCCCAGGTCAGGAGCCTGTAATTCAGTGGTTGTCGTTTGTTGCTGTGTAACATATCTGTTTTTTGTTCATTATTTTGTAGGCCGTTAGTTTTCTCGTTTGAATTGTTTTACATTTGTCATTTTATTATTTTGAATATTATTTACACAAAATGTGCTATGAAATTATTAAATAAAATATTGTAATAGAAACTATTCTTTTTCTTTATTTTCCACAAGATTTACCTGGATTTACCTTGGTTCATTAGTTTAGTATTGTTACAACATAATCCTACATAATCCCATTGTTTACATAAAAATTCTTGGAACTACAACATAAAATCTCACTATTTTATCCATATTTTCAAAATGAAGGAATAGCCAGAATAAACCTTTACATACATGTATACCCGCTTTCAAAACACCTTACGGGAATGAAAAAAAAAAAAAACAACGAGCAACCGGGCATGTATCGACGCCTAGATGTGTAAAATACCTCTTCCCTAAACATTTATCTTATCTGTGTTATTCGTATTGTCTTATTTTTTCCCTTTTGGAAGTTGACAGTTGTGTCATAACTTCGCTGTATCGTGATGGAAACTAGCGTGATAAGGAATTCGACACATTTTTACATCAACCAATCCCTCTTCTATATTATCCTTTAGACCTGGGACTAATTCATTCTATCTTTTAGTCTCAGTTTAGACCCGGTATAAATGATCATTAAAATCAATCGAAAATAAGTGACTGTAATTTTAAGATACCTGTTTTCAGATTTTTGTTCTGCTTTTGAATTGTATAGGTATTTATAAATTTTTAATTCTTTTTGACTACAGACAGAAGCATACGCGATCCTTCCTTTTTTTTTTCTTTCTTTTTTTTTTGTATGAACACAAATTTGAAAATGGCTCTACACATTCACGACAGTGAGTGACTTGATATATCATACTTAGGTGAAGCACCACGTATGTGTACTATTATTATCCTGTATAACGTCTACGCATGAGTGTTAGCTGAAACTCTATTGATGCTTTGTAACTCAGAAACTGATCTAAAACACACTAACAAGTTAAAATAATATTTACTATAAATGCTGCAAACACAATATTGTATTTTTCTGTCTTGAGAATAAAAAGTTGTATCTTTTTTTCTTTTTATCTGTGACTATTGGTATTTGGATACCACACATTTGTAGTCTGCCGTAATAGTAGTTTTGATGTTTAACGTCCTTCAAAAGAACTACTAAGTCTGCGATCCCTTTGCGGATTTTTTTTTATTAAATTATAATTTAGGCACTGACCTTTTTTTCAGGGGGGGGGGGGGGGGGGGAGAGGAGGAGGTTCTCTCGTGATAAACATTGTTTTCCCAAATAACATACAGCAACTTGAAAATCATTACGAAACGCAATGAATAATTCATTTCCCCTTATTTTTCAATGCAAACGAAGTATTTTGTTATTTCCTTCTAAACACAAAATTATTTAAATTATATATTAAAGAAATTTAAAATTAAACAATATATAAAAAAAAAACTCACAAAAAGATAAATGGTCGGTGTTTTATTGAACTTTTGAAAATTCACCCTTACAAAAAATAAGACAATGGTTGTTAGTAGTATAAAGACATATGAATATATTAAGGATGATTAGGTTAAAGTAACCATTTTTTTTCTTTTAATAGATATAAGAAGATGTGGTATGAATGCCAATGAGACAACTCTCCATCCAAGTCACAATTTGTAAAAGTAAACCATAATAGGTCAAAGTACGGCCTTCAACCCGGAGCCTTAGCTCACACCGAACAGCAAGCTATAAAGGGCCCCAAAACACAACATTCAATAAGGGTTAGCAATGATGACATCTGAATTAAATTAACGCCATATGATATTTTTTTGCTATGGAGTTTATTCCGTATATTTGTAAGCTGGTAACACGTTTATGTGCGCCATATCACCCTTGTTATTATCTATATAGTTATTAATATCATCTTTGCATTTCAGTATATCTCAAGACGCCGTACAGAAAACAGGTTGTTATTTTGCAATTCGCCGTACAACACCCTGCAATTTGCTGTACAGTAAACAATAACTGTTTTGGTTCATATTCTTGAGAAAACATCTTTTTGATAGCCAATTTCAGTAAATATAAAGTCGAACTATCATAATCTAAAACTTTGCCTGGAAAAAAGAATGAAAAACAGTTGAACATTTGGCCAGCGGGACGTCGGAAGGCTATCGACATCGAGTTTGTGTCAATTTGTTTATTTCAATTATTACAATCAGCAGTCTTCAATTAACAGTGGGATTCTAAAAACTAAAAAGTAACATATGGAAATGGGTGAAAATATTAGAAAATTATGGAACATATTGCTAAAGACACACAAAAAAGACAAAACAATAAAAATAAGAAGATTTGGTATAATTGCCAATGAGACAACTCTCCACAAGAGACCAAATGACACAGAAATTAACAATTATAGGTCACCGTAGGCCTTCGACAATAAGCAAAACCCATACCGCATAGTCAGCTATAAAAGGACCCGAAATAACAAATGAACAAGCTCATATTACTAATTATTCGAAAGTGAGTTAATGTTTAGTGCTTCAGTCTGTAAAGTTTAAACACAATAAATATTTAAAAAATGAATTATAAAAGCAGTACATTGAATTGATTACCTTCGTAAGAGGTGACACCACAAACAAGAAGTTAGAAATTTTATTAGTAAAGGCTATGTCTTCCAGTGACAAGTATTAAAGACATATCAGGAGTAGAATATAATACGAACCCTGTTTTGAGCTGGACAGACACGCTGTTCCTTGATATCAACGTGTGCCAAATTCTATCTCAAATTCTAGAAAAAAAAAAGCAAATATTATCAAAAGGTATGTTTGAAAAATACTTCGTATTGGACTTGCATTTCGATTGACAGATAACCAACCTGGTGTGACAGTTGTGGTTTTGCCATCGATAGAGTTTTCGTAATAAATATGAATTTAACTGAGTTTCTCCACTCGAAGTTAACAGATTTTTCTCATAATTATTACCTGTGTCTATTTTTATCTCCTCTCATTAATTATAAGGGTTTTAGGTCCATATTTGTTTTAAGTCTTTAAGTTTTCATTAACGTCTCCTCAGGGACGGTATTATAAGAGTTGAACGATGGACAGACTGCGGCTGAATGCTTTCTTACTACCTGATTGGAAGATATTACTGAGACGTTAATAATTAAAGTTCGTTGATTGGTTGGGACAATCCAAACCTAGTAAATGTCTTGCAATCCCGTAGAGTATCGGATTTGAACTCTTTAATTTAGTAAATAGATTTTGCCTGGTTATCAATCATGCATGTCAGAACACAGGTAACACTTTTCTATAAATAGCCGAATCTCCTGAAGTTTTGTAAACACACACGTGATTGTTTCACATTCAATCCAGTCGCTCACTGTTACGTACATTTTATACATAAAAAACATACGAAAACTTTAAGGAAAATGTTTTTTTTTTAGGTTATATTCATTTGTACTCAGTAAGATAATCCAAAGGCAACAAAAACAAATTTAAAAAGGAGATATCAAATCATTTCTTTTCGATTAATATTAATTTACACGGGAATTTTTATCTCAGGGAACTGGGGCGGCGACACTTCGACCACTCCCTTTTCATATATGGTCAGATCATATGTTTACGTTCGTCACATGAATTCGTACTATGCATGCTTTTTCAATTGAAATTGTGACGTCACAATGAATTCTTAATAGCACGAAAACCCATGAGACGAGGATATATATATATATATATTGAATGAAAAAATAACATACATGTAGTTACACTAGCTATCATATATTTTTTTAAGTACATATACCTACACGTAGCTATCATTGTTACGCTTTTTCATGGGGAGATAAATAGTTATTTAAGAGTCTGGTGATTTTAATTGCATCTGTAAAAAAATATCGACATCTGATTAGCATCAACCTTGTCTTACATTTCACCTTAATTTCTCGACCTCATGAAATATCATGAAGCTTCAAATAGTGATATATCCCAGCGGCTAATCCCTTCCACTCATTACATAATAAGTGCCCCCTTACATCTCTTATGTTGATGGCCTCATAGCGAATTTTAAATAGCACTGCAGAACTTATCATCTTCTTTATAACAAACTACGTCCATTATAATTTGAAAAAGAATGGCAACGAAACTAATATGTTTTGAATTTCAGCCGCTTACAATAGGTCTTATATAACACATTAGCCTTCTGAGTATTTTTCCTGAAAAGAATACATTCAAGAAGTCCAATAAAACCAAATAATATGAAAAAAAACATTTTATTATAAGGATACTCGTTATTCCAAAAAAAAGAGGCGTGTGTCATTCCACATTGTAATCCAACTACAATAAATAGACATGATCTTCATCGTAAACAAAAATAAACATACATATATGTAAACTTTACATTTTGAGGATCATTTTGAAAAGATGTGAGATACCGTTTGAAATATATTAATTGTGTTATTATATGTTAAAATTTATCTTCGTTTCACTCTCTACACTTTTCGATGCCTATTATGAACGAAAAACTTTCATTTGGAAGGGCCACACTTTTCTAAAACAACCAAAGAAAAAGTAAACGAACAACTCCGATATCTGTTTGAAAAAAATAATCGATAAAGAGGTACAAACGCAGATGATTAAATGAGAGGCGAAAGATACCAGAGGGACATTCAAACTCATAAGTCGAAAATTAACTGACCACAACATGGCTCCGGAAAGGTGAGCAGATCCTGCTCCTAATGTGGCACAAGTCGTGTTACTCATGTTAGTACAAACCCGGTATCAAGTCTAACTCGGTAGGTTACATTCGTGAAAAGGGGACGGGATTGTAGTTACGACATTAGGAACATATCCGCTATCATCTGTGAAACGGATATTCCATAACGGTCAACCAACAGTAAAATTTACGAAGGGATGATTTCAACTTTAGAACTCTTGGTTTAGACATTACCCCTCCCTTTCCAGTGTTAATACATTCTCCAAAAAAATGGAATTGGTAAATCTAAAAAAAATGTATAAGCCTTTTATAATATTTGTAATCCACTAAAATTTATATATTTATAAGGCTATTCCGAACGAATCAAACAACAAAAAGAAACATTTTCCACTTTCATCAGCTATGAGACGGTTATGCTTTTAGAAAAGCTATTACTTGTTCATTTTATTCCCAGCTGATTTTACCGTCAAACCGGAAGTGGGATTTAGCTGGCCACAGATCACAATTAATTCCTCTATTAGTTCTTTATAACGTTTTGTTTCATTAAAAAAATGCACCGAATCTTTTTGTCAAATATTGTGTGTGTGTAAAGTACAGTACTAGTCCAAACATATATCCAACATTCAGAAAGATTGCTCCCCAGTATCTTTCAAATTTAGCCAATACACATCAATACCCCTATGGCCAAGTCAAGAGATGTTATGAAAACTGTAAATATTACCTTTTGTACCTGGTCTTAATACTCTTTCCATATCAAAATCAGTTAAAATACAACATCCAAAAGTTTATTTCACCTCTCTTCTTTCATTTCCACCAAAAAAAAAAAAAAAAACTAAGAAATGAGTGAAGAAGGGAAAGAAAAAAAATTAAGAAAAAATACACTAAAATTAAAAGGAACTATATTCGTGGACAACGAAAAGCAGGGTCATTAATTGTGATCTTCAGCCAGCTCGTGCAGTAGTCTCGATCATCCAGCCGCTTTATTTTTCAAAGTATAGCGTCTGGATGATAAATGAAATCGAAATGGTAATTATGACAGTCGGAATAATATCGGCGTTTTACTTAGTTTAAATTGATAATATCCAGACAAATAACCAAGAAGTTGGTTATTGAATAGGATTAGTCGAAATAATTATGACGTCGTTTAAAGCTATTTTTAATTTTTTGCTGTGACGCTATACAAGTCACGGAAAACGATAGACTCAAGCTAGCAGCCACTCCGCTAGCAGCCAGTTTTCAGATATGTCTGTAAACCCAAAAGTTGCATAAGACTCAAATGTTTTTGTACTAAATATAACGATTTTTAATCTAACAATCGAAGACGCTATGCACGAGTTTAAGGGGTGGATCCAGGAATTTTCAAGGGACAAAAAGGGGGGAGGGGGTAATTGCCAAAATGATATATACTGCCGATCGAAGGGATTCAAAAAATTGATGGACGATTTAATTCCAAAAAAAGAAGACATTTTCCGTTGAAAGGGGAGAGTGGCGTACGCCCTCCACGTCTAATCTGATTCCGCCACTGACTTTTACATTTTCATTTCTTGACCAAGAATTAAAAGACATTTGTATATGATATCATCACACTTCGCTGCACGTTGAAAGGGTGAGAAATAAATAAAAAAAAATATAGAACACTTCAAGAATGGAGTAATAAGGAAATACTTATTTAAAACACAATGTTAAGAAGCATTTTTCCTTAACAATTTCCACCAAAAACATGAAAATGTGGAATAAAACTTTGGTTAAAAATCTTTGAAACAATATAGTTTACCTCCCTTTAAAACTTACTACTTTAGAATAATTAAAATATTAAGTCTTCTTCGATGCGTAAAACAACAAATACTTATATCATAAGGTGTGAAGCATTTATTCATTTACTATTAATGATCATGTAACATACAGTTGCAGAAATCATACATAATTAAGCTATTTTCAGTTTCATTTTAAGCCTATTTCATGAGATTCATTATGAATATCTATGAACTCCTAATAAATGAAAATCTGTTATTCTTTCTTTGCTACAATCATAGAATAAAAATTACGAATATAGTTTGGCACAAATATTGATTTCGTCATCAGCATATTAATGCATAACTAAACTTGTATTCATTTCAAACGATTTTTTGGGTTGTACAAATGCACATCCACGTTGATTTTCTATATAGAGATTATTGTATCTATATATTAAATTATACATATTTATTAACAGGTTAACTTCTAACTATCCTTTTGCCTGTCGATACTATCTGCATTGCACAAGTCATGTCTTCTTTGACTGTCCATGACGTTAAAACATCAAATCCCATGGATGTGTATTTGTTGATTTTAGTCTCTAATCCACGATTTTTAATTATTAATTGTTTTTGGCTTTTAACTAGCTTTCAGTTACTGCGAGTACTCTCAAATCGTACTTTCGTGTAAATTTGACCTGTTGATACAATTTGTAATGTAGTTTTGTTATTTAATTTTTACTTATTCAGTGTTATATCTAGACTCATTATTTTTAATATAAACCACCTTTGATGAGGATAGATTTTCACTTTTGTTCTCGTACTAGGAACAACAAAATTTTTTATTTTGTAAAAACTATTTCCGTACTCCATGTATACCTTACAACAAAATTATTTTTATGTACCTGTGTAAGTTATTTTGTTTGGCGGCATTTTGTCCAATGTTATGTTTGTCTTTTTGATATTGTTTTACATCTAGCCCCCTTGTTTTATTAATTTTGTATTTACATTCAATTTGTATCATAGATCAAATTTATTCACTTGGTTTTGTTAATATGTCTTTTGATTGAGTTAAGCCATTTCAATTGATATTTTATAGTGTGTCTTTCTGTGTTGTGATGTTACACTATTGTTTCAGGTAGGGTGAAGGTTGGCGCCTGTTAAAACGTTTAAACCCGCTGCATTTGTTTGCACCTGTCCTAAGTCAGGAACCTGATGTTCAGTGATTGCCGTTTGTTGATGTGGTTCATAAGTGTTTCTCGTTTCTCGTTTTTTATATAGATTAGACCGTTGGTTTTCCTGTTTGAATGGTTTCACACTAGTCATTTTGAGGGCCCTTTATAGCTTGCCGTTCGGTGTGAGCCAAGGCTCCGTGTTGAAAGCCGTACTTTGACCTATAATTGTTTACTTTTACAAATTGTGACTCTGATGGAGAGTTGTCTCATTGGCACTCATACCACGTCTTCTTATATCTAAATATTATCAGAAAAACTGAAGGAATTACTATAAATTTTAATTCGGTTGGGGAATTTTTAGCGAGTTAGAACTGAAAATAAGTAATGAAATGAAAAAGCTGGCCTAGACGAAGTCAGAACTGAACATAGCCTATCTTGTCGAAAACAGGATTAAATGAATATTCTACAAAAATAAAAAGAATTATTGTTTACAAAATCGAAAATCAATTTTCACGCGGCTTTGCCGGCCCCCAAAAAGATGATGCATAGAAACCGGTACACATGAATGACTATTGTGAAGCTAGCCGGCGATAACAGTCGGCCGCTTACTAGTCATGAGGCCAACCTGCATTGATATTCATGAGCCTACGATAATATTCATGAGATGACCTGAGTCGATGAAGTGTTGTAAGAAAATATCGATTATTAGGATAAAATAATGTTTGTTGTTTATATTTGATATTGCTATAAATAACAATAAAATCTGAACTCAGTGGGTGTCTTTTTCGAGGTCTGCGTCTACTAAATCAATTATAAATAGGAACGCTTACGTAGAACCGAAATTATAAATATTTTTTCGGTAAATTATAATAAATGCTAATTGAAACATCAACGAATTACCTTTTATGTTTAAACGTCAAACTGAACCAAAAGTACCATCTACAGATGCTTCTCGGTTAAGACACATATAAAATTACAAAATGGTTCTTATTAAATTCTCTTACATGCCGACGTGAAATTTGTTTAAATCACTGTCAGAATTATACAGTACTCTTATTAAATGCAATCGTTTTCGACCATATTTAACAGCTCAGACTTAAGATAAGACCAGGTAACCCCACCCTATGCTGACAAACTCGTACGGGTTTAGGGCATAGTAACTATGAGCCACTTTAAAAGCAACATCTGGTACCATGGCCAACGTGAATAATCTCTAGGTCTGGGCAGTCGGTAATAGTAAAGTTGGACTATCTGACATATCAGAATACCAGGACCCCCCCCCCCACACACACACACACCATGCTGACAAACTCATACGGGTCTAAGCATAAGTGCTAGGGGTCATTCCAGAGGCAATTTCTTCTTTTGCCTCTTGTATCATGGCCAGCGTGATGAATCTCTTAGTTTGATCAGCCGGCAATAGTTAAGTTGGACAATGAAACATACCAGCCCCTAACCCTATGCTGAAAACTCGTGCGGGTCTAGGCCATAAGTGCTATAGGTCATTTTAGAGGCAATGTATACCTCTACCCCTTTATCATGGTCAGCGTGAATAATATTTTAGTTTGGCCAGCCGGTAATAGTTAAGTTTGACTTTGTGACATAACCGATGCCCCCTTTTTATCACATGCTGACGAATTCGTACGAGTCTAGGGCATACGTGCTATGATCCATTTCAGAGGCAATATCTACCTCTACCTTTGGAACCAAGGCCAACGTGGAGAATCTCTTGTTTGGCCAGCTGGCAATAGTTGAGTCAGACTATGTGACACACCATGGCCAGGTACCCCTATCCTTCATCCAATAATGACAAGCTCGTATGGGTCAAGGGCATAAGTGATAAGGGCTATTTTAGAGGCAATGTTTTCTTCCTCTTATATCATGACCACCCGGCAATAGTAAAGTTGGACAATGAGCCAAACCATGTACCTCAAAACCCTCTGCTGAAAACTCGTACGGGTCTAGAACATCAGTGCTATGGACTAATTTAGAGGTAATGTATACCTCTACCTCTGGTATCAGGGATAACGTAAATAATCTTTTAGTTTGGCCAGCCGGTAATAGTTAAATTGGATTATGTGACATACCAGTTCCCCCACCCCCTTTTCATCCTATGCTGACAAACTCGTACGGGTCTAGGGCATGAGTGCAACAAGCTATTTAAGAGGCAATATCTACCTCTACCTCTAGTACCATGGCCGACATGGAGAATCTTTTAGTTGGCCAGACGGCAATAGTAAATTCAGACTACGTGACATACCAGGTACGACCCCTCCCCCCACAAATACAAAATCCATTCACCAAATGTTGACAAGTATGGGATAAGGGCATAAGTGCTTAGGGCCATTTTAGAGGCAATGTCTTCTACCTCTTATATCATAGCCAATAGGGAGATCTTAGTATGGCCAGTCGGCAATAGTTAAGTCGGACTATGTGACATGCCAGGAACCCCCCTCACCCCCTCAACCCTATGCTGACAAACTCATACGTGCTTAGGGCATAAGTGCTACAGACCATCTTAGAGGGAATGTCTCCCTCTTCCTCTAGTAGTATTTGATGAAAGAGAATAAAGTATTGTATGGGACCATGGCCAACGAGGAAATCTCTTAGTCTGGCTATATCCGGCAATAGTTAAGTCACACCATGTGACACTAGGTACCCCTTCTCCCCCTTTTCACCCAATGCTGACAAGCTCGTTTGGGCCAAGGGCATAAGTGCTAAGTGCCATTTTAGAGGCAATATCTTCCTCTACCTTTTGTATCATGGCCAACGTGGAGAATCTTTTAGTTTGGTCATCCGGCAATAGTTAAGTCATACTATGTAAGATACCAAATTCTCCCATCCCTTTCGCACCACCGATGCTGACAAACTCGTATGGGTCTTGGGCATAACTCCTTTGAGCTATTTTGAGTTTATATCGACCTCTACCTCTGGTAACATGGCCAACGTGGAGAGTCTCTTAGTTTGGCCAGGCGGCAAGAGTAAAGTCAGACTGTGACATACTAGGTACCCCTCCTCCCCCAGTTCACCGAATGCTGACAAACTCGTATAGGTCTAGGCTAGGCATAAGTGTTATGAGCCATATTTGTGGCAATGTCTTCCTCTACCTCTGGTTCAATAGCCAACGTGGAGAATCTCTTAGTTTGGCCAGCCGACAATAGTTAAGTCGGAAGGTAACCCTCACCCTACAGCAAGCAAGCCTGAACGGGTCTAGGGAATAAGTGCTAAAGACCATCTCAGGGTCAATGTCTACCTCTTCCTCTGGTAGTATTCGTTTAAAGAGAATATTAAGTAGTGTATGGTACCATGGCAAACGTGGAGAATGTTTTAGTTTGGGCATCCGGCAATAGTTAAGTCGGACTTTGTGACATTCCAAGTCAACCCATTCCCTCCCCCATTTGATGCTGACAAACTCGTACGTATTTAGGGCATAAGTACTAAGGGCCATTTTAGAGGCAAGTCTACCTATACCTCTCGTACCATGGCCATCATGGAGAATTTCTTATTTTGGCCAGGCGGCAACAGTTCGATTGGACTTTGTGACATACCAAGATACCAGGACCTCCCCCCCCTTTATACTAACAAACTCGTATGTGTATAGGCTAGGCATAAGTGCTATGATTCATTATTATGGCAATGTCTTCCTCTACCTCTGGTTCAATAGCCATCGTAGAGAATCTCTCAGTTTAGCCAGCCGGCAAATGTTAAGTCGGACTACGTGGCATGCCAGGTACCCCTTACCCTATGGCAGACAAACTCAAACGGGTCTAGGGTGTAAGTGCTTAAGACCTTCTTAGAGGCAATGTCTCCCTCTTCCTCTGGCAGTATTTGATTAAAGTTATTTATATATTCGCTTGCAAAGTTTACGGGTATAGGGCATCAGTGCTATGAACCATTTTAGAGGCAATGTCTTCTTCTACCTCTTGTATCATGGTGAAAGTGGTGAATCTTTTAGATAGCTGGCAATATTTTAATAGGAATATGTGACATACAAGGTACCACAAGTCACCCCATCCCCTCATCTTATGCTGACAAACTCGTATGGGAAAAAAAAAAAATAGTGGCGAAGGATACCAAAGGGGCATTCAAACTCATAAGTCGAAAAGAAACTGTAAACGCCATGGTTAAAAAAGTAATGGGCATAAGTGCTAAAGGCCATTTAAGAAGCAATTCCTACTTCTACGTCTGGTTCAATGGTCAACGTTGAGAATCTCTTGTCTTGGCCAGCCCGCAAAAGATATGCTACGTGACATACCAGGTATCCCCCTTTTAACCCTAGGCTGACAAAATCTTTCGGGTCTAGGGCATAAGTGCTATTGGCCATTTTAGAGGCAATGTCTGTCTCTACTTCTGGTACCATAGCCAACGTGGAGAATCGTTTAGTTTTGCCAGCCGGCTCACTCTAATATGATGAAAAACTCATACGGGTCTAGGAAATAAGTGCAAAGGGCAATTTAAGAGGCCATGTCTACCTATACCTCTCTACCTTTGGTAGCATGGCCAGAGTGAAGAATGTCTTAATTTGGTCAGTCGGCAATAGTTATTCGGACTATGTGACACACCAGGTACTCCTCACACTATGGTTACAAATTCGTACGGGTCAAGTGCATAAGTGCTATTGGCCATTTTAGAGGTAATAGCTACCTCTATCTCTGGTATTATTGACTACGTATGGAGTGTCTTAGTTTGGCCAGCCGGTTCATTTTTCCAGACTTAGGAACTTTTTCATTAGGTCATTTTTCAGCAAAATTAATGAAAGTTGGTACAAATTTTGTGTAATCAAAACCTAATACAGTTTTTAACCCTGATCCTTGCAGACCGTTTACAGAAAGATTGAACATATATCAAAGTTGTGAACCTTCAACATTGTCCTGTGATTTAATTTTATGAGAGATTTTGTTCCAAAAATGAATACAACACGTTATAAATTTCATGTGTCCGAAGCGCTTTTCTGGATTTACCTTCATCAGGAACGCCCAAAGCCGATTATTTGGAAGCCAAGGATGTATAAGAATCGAAACAGTTGAAGAGCTATTCAACTTTCATTCTAAACTTTAAAACTTAGTCACTGTTCAGTAAAATGTTTGAAAGAAGGTACAAGTTTTGTGTAATCAACTCCTGCTACAGTTTTCAACCCAGATCACAGAACCTTCACTGAAAGTTTTACATATGTTGAAGTTGTGCACCTGCTTTCACGGAATAATTTGAGGATTTTTCCTCATTTTTCCAAACTTGGGAACTTATTCATTTTTCAGCAAAATTTAGGAAAGTATGGAAGTTTTGTGTAATTAACTCCTACTGTTTTCGAACTAGTTCCTTGAAACTTCGCAGAACGATTGCACATATGTTGAAGCTATTATTGAATTGTTTGTGGATTTTTCTTTCATTTTTTAAGACATTGGGAACTAATTCATTTTTCAGCAAAATTTAGTCAAAACAATTGCAATCAGACCATTAAGGACTGTGACCTATTTTTAAGAGGTAATTTTAGGGTGGCTAGGGGGTAATTTATGTTAGACATTGGAGTATGTAGAAGACCTTACGTCAGTTGTAATACCCGACCATTAAGGACTGTAACCAATTTTTACGAGGTAAATTTAGGGGTTATTTATGTCTGACATTAAACTATATAGGAAACTTTACGTTTGTTGTAATACCTGGGGTTTTTCGTCAAGGAAGAGTTTGGCCTTGTGCAGATAAAGAATTGCCGTAGAGAATTTTATACGAATTAAATGCAGGACGCGGGAAGATGGCACATGGTCAAACCCCGATAAAGGACCTCATTAAGTCACTGTCTTTTATTTGAACATAGTGGCAAAAATTGCTATAGGGAACACAGTTTACGATTTAAATTGAGAGTGCAGGTTTTCAGTAATGTCAGACCCCGATGTTAAACATCTTTGAGTTGTACCAACTGGGCTTATGTATGGTGTAGAACTTCCGTCAGTTTTTTGGGCATTTTGGTCCTGGAAATATAAGTTTACCGCCTTTGGTTTGAATCTAGTGCGATCTTTATTAAATTTAGGGCGAGCAGTAATGTAAGACCCCGATATTGGGTCTGTGGTGAAGACCTTTCTTACCTTGGCCTTTTGTCCAGGAAACCTTATGCTGCTCGTTTGCATTTATACTTTGTGCAGATCAGATAAAAGTATGGCCATAAGGTTTGTTTATGAGTTAGATTTAGGTTGGATAAGTCTTACCCCGATATTGGACCCATGGTAAAGACCTACTGTGAATTGTAACACTTGAGGCTATTGATCCAGGAAATATTGGGCTTCTGGCTTGCATTTGTACATAGTGCAGATCAAAGCATTGCCATATAGATTTTTGAACGAATATAAATATGGTTGAAATGGTCGGATATGTTATTCCGAAATTCTATGTTCAATATATTATATATATATGGATTAGATATTTCGTGGTGTATCTTATCTGGACTTCTTGAACAAATAAGCCATATACCACTGCCTTTCATTTGCATCTAGGGCGGTAAAAATTATCCCACTAGATCATTTGATCTAGAAAACTATAGGCCAATAGCTTTTATTTGTATCCTTTGTGGATAAAAAGTCTTGTAGTATTGATTGTTTGGGGGGTTTAAATTAGGGTAGGTATGGGTTCAGTTATTTCACGATTTAGAACCAATGCTGTAGACCTTTCCTGAGTTGTCCCCACTGGGCCGTTTAGTTCACTAATCATTTGGTCTCTGCCTTTCATATGCACCTTGTGCAAATAAAATGATTGACGTAGGAATTTTTTTACATATTGAATTCAGGTCGTGTAAAGAAACTTATCACATATACCATGATTACAATTTTGTACACCAGACGCGCGTTTCGTCTACAAAAGACTCGATCGTCATTGTTGCTCAAAATCAAATAGTTTCAAAATGCAAAATAAAGTACAAAGTTGTAGAGCATTGAGGACCAAAAAAGTACGTCAGTTGGGATTTTTTTTCGAATTAGATTTAGACCGTGTGGAAGGAGGTGAGTATTATCAGACCTTAGTATTGGATCTGTGGTGAGATCTATCGTGGGTTTTCCCCCTGGGTCTTTTGTTCCAGAAACAGGCCAGTAGTATAGAATTGACAGTTTGGCTGCACAAAAACATAGCACTGGTTTTTAAAAATATAAACCCGAAACTTTAACTCTTAACCCTTACAAATATTTGTCCAGTTCGAAAGAACAATCGGACTTGGATGAGAATGATAAAAATGAGAAACACAATAAAGACACGGCAGCAACATATAAAATGGAAAGTGAAGGAGACTGTATTTACACAGATGATCTGAATGAAAAGGAATCATGAAGCTGTAAAATGGAAAAACATACCAGAAAATGTGATATTTAATTCACACAGAAATTACAGAAGTGGATGTAACATTTTGACAGAGTAAAAATTTTAATTCTTAGGAATAGAAGAACTGGAAATTAATAAAGTCTGGGTTTTCACGAGACTAAAAAAAAAGAAAATATATCGGTGGGAACTTATGTTAAAAGTAAGGGTTTACAAATAGACCCTAAATAAAAAAAAGTTATTTTCCCTGCATGTTGATGCATGCAAGTAACTAGAACCGGGGCTGGTATAAAAACTTTAAATAAACTTTAAATGATAATAATATAGTTTAGGATGATAAAATAATATACAATAACGATATGGCATTACCAAATAGAAGTGATTTTCATTGTATGATTGAAAAGATGGTTGGTGTTAAGAAGGAAAAAGAAAAAGCTTAGTAAAAATTCATTGCGGGACAAAGTATTCTCAAAGGCGACCAACTTTTCGAAGATATGTTGAAAAAGATGTATACTAGTAATAGCTTTGGGGAGAAATTTGAAAGTTGGACATAGGATAAAAGTGGTAAGGCACTGAAAGGGGTGATTAGTATAAAATCTGATATCGGCAAATATAGATCAATTGCAGGATCTCAATACTAGGTCTTACATAAGTGGCTGGCTGACAATAAAGCCATCATGGATGTGAAGAACCAGGACGAGCAATGTTTTAAGTTGGCGGTTTTGGCGTAAATACGCCACGAATGTGTAGACCTTTAAAGTGCTGAACGGGTGACCAAGTACCAGCGATGGGATACGAGTTAACGTTTGAAGGATTGATTTCCCAGTGAATTTCAAGAACATAACTACATTTGAGAAAAACAATCCGAATATATTCATCAACGTGAATGGTTAAGAAAAGAAAAAGACCCACTGAAGATTTCGAACACCGAGAAAAGAAAACTGAATGTGGACTTTTTGAAGAAAGAGAAAGACGGATTGACACATTGTTTTGTGTATTTGTTTATTTTTTCGTCGTGCTTTGTTTTTTTCCAATGGCATGGTCAGTTTGTTTTCGACATGTGAGTTTAAATATCCCTTTGGTATCTTTCGCTTCTCTTTTAATCACTTCCAAAGTGACCCAATCCCAGCAAAAAGAGTAAGGTAATAAGAAGATAACTGCGAATGTAAAGATGCCGGATCAAAGGGCCTGCCAAGATTTTAAAAACCATATGAGATCAATGAAGGTTCCATTAATTCGTAGAGTACGCAGAAATTGTGACGGATCGTAGTGAAAAAAATTAAAGATTTTGTAAAAAAAATCAAGGAAGAGAAAGATATCTCGGCCGAACAAATCATGAGTCGCTGGTGCCGAATGAATGACTGCAAACCAGACACCCCAAACCCTACCAGAAAATCACGCACCGTCCAGAATCTGCTATATCATTAAGTGCTTTGTCGACAAGGTGTTAACTAGAGAACCACTTTGTTATACAAATTGTACAATGCAGAATGAGAGGGAATATGTGGCCAAGATCTTTGTGGATGAACTTAAAGAAGATTTTTGAGCTTTGTACCAGAAAGATGAATATCGAATGTCCAAAGAGATATCGGAGGAGAATTATCAACGGGTCTAGAGTATATAAGTGCTAATGGCCATTTAAGAGGCAATGTCTACCTTTGTCTCTGGTACCTAGGGCAACGGTGAGAATGTCTTAGTTTGGCCATCCGGCCCATTAAAGATTTCAATAACTTTCTTATTGACCTTAGTCTAAACTTTGGATTTATGGTCAGTCGGGTAATTGGAGATATCGTGCCACTGATACACATTTTTTATATGTATTTGTAAATGTCTGAGGTATGAATATTGCAAACGAGACTGTTAGTATTGTGTTTGAAGCAGATTGTGGCTCGCGTTCCGTATTGGGGTTTGAGGTGGTCTTATTCAAAATCAGTCATCAATGTTTTAGCAGGTCCAAAATCTCAAAACTTTGTCAAATACCAACTTGGCTCGTGTCCTGTGATTATAGCGAATAATTCCTTAAATATAGTCCGTTTCTTGAATTGGGGACGATTGCTAGTTTTAAAGCGTTCGTATTGTTACGGAAACCATCACGGTTCCGGATATTTTCTATGCCTTTTGCAAACACTTTCATCATCCTACTGAATACTTTTTTAAATGTGGCCTAAAGTTCGGCTCGGAGTTCCGTTTTCTTGTCAATGTAAGGTTTTCTCCGTAGGCTTTGGTTGAAAATGATAACTTTATGTATTTTCCTAAGTTTCAACCCCCGGGCCAGATACATCTTTAAGTTCACATGATGCACCACATATGTTGACTTGTTCTGAAGATTAGCTACATGTCCTTGATTTTACTCCATTAATTTGCCAAGATTGTGGAGCCAGTGGAAAATCATTGTGGTAACCCTTCTTTGACTATCATATCTTCATCCTTCCCTTTAAGAGGAACTGTGATGTAACAATCAATTACTTTTTACTTTCTGTGACCACCATTGATCAATCCAGGCAATCTGTCGCGTGTTCTATATTCTTTTCGAATCATCAATTCATCGAACACAAACATGACAAAAGACAGTACATTTATCTTTTCCTCAGCCAAGGTATTTTAATTTCGACGCAGTAAAGGCCAGTAAGATTGGGTGACCATTCCCCAATATCATAAATGTAGTCTTCGCAAATTAAAGTGTGTGTTTAATTTTTTCAGCTTATATTTTCAATCCGAGATTTACCGCAGTCCAGTATCCTAAAAAAAACTTCTACTGCAAGTAATGCATTACAATTTTAGCATTGAGGCTGGGTAGGTAGTCGCAAATTCATGTTAGCTGGGTAGTCGTTTCTAATGTAACTCCTTTGATATAGCGAGCCCGAAGTTGGAAATCATTCGGATGATTCACAATACACTCTTACTTTCGCCTGTCCACTAGTTCCCTTATGGTTTTGTTCCTACCATTTCTTCGAATTGTGTTTTACATTGTACAATTTCGGTTCAAGGGAAAATTTCTCCAAACACTTTCTATACACTACAAATGGAACTTTCCTTCATCTCACATGGTTTTGAAAATCTTGGTAGGTTCCTTAATCCGGCACCGTTACATTCGCAGTCATCTTTTTATTACAGTATTCCCGTTGCTAGGTTAGGGTCTGTTCACTTTGGAAGTAATTAAACCAGAGGCAAAAGATACCAAAGGGATATTTAAACTCACAAGTCGAAAAAAAAACTGACCATGACACGGCAAAATACAAAACATGACAAAAATACATGACAAAAATACATGACGAGTACACAAAACACAAAACATAGAAAAATTAAGACTGAGCAAAAGGAACCCATCAAAACCCGGGGGCGATCGCAGGTTCTTCAGAATGGAAAACAGATCATGTTCCACACGTGACACCCGTCGTGTAACTCCTATATAATTTGTTATAAGCTATATCAATTGATTCGGCATCACGCAATAGCTGATTGGCGATTGACTGTTATCTAACCCTAAGAGAGCACCAAATTAATAATTTATTTTGACCCTTTAACAAGTTCTTGAGTGGAATCGTGATTTGACAACAGTAGATTTACGCAACCACAGTAACATCGAACTACTACCTGGTATATAAGTTTGAAACACCTAGATATTATGGCTGTGCACAGTTTTATAAACTATATAGATATACACATGGATATGCAGATGTAATATAAATATGAAATCTTCGAGCTCCTTTTGACCCTTTAACACGGTCTTGAGTGGAGTTGTGATTTGACGGCAGTAGATTTACGCAACCACAGTAACATAGAACTACTACCGGGTATATTTCCTCGCGTCTTCAGGAAGGTGTTTTTATACTAGACTAGAGAATTGAATATACTGAAAATGAGTTTCTGGCGTATATATTGCCGCGGTGCTTGACACTACAAATGATGGGTATGAGTCGAATGAAGTCAAATGGAGAGGACTAGGAAGTGTTTATAAAAAAGAGTGTAAAGAGTAGAGTAATGATCAGGAGTATTGAATAATATCCAATCCAGTCCAATATCATGAAAAGCCTTCTACTGGAAGTAACGCATTAGACTTTCACCTTTAGCATTTGGTGCTGGTTAGATAGTCGCGTATTCACGTTAGTTTGGTAGTCACGTCTACTTGAACTCCTTTGATGTAGAAAGCCCTAAATTGGAAATCATCGGGAGGATTCAAAATGTGTTCTTCCTTTCGTCTGTCACTATCTTTATTATAGTTATGTTATTCCCATTTCTCCGAATAGTGTTTTTACTTTACACAATTCCGGGTCAAGAGAAATTTCTATAAACAATTTCTGTGTGAACATGTTTTTTTGTATGTTTTAAAAATGTTATCAGATGGTCAACTTTTTGATGAAGTGACGTTTTGATTAACATTATAAAAACAAAAAAGTTTGTAGACAAATTCGTTTTATTTAAAGGGGAGTTGGTTCAAAGTTGCGGTCCGATACCCTACTCTACCCTAACTTTCAACTTTCCACACTAGGTGCAAATGAAAGTTGGGACCCTTAGGCGCGTTTGATTAAAAAATCCAGGTGGGGTATGGCACGGATTTTTTTTTTAAATTGGTTCAAAGTTGGGGTCCGACACCCTACCCTACCCTAACTTTCAAAGTTAATAAAAATTTTCCTATGGCACAACTTTTTTCCACACTAGGTGCAAATGAAAGTTGGGACCCTTAGGCGTGCTTGACTAAAAAATCCAGGTGGGGTATAGCACGGATTTTTTTTTAAATTGGTCCAAAGTATGGGTCCGACACCCTACCCTACCCTAACTTTCAAAGTTAACAAAAATTTTCCTACGGCAATACTTTTTTCCACACTAGCTGCAAATGAAAGTTGGGACCCTTAGGCGTGCTTGACTAAAAAATCCAGGTGGGGTATAGCACGGATTTATTTTTTTATTGGTCCAAATTTTGGGTCCGACACCATACCCTACCCTAACTTTCAAAGTTAATAAAAATTTTCCTCCGGCAATACTTTTTTCCACACTAGGTGCAAATGAAAGTTAGGACCCTTAGGCGTGCTTGACTAAAAAATCCAGGTGGGGTATAGCACGGATTTTTTTTTTTAAATTGGTCCAAAGTTGGGGTCCGACACCCTACCCTACCCTAACTTTCAAAGTTAATAAAAATTTTCCTACGGCAATACTTTTTTCCACACTAGGTGCAAATGAAAGTTGGGACCCTTAGGCGTGCTTGACTAAAAAATCCAGGTGGGGTATAGCACGGTTTTTTTTTTTAAATTGGTCCAAAGTTGGGGTCCGACACCCTACCCTACCCTAACTTTCAAAGTTAATAAAAATTTTCCTACGGCAATACTTTTTTCCACACTAGGTGCAAATGAAAGTTGGGACCCTTAGGCGTGCTTGACTAAAAAATCCAGGTGGGGTATAGCACGGATTTTTTTTTAAATTGGTCCAAAGTTGGGGTCCGACACCCTACCCTACCCTAACTTTCAAAGTTAATAAAATTTTTCCTACGGCAATACTTTTTTCCACACTAGGTGCAAATGAAAGTTGGGACCCTTAAGGTAGATCATAAGTATATACTTTTTGAGATAGAATTTTCTTATACTTTGCCAAAAGGAAGATTTTACTATGCTTTTTTCAAAAATATAATAAAAAGTATGGGTCACCGTGCTATTTTCCAAGCTATGAGTCGTTGAAAATTGCCTAAATTTGGTTAGATTGTTCATGAAAAAACACATTTGTGTGCATAAAAAAAATTCTATGTGATAGAATATTGAAATAAATTGTAAGAAGATAGGTTTTATAATATGTTTTAAGAAAATAAAAAGAAAAAATGGTGTCACCGAACTTGTTTTCTTGCTACATGTAAAAATTAAAAATTTCCCTATCAGTCCAGTATATATTTTTTACTAAAAGAGTTATCTCCCCTTAAATGGCTTATTTGAAAGAAATGATTCTAAAAACACAAAATTTGATATTTGTTTAAATATTTTGATTAATACAATAAGTCACCAAGTTTTCCTTATATAAATAAACAATCTAACCATTAAATTGCAAATCTGTCTTCAAATTTGCAGATTTGGGCAAATAACTAGACCATTTTTGTACTGAGATTGTACAATCCAAGATGGCGGTATTCCATGAATCTACCTTAAGCGTGCTTGACTAAAAAATCCAGGTGGGGTATAACACGGTTTTTTTTTTTAAATTGGTCCAAAGTTGGGGTCCGACACCCTACCCTACCCTTACTTTCAAAGTTAATAAAAATTTTCCTACGGCAATACTTTTTTCCACACTAGGTGCAAATGAAAGTTGGGACCCTTAGGCGTGCATGACTAAAAAATCCAGGTTGGGTATAGCACGGATTTTTTTTTAAATTGGTCCAAAGTTGGGGTCCGACACCCTACCCTACCCTAACTTTCAAAGTTAATAAAAATTTTCCTACGGCAATACTTTTTTCCACACTAGGTGCAAATGAAAGTTGGGACCCTTAGGCGTGCTTGACTAAAAAATCCAGGTGGGGTATAGCACGGTTTTTTTTTAAAAATTGGTCCAAAGTTGGGGTCCGACACCCTACCCTACCCTAACTTTCAAAGTTAATAAAAATTTTCCTACGGCAATACTTTTTTCCACACTAGGTGCAAATGAAAGTTGGGACCCTTAGGCGTGCTTGACTAAAAAATCCAGGTGGGGTATAGCACGGATTTTTTTTTAAATTGGTCCAAAGTTGGGGTCCGACACCCTACCCTACCCTAACTTTCAAAGTTAATAACATTTTTCCTACGGCAATACTTTTTTCCACACTAGGTGCAAATGAAAGTTAGGACCCTTAAGGTAGATCATAAGTATATACTTTTTGAGATAGAATTTTCTTATACTTTGCCAAAAGGAAGATTTTACTATGCTTTTTTCAAAAATATAATAAAAAGTATGGGTCACCGTGCTATTTTCCAAGCTATGAGTCGTTGAAAATTGCCTAAATTTGGTTAGATTGTTCATGAAAAAACACATTTGTGTGCATAAAAAAAATTCTATGTGATAGAATATTGAAATAAATTGTAAGAAGATAGGTTTTATAATATGTTTTAAGAAAATAAAAAGAAAAAATGGTGTCACCGAACTTGTTTTCTTGCTACATGTAAAAATTAAAAATTTCCCTATCAGTCCAGTATATATTTTTTACTAAAAGAGTTATCTCCCCTTAAATGGCTTATTTGAAAGAAATGGTTCTAAAAACACAAAATTTGATATTTGTTTAAATATTTTGATTAATACAATAAGTCACCAAGTTTTACTTATATAAATAAACAATCTAACCATTAAATTGCAAATCTGTCTTCAAATTTGCAGATTTGGGCAAATAACTAGACCATTTTTGTACTGAGATTGTACAATCCAAGATGGCGGTATTCCATGAATCTACCTTAAGCGTGCTTGACTAAAAAATCCAGGTGGGGTATAACACGGTTTTTTTTTTAAATTGGTCCAAAGTTGGGGTCCGACACCCTACCCTACCCTTACTTTCAAAGTTAATAAAAATTTTCCTACGGCAATACTTTTTTCCACACTAGATGCAAATGAAAGTTGGGACCCTTAGGCGTGCATGACTAAAAAATCCAGGTTGGGTATAGCACGGATTTTTTTTTAAATTGGTCCAAAGTTGGGGTCCGACACCCTACCCTACCCTAACTTTCAAAGTTAATAAAAATTTTCCTACGGCAATACTTTTTTCCACACTAGCTGCAAATGAAAGTTGGGACCCTTAGGCGTGCTTGACTAAAAAATTCAGGTGGGGTATAGCACGGATTTTTTTTTAAATTGGTCCAAAGTTGGGGTCCGACACCCTACCCTACCCTAACTTTCAAAGGTAATAAAAATTTTCCTACGGCAATACTTTTTTCCACACTAGCTGCAAATGAAAGTTGGGACCCTTAGGCGTGCTTGACTAAAAAATCCAGGTGGGGTATAGCACTGATTTTTTTTTTAAATTGGTCCAAAGTTGGGGTCCGACACCCTACCCTACCCTAACTTTCAAAGGTAATAAAGATTTTCCTACGGCAATACTTTTTTCCACACTAGGTGCAAATGAAAGTTGGATCCCTCAGGCGTGCTTGACTAAAAAATCCAGGTGGGGTATAGCACGGATTTTTCTTAAAAATGATCCAAAGTTGGGGTCCGACACCCTACCCTACCCTAACTTTCAAAGTTAATAAAAATTTTCCTACGGCAATACTTGTTTCCACACTAGGTGCAAATGAAAGTTGGGACCCTTAGGCGTGCTAGACTAAAAAATCCAGGTGGGGTATAGCACGGTTTTTTTTTAAATTGGTCCAAAGTTGGGGTCCGACACCCTACCCTACCCTAACTTTCAAAGTTAATAAAAATTTTCCTATGGCAATGCTTTTTTCCACACTAGGTGCAAATGAAAGTTGGGACCCTTAGGCGTGCTTGACTAAAAAATCCAGGTGGGGTATAGCACGGATTTTTTTTTTAATTGGTCCAAAGTTGGGGTCCGACACCCTACCCTACCCTAACTTTCAAAGGTAATAAAAAATTTCCTACGGCAATACTTTTTTCCACACTAGGTGCAAATGAAAGTTGGGACCCTTAGGCGTGCTTGACTAAAAAATCCAGGTGGGGTATAGCACGGATTTTTTTTTAAATTGGTCCAAAGTTGGATCCGACACCCTACCCTACCCTAACTTTCAAAGTTAATAAAAATTTTCCTACGGCAATACTTTTTTCCACACTAGCTGCAAATGAAAGTTGGGACCCTTAGGCGTGCTTGACTAATAAATTCAGGTGGGGTATAGCACGGATTTTTTTTCAAATTGGTCCAAAGTTGGGGTCCGACACCCTACCCTACCCTAACTTTCAAAGGTAATAAAAATTTTCCTACGGCAATACTTTTTTCCACACTAGCTGCAAATGAAAGTTGGGACCCTTAGGCGTGCTTGACTAAAAAATCCAGGTGGGGTATAGCACGGATTTTTTTTTTAAATTGGTCCAAAGTTGGGGTCCGACACCCTACCCTATCCTTACTTTCAAAGGTAATAAAAATTTTCCTACGGCAATACTTTTTTCCACACTAGGTGCAAATGAAAGTTGGGACCCTTAGGCGTGCTTGACTAAAAAATCCAGGTGGGGTATAGCACGTTTTTTTTTTTTTAAATTGGTCCAAAGTTGGGGTCCGACACCCTACCCTACCCTAACTTTCAAAGTAAATAAAAATTTTCCTACGGCAATACTTTTTTCCACACTAGCTGCAAATGAAAGTTAGGACCCTTAGGCGTGCTTGACTAAAAAGTATAGGTGGGGTATAGAACGGATTTTTGTTTAAATTGGTCCAAAGTTGGGGTCCGACACCCTACTCTACCCTAACTTTCAAAGGTAATAAAAAATTTCCTACGGCAATACTTTTTTCCACACTAGGTGCAAATGAAAGTTGGGACCCTTAGGCGTGCTTGACTAAAAAATCCAGGTGGGGTATAGCACGGATTTTTTTTTAAATTGGTCCAAAGTTGGATCCGACACCCTACCCTACCTTAACTTTCAAAGTTAATAAAAATTTTCCTACGGCAATACTTTTTTCCACACTAGCTGTAAATGAAAGTTGGGACCCTTAGGCGTGCTTGACTAAAAAATCCAGGTGGGGTATAGCACGGATTTTTTTTTAAATTGGTCCAAAGTTGGATCCGACACCCTACCCTACCCTAACTTTCAAAGGTAATAAAAATTTTCCTACAACAATACTTTTTTCCACACTAGCTGCAAATGAAAGTTGAGACCCTTAGGCGTGCTTGACTAAAAAATCCAGGTGGGGTATAGCACGGATTTTTTTTTAAATTGGTCCAAAGTTGGATCCGACACCCTACCCTACCCTAGCTTTCAAAGTTAATAAAAATTTTCCTACGGCTATACTTTTTCCACATTAGCTGCAAATGAAAGTTGGGACCCTTAGGCGTGCTTGACTAAAAAAAATCCAGGTGGGGTATAGCTCGGATTTTTTTTTTTAAATTGGTCTAAAGTTGGGGTCCGACACCCTACCCTACCCTAACTTTCAAAGGTAATAAAAATTTTCCTACGGCAATACTTTTTTCCACACTAGGTGCAAATGAAAGTTGGGACCATTAGGCGTGCTTGACTAAAAAATCCAGGTGGGGTATAGCACGGATTTTTTTTTAAATTGGTCCAAAGTTGGGGTCCGACACCCTACCCTACCCTAACTTTCAAAGGTAATAAAAATTTTTCTTACGGCAATACTTTTTTCCACACTAGGTGCAAATGAAAGTTGGGACCCTTAGGCGTGCTTGACTAAAAAATCCAGGTGGGGTATAGCACGGATTTTTTTTTAAATTGGTCCAAAGTTGGGGTCCGACACCCTACCCTACCCTAACTTTCAAAGTTAATAAAAACTTTCCTACGGCAATACTTTTTTCCACACTAGCTGCAAATGAAAGTTGGGACCCTTAGGCGTGCTTGACTAATAAATCCAGGTGGGGTATAGCACGGATTTTTTTTTTAAATTGGTCCAAAGTTGGGGTCCGACACCCTACCCTACCCTAACTTTCAAAGGTAATAAACATTTTCCTACGGCAATACTTTTTTCCACACTAGGTGCAAATGAAAGTTGGGACCCTTAGGCGTGCTTGACTAAAAAATCCAGGTGGGGTATAGCACGGATTTTTTTTTAAATTGGTCCAAAGTTGGGGTCCGACACCCTACCCTACCCTAACTTTCAAAGTTAATAAAAACTTTCCTACGGCAATACTTTTTTCCACACTAGCTGCAAATGAAAGTTGGGACCCTTAGGCGTGCTTGACTAATAAATCCAGGTGGGGTATAGCACGGATTTTTTTTTTAAATTGGTCCAAAGTTGGGGTCCGACACCCTACCCTACCCTAACTTTCAAAGGTAATAAACATTTTCCTACGGCAATACTTTTTTCCACACTAGGTGCAAATGAAAGTTGGGACCCTTAGGCGTGCTTGACTAAAAAATCCAGGTGGGGTATAGCACGTTTTTTTTTTTTTAAATTGGTCCAAAGTTGGGGTCCGACACCCTACCCTACCCTAACTTTCAAAGTTAATAAAAATTTTCCTATAGCAATACTTTTTTCCACACTAGCTGCAAATGAAAGTTAGGACCCTTAGGCGTGCTTGACTAAAAAATCCAGGTGGGGTATAGCACGGATTTTTTTTTAAATTGGTCCAAAGTTGGGGTCCGACACCCTACCCTACCCTAACTTTCAAAGGTAATAAAAATTTTCCTACGGCAATACTTTTTTCCACACTAGGTGCAAATGAAAGTTGGGACCCTTAGGCGTGCTTGACTAAAAAATCCAGGTGGGGTATAGCACGGATTTTTTTTTAAATTGGTCCAAAGTTGGATCCGACACCCTACCCTACCCTAACTTTCAAAGTTAATAACAATTTTCCTACGGCAATACTTTTTTCCACACTAGCTGCAAATGAAAGTTTGGACCCTTAGGCGTGCTTGACTAATAAATCCAGGTGGGGTATAGCACGGATTTATTTTTTAAATTGGTCCAAAGTTGGGGTCCGACACCCTACCCTACCCTAACTTTCAAAGGTAATCAAAATTTTCCTACGGCAATACTTTTTTCCACACTAGGTGCAAATGAAAGTTGGGACCCTGAGGCGTGTTTGACTAAAAAATCCAGGTGGGGTATAGGACGTTTTTTTTTTTTTAAATTGGTCCAAAGTTGGGGTCCGACACCCTACCCTACCCTAACTTTCAAAGTTGATAAAAATTTTCCTACGGCAATACTTTTTTCCACACTAGGTGCAAATGAAATTTGGGACCCTTAGGCGTGCTTGACTAAAAAATCCAGGTGGGGTATAGCACGGATTTTTTGTTTAAATTGGTCCAAAGTTGGGGTCCGACACCCTACCCTACCCTAACTTTCAAAGTTAATAAAAATTTTCCTACGGCAATACTTTTTTCCACACTAGCTGCAAATGAAAGTTGGGACCCTTAGGCGTGCTTGACTAAAAAATTCAGGTGGGGTATAGCACGGATTTTTTTTAAAATTGGTCCAAAGTTGGGGTCCGACACCCTACCCTACCCTAACTTTCAAAGGTAATGCAAATTTTCCTACAGCAATACTTTTTTCCACACTAGGTGCAAATGAAAGTTGGGACCTTTAGGCGTGCTTGACTAAAAAATCCGGGTGGGGTATAGCACGGATTTTTTTTTAAATTGGTCCAAAGTTGGGGTCCGACACCCTACCCTACCCTAACTTTCAAAGGTAATAAAAATTTTCCTACGGCAATACTTTTTTCCACACTAGCTGCAACTGAAAGTTGGGACCCTTAGGCGTGCTTGACTAAAAAATCCAGGTGGGGTATAGCACGGATTTTTTTAAAAATTGGTCTAAAGTTGGGGTCCGACACCCTACCCTACCCTAACTTTCAAAGGTAATAAAAATTTTCCTACGGCAATACTTTTTTCCACACTAGGTGCAAATGAAAGTTGGGACCCTTAGGCGTGCTTGACTAAAAAATCCAGGTGGGGTATAGCACGGATTTTTTTTTAAATTGGTCCAAAGTTGGGGTCCGACACCCTACCCTACCCTAACTTTCAAAGTTAATAAAAACTTTCCTACGGCAATACTTTTTTCCACACTAGCTGCAAATGAAAGTTGGGACCCTTAGGCGTGCTTGACTAATAAATCCAGGTGGGGTATAGCACGGATTTTTTTTTTTAAATTGGTCCAAAGTTGGGGTCCGACACCCTATCCTACCCTAACTTTCAAAGGTAATAAACATTTTCCTACGGCAATACTTTTTTCCACACTAGGTGCAAATGAAAGTTGGGACCCTTAGGCGTGCTTGACTAAAAAATCCAGGTGGGGTATAGCACGTTTTTTTTTTTTTAAATTGGTCCAAAGTTGGGGTCCGACACCCTACCCTACCCTAACTTTCAAAGTTAATAAAAATTTTCCTACGGCAATACTTTTTTCCACACTAGCTGCAAATGAAAGTTAGGACCCTTAGGCGTGCTTGACTAAAAAATCCAGGTGGGGTATAGCACGTTTTTTTTTTTTAAATTGGTCAAAAGTTGGGGTCCGACACCCTACCCTACCCTAACTTTCAAAGTTAATAAAAATTTTCCTACGGCAATACTTTTTCCACACTAGCTGCAAATGAAATTTGGGACCCTTAGGCGTGCTTGACTAAAACATTCAGGTGGGGTATAGCACGGATTTTTTTTTAAATTGGTCCAAAGTTGGGGTCCGACACCCTACCCTACCCTAACTTTCAAAGGTAATAAAACTTTTCCTACGGCAATACTTTTTTCCACACTAGGTGCAAATGGAAGTTGGGACCCTTAGGCGTGCTTGACTAAAAAATTCAGGTGGGGTATAGCACGGATTTTTTTTTAAATTGGTCCAAAGTTGGGGTCCGACACCCTACCCTACCTTAACTTTCAAAGTTAATAAAAATTTTCCTACGGCAATACTTTTTTCCACACTAGCTGCAAATGAAAGTTGGGACCCTGAGGCGTGCTTGACTAATAAATCCAGGTGGTGTATAGCACGGATTTTTTTTTTAAATTGGTCCAAAGTTGGGGTCCGACACCCTACCCTACCCTAACTTTCAAAGGTAATAAAAATTTTCCTACGGCAATACTTTTTTCCACACTAGGTGCAAATGAAAGTTGGGACCCTTAGGCGTGCTTGACTAAAAAACCAGGTGGGGTATAGCACGGATTTTTTTTTAAATTGGTCCAAAGTTGGGGTCCGACACCCTACCCTACCCTAACTTTCAAAGTTAATAAAAAATTTCCTACGGCAATACTTTTTTCCACACTAGCTGCAAATGAAAGTTGGGACCCTTAGGCGTGCTTGACTAAAAAATCCAGGTGGGGTATAGCACGGATTTTTTTTTTAAATTGGTCCAAAGTTGGGGTCCGACACCCTACCCTACCCTAACTTTCAAAGGTAATAAAAATTGTCCTACGGCAATACTTTTTTCCACACTAGGTGCAAATGAAAGTTGGGACCCTAAGGCGTGCTTGACTAAAAAATCCAGGTGGGGTATAGCACGGATTTTTTTTTAAATTGGTCCAAAGTTGGGGTCCGACACCCTACCCTACCCTAACTTTCAAAGTTAATAAAAATTTTCCTACGGCAATACTTTTTTCCACACTAGCTGCAAATGAAAGTTGGGACCCTTAGGCGTGCTTGACTAAAAAATCCAGGTGGGGTATAGCACGGATTTTTTTTTTAAATTGGTCCAAAGTTGGGGTCCGACACCCTACCCTACCCTAACTTTCAAAGGTAATAAAAATTTTCCTACGGCAATACTTTTTTCCACACTAGCTGCAAATGAAAGTTGGGACCCTTAGGCGTGCTTGACTAATAAATCCAGGTGGGGTATAGCACGGATTTTTTTTTTAAATTGGTCCAAAGTTGGGGTCCGACACCCTACCCTACCCTAACTTTCAAAGGTAATAAAAATTTTCCTACGGCAATACTTTTTTACACACTAGGTGCAAATTAAAGTTGGGACCCTTAGGCGTGCCTGACTAAAAAATCCAGGTGGGGTATAGCACGTTTTTTTTTTTAAATTGGTCCAAAGTTGGGGTCCGACACCCTACCCTACCCTAACTTTCAAAGTTAATAAAAATTTTCCTACGGCAATACTTTTTTCCACACTAGCTGCAAATGAAAGTTGGGACCCTTAGGCGTGCTTGACTAAAAAATCCAGGTGGGGTATAGCACGGATTTTTTTTTAAATTGGTCCAAAGTTGGGGTCCGACACCCTACCCTACCCTAACTTTCAAAGGTAATAAAAATTTTCCTACGGCAATACTTTTTTCCACACTAGCTGCAAATGAAAGTTGGGACCCTTAGGCGTGCTTGACTAATAAATCCAGGTGGGGTATAGCACGGATTTTGTTTTTAAATTGGTCCAAAGTTGGGGTCCGACACCCTACCCTACCCTAACTTTCAAAGGTAATAAAAATTTTCCTACGGCAATACTTTTTTACACACTAGGTGCAAATGAAAGTTGGGACCCTTAGGCGTGCCTGACTAAAAAATCCAGGTGAGGTATAGCACGTTTTTTTTTTTAAATTGGTCCAAAGTTGGGGTCCGACACCCTACCCTACCCTAACTTTCAAAGTTAATAAAAATTTTCCTACGGCAATACTTTTTTCCACACTAGCTGCAAATGAAAGTTAGGACCCTTAGGCGTGCTTGACTAAAAAATCCAGGTGGGGTATAGCACGGATTTTTTTTTAAATTGGTGCAAAGTTGGGGTCCGACACCCTACCCTACCCTAACTTTCAAAGTTAATAAAAATTTTCCTACGGCAATACTTTTTTCCACACTAGGTGCAAATGAAAGTTGGGACCCTTAGGCGTGCTTGACTAAAAAATCCAGGTGGGGTATAGCACGTTTTTTTTTTTAATTGGTCCAAAGTTGGGGTCCGACACCTTACCCTACCCTAACTTTCAAAGTTAATAACAATTTTCCTACGGCAATACTTTTTTCCACACTAGCTGCAAATGAAAGTTGGGACCCTTAGGCGTGCTTGACTAAAAAATCCAGGTGGGGTATAGCACGGATTTTTTTTTAAATTGGTCCAAAGTTGGGGTCCGACACCCTACCCTACCCTAACTTTAAAAGTTAATAAAAATTTTCCTACGGCAAAAGTTTTTTCCACACTAGGTGCAAATAAAAGGTGAGACCCTTAGGCGTGCTTGACTAAAAAATCCAGGTGGGGTATAGCACGGATTTTTTTTTAAATTGGTCCAAAGTTGGGGTCCGACACCCTACCCTACCCTAACTTTCAAAGTTAATAAAAGTTTTCCTACGGCAATACTTTTTTCCACACTAGCTGCAAATGAAAGTTGGGACCCTTAGGCGTGCTTGACTAAAAAATCCAGGTGGGGTATAGCACGGATTTTTTTTTAAATTGGTCCAAAGTTGGGGTCCGACACCCTACCCTACCCTAATTTTCAAAGGTAATAAAAATTTTCCTACGGCAATACTTTTTTCCACACTAGGTGCAAATGAAAGTTGGGACCCTTAGGCGTGCTTGACTAAAAAATCCAGGTGGGGTATAGCACGGATTTTTTTTTAGATTGGTCGAAGATGGGGTCCGACACCTTACCCTACCCTAACTTTCAAAGGTAATAAAAATTTTCCTACGGCAATACTTTTTTCCACACTAGGTGCAAATGAAAGTTGGGACCCTTAGGCGTGCTTGACTAAAAAATCCAGGTGGGGTATAGCACGGATTTTTTTTTAAATTGGTCCAAAGTTGGGGTCCGACACCCTACCCTACCCTAACTTTAAAAGTTAATAAAAATTTTCCTACGGCAAAAGTTTTTTCCACACTAGGTGCAAATAAAAGGTGAGACCCTTAGGCGTGCTTGACTAAAAAATCCAGGTGGGGTATAGCACGGATTTTTTTTTAAATTGGTCCAAAGTTGGGGTCCGACACCCTACCCTACCCTAACTTTCAAAGTTAATAAAAGTTTTCCTACGGCAATACTTTTTTCCACACTAGCTGCAAATGAAAGTTGGGACCCTTAGGCGTGCTTGACTAAAAAATCCAGGTGGGGTATAGCACGGATTTTTTTTTAAATTGGTCCAAAGTTGGGGTCCGACACCCTACCCTACCCTAATTTTCAAAGGTAATAAAAATTTTCCTACGGCAATACTTTTTCCACACTAGGTGCAAATGAAAGTTGGGACCCTTAGGCGTGCTTGACTAAAAAATCCAGGTGGGGTATAGCACGGATTTTTTTTTAGATTGGTCGAAAGTTGGGGTCCGACACCTTACCCTACCCTAACTTTCAAAGGTAATAAAAATTTTCCTACGGCAATACTTTTTTCCACACTAGGTGCAAATGAAAGTTGGGACCCTTAGGCGTGCTTGACTAAAAAATCCAGGTGGGGTATAGCACGGATTTTTTTTTTAAATTGGTCCAAAGTTGGGGTCCGACACCCTACCCTACCCTAACTTTCAAAGTTAATAAAAATTTTCCTACGACAATACTTTTTTCCACACTAGCTGCAAATGAAAGTTGGGACCCTTAGGCGTGCTTGACTAAAAAATCCAGGTGGGGTATTGCACGGATTTTTTTTTAAATTGGTCCAAAGGTGGGGTCCGACACCCTACCCTACCCTAACTTTCAAAGGTAATAAAAATTTTCCTACGGCAATACTTTTTTCCACACTAGCTGCAAATGAAAGTTGGGACCCTTAGGCGTGCTTGACTAAACAATCCAGGTGGGGTATAGCACGGATTTTTTTTTAAATTGGTCCAAAGTTGGGGTCCGACACCCTACCCTACCCTAACTTTCAAAGGTAATAAAAATTTTCCTACGGCAATACTTTTTTCCACACTAGGTGCAAATGAAAGTTGGGACCCTTAGGCGTGCTTGACTAATAAATCCAGGTGGGGTATAGCACGGATTTTTTTTTTAAATTGGTCCAAAGTTGGGGTCCGACATCCTATCCTACCCTAACTTTGAAAGGTAATAAAAATTTTCCTACGGCAATACTTTTTTCCACAATAGGTGCAAATGAAAGTTGGGACCCTTAGGCGTGCTTGACTAAAAAATCCAGGTGGGGTATAGCACGTTTTTTTTTTTAAATTGGTCCAAAGTTGGGGTCCGACACCCTACCCTACCCTAACTTTCAAAGTTAATAAAAATTTTCCTACGGCAATACTTTTTCCACACTAGGTGCAAATGAAAGTTGGGACCCTTAGGCGTGCTTGGCTAAAAAATCCAGGTGGGGTATAGAACGGATTTTTTGTTTAAATTGGTCCAAAGTTGGGGTCCGACACCCTACCCTACCCCAACTTTCAAACTTAATAAAAATTTTCCTACGGCAATACTTTTTTCCACACTACATGTAGCTGCAAATGAAAGTTGGGACCCTTAGGCGTGCTTGACTAAAAAATCCAGGTGGGGTATAGCACGGATTTTTTTAAAAATTGGTACAAAGTTGGGGTCCGACACCCTACCCTACCCTAACTTTCAAAGGTAATAAAAATTTTCCTACAGCAATACTTTTTTCCACACTAGGTGCAAATGAAAGTTGGGACCCTCAGGCGTGCTTGACTAAAAAATCCAGGTGGGGTATAGCACGGATTTTTTTTAAATTGGTCCAAAGTTGGGGTCCGACACCCTACCCTACCCTAACTTTCAAAGTTAATAAAACTTTTCCTACGGCAATACTTTTTTCCACACTAGCTGCAAATGAAAGTTGGGACCCTTAGGCGTGCTTGACTAAAAAATCCAGGTGGGGTATAGCACGGATTTTTTTTTAAATTGGTCCAAAGTTGGGGTCCGACACCCTACCCTACCCTAATTTTCAAAGGTAATAAAAATTTTCCTACGGCAATACTTTTTTCCACACTAGGTGCAAATGAAAGTTGGGACCCTTAGGCGTGCTTGACTAAACAATCCAGGTGGGGTATAGCACGGATTTTTTTTTAGATTGGTCGAAAGTTGGGGTCCGACACCCTACCCTACCCTAACTTTCAAAGGTAATAAAAATTTTCCTACGGCAATACTTTTTTCCACACTAGGTGCAAATGAAAGTTGGGACCCTTAGGCGTGCTTGACTAAAAAATCCAGGTGGGGTATAGCACGGATTTTTTTTTTTTAAATTGGTCCAAAGTTGGGGTCCGACACCCTACCCTACCCTAACTTTCAAAGTTAATAAAAAATTTCCTACGACAATACTTTTTTCCACACTAGCTGCAAATGAAAGTTGGGACCCTTAGGCGTGCTTGACTAAAAAATCCAGGTGGGGTATTGCACGGATGTTTTTTTAAATTGGTCCAAAGGTGGGGTCCGACACCCTACCCTACCCTAATTTTCAAAGGTAATAAAAATTTTCCTACGGCAATACTTTTTTCCACACTAGGTGCAAATGAAAGTTGGGACCCTTAGGCGTGCTTGACTAAAAAATCCAGGTGGGGTATAGCACGGATTTTTTTTTAGATTGGTCGAAAGTTGGGGTCCGACACCCTACCCTACCCTAACTTTCAAAGGTAATAAAAATGTTCCTACGGCAATACTTTTTCCACACTAGGTGCAAATGAAAGTTGGGACCCTTAGGCGTGCTTGACTAAAAAATCCAGGTGGGGTATAGCACGGATTTTTTTTTTAAATTGGTCCAAAGTTGGGGTCCGACACCCTACCCTACCCTAACTTTCAAAGTTAATAAAAATTTTCCTACGACAATACTTTTTTCCACACTAGCTGCAAATGAAAGTTGGGACCCTTAGGCGTGCTTGACTAAAAAATCCAGGTGGGGTATTGCACGGATGTTTTTTTAAATTGGTCCAAAGGTGGGGTCCGACACCCTACCCTACCCTAACTTTCAAAGGTAATAAAAATTTTCCTACGGCAATACTTTTTTCCACACTAGCTGCAAATGAAAGTTGGGACCCTTAGGCGTGCTTGACTAAAAAATCCAGGTGGGGTATAGCACGAATTTTTTTTTAAATTGGTCCAAAGTTGGGGTCCGACACCCTACCCTACCCTAACTTTCAAAGGTAATAAAAATTTTCCTACGGCAATACTTTTTTCCACACTAGGTGCAAATGAAAGTTGGGACCCTTAGGCGTGCTTGACTAATAAATCCAGGTGGGGTATAGCACGGATTTTTTTTTTAAATTGGTCCAAAGTTGGGGTCCGACACCCTACCCTACCCTAACTTTGAAAGGTAATAAAAATTTTCCTACGGCAATACTTTTTTCCACAATAGGTGCAAATGAAAGTTGGGACCCTTAGGCGTGCTTGACTAAAAAATCCAGGTGGGGTATAGCACGTTTTTTTTTTTAAATTGGTCCAAAGTTGGGGTCCGACACCCTACCCTACCTTAACTTTCAAAGTTAATAAAAATGTTCCTACGGCAATACTTTTTTCCACACTAGGTGCAAATGAAAGTTGGGACCCTTAGGCGTGCTTGGCTAAAAAATCCAGGTGGGGTATAGCACGTTTTTTTTTTTTAAATTGGTCCAAAGTTGGGGTCCGACACCCTACCCTACCCTAACTTTCAAAGTTAATAAAAATTTTCCTACGGCAATACTTTTTTCCACACTAGGTGCAAATGAAAGTTGGGACCCTTAGGCGTGCTTGACTAAAAAATCCAGGTGGGGTATAGCACGGATTTTTTGTTTAAATTGGTCCAAAGTTGGGGTCCGACACCCTACCCTACCCCAACTTTCAAACTTAATAAAAATTTTCCTACGGCAATACTTTTTTCCACACTAGCTGCAAATGAAAGTTGGGACCCTTAGGCGTGCTTGACTAAAAAATCCAGGTGGGGTATAGCACGGATTTTTTTTAAAATTGGTACAAAGTTGGGGTCCGACACCCTACCCTACCCTAACTTTCAAAGGTAATAAAAATTTTCCTACAGCAATACTTTTTTCCACACTAGGTGCAAATGAAAGTTGGGACCCTTAGGCGTGCTTGACTAAAAAATCCAGGTGGGGTATAGCACGGATTTTTTTTTTAAATTGGTCCAAAGTTGGGGTCCGACACCCTACCCTACCCTAACTTTCAAAGTTAATAAAAATTTTCCTACGACAATACTTTTTTCCACACTAGCTGCAAATGAAAGTTGGGACCCTTAGGCGTGCTTGACTAAAAAATCCAGGTGGGGTATTGCACGGATGTTTTTTTAAATTGGTCCAAAGGTGGGGTCCGACACCCTACCCTACCCTAACTTTCAAAGGTAATAAAAATTTTCCTACGGCAATACTTTTTTCCACACTAGCTGCAAATGAAAGTTGGGACCCTTAGGCGTGCTTGACTAAAAAATCCAGGTGGGGTATAGCACGGATTTTTTTTAAATTGGTCCAAAGTTGGGGTCCGACACCCTACCCTACCCTAACTTTCAAAGGTAATAAAAATTTTCCTACGGCAATACTTTTTTCCACACTAGGTGCAAATGAAAGTTGGGACCCTTAGGCGTGCTTGACTAATAAATCCAGGTGGGGTATAGCACGGATTTTTTTTTTAAATTGGTCCAAAGTTGGGGTCCGACACCCTACCCTACCCTAACTTTGAAAGGTAATAAAAATTTTCCTACGGCAATACTTTTTTCCACAATAGGTGCAAATGAAAGTTGGGACCCTTAGGCGTGCTTGACTAAAAAATCCAGGTGGGGTATAGCACGTTTTTTTTTTTAAATTGGTCCAAAGTTGGGGTCCGACACCCTACCCTACCCTTACTTTCAAAGTTAATAAAAATTTTCCTACGGCAATACTTTTTTCCACACTAGGTGCAAATGAAAGTTGGGACCCTTAGGCGTGCTTGGCTAAAAAATCCAGGTGGGGTATAGCACGTTTTTTTTTTTTAAATTGGTCCAAAGTTGGGGTCCGACACCCTACCCTACCCTAACTTTCAAAGTTAATAAAAATTTTCCTACGGCAATACTTTTTTCCACACTAGGTGCAAATGAAAGTTGGGACCCTTAGGCGTGCTTGACTAAAAAATCCAGGTGGGGTATAGCACGGATTTTTTGTTTAAATTGGTCCAAAGTTGGGGTCCGACACCCTACCCTACCCCAACTTTCAAACTTAATAAAAATTTTCCTACGGCAATACTTTTTTCCACACTAGCTGCAAATGAAAGTTGGGACCCTTAGGCGTGCTTGACTAAAAAATCCAGGTGGGGTATAGCACGGATTTTTTTTAAAATTGGTACAAAGTTGGGGTCCGACACCCTACCCTACCCTAACTTTCAAAGGTAATAAAAATTTTCCTACAGCAATACTTTTTTCCACACTAGGTGCAAATGAAAGTTGGGACCCTCAGGCGTGCTTGACTAAAAAATCCAAGTGGGGTATAGCACGGATTTTTTTTTAAATTGGTCCAAAGTTGGGGTCCGACACCCTACCCTACCCTAACTTTCAAAGTTAATACAAATTTTCCTACGGCAATACTTTTTTCCACACTAGCTGCAAATGAAAGTTGGGACCCTTAGGCGTGCTTGATTAGAAAATCCAGGTGGGGTAATGCACAGATTTTTTTTTTAAATTGGTCTAAAGGTGGGGTCCGACACCCTACCCTACCCTAACTTTCAAAGGTAATAAAAATTTTCCTACGGCAATACTTTTTTCCACACTAGCTGCAAATGAAAGTTGGGACCCTTAGGCGTGCTTGACTAAAAAATCCAGGTGGGGTATAGCACGGATTTTTTTTAAATTGGTCCAAAGTTGGGGTCCGACACCCTACCCTACCCTAACTTTCAAAGGTAATAAAAATTTTCCTACGGCAATACTTTTTTCCACACTAGGTGCAAATGAAAGTTGGGACCCTTAGGCGTGCTTGACTAATAAATCCAGGTGGGGTATAGCACGGATTTTTTTTTTTAAATTGGTCCAAAGTTGGGGTCCGACACCCTACCCTACCCTAACTTTGAAAGGTAATAAAAATTTTCCTACGGCAATACTTTTTTCCACAATAGGTGCAAATGAAAGTTGGGACCCTTAGGCGTGCTTGACTAAAAAATCCAGGTGGGGTATAGCACGTTTTTTTTTTTAAATTGGTCCAAAGTTGGGGTCCGACACCCTACCCTACCCTTACTTTCAAAGTTAATAAAAATTTTCCTACGGCAATACTTTTTTCCACACTAGGTGCAAATGAAAGTTGGGACCCTTAGGCGTGCTTGGCTAAAAAATCCAGGTGGGGTATAGCACGTTTTTTTTTTTTAAATTGGTCCAAAGTTGGGGTCCGACACCCTACCCTACCCTAACTTTCAAAGTTAATAAAAATTTTCCTACGGCAATACTTTTTTCC
Source organism: Mytilus californianus (assembly GCF_021869535.1). Lineage (NCBI taxonomy): Eukaryota > Metazoa > Mollusca > Bivalvia > Mytilida > Mytilidae > Mytilus > Mytilus californianus. Next base: position 496,301 of record NW_026262738.1, read on the forward strand.
ACACTAGGTGCAAATGAAAGTTGGGACCCTTAGGCGTGCTTGACTAAAAAATCCAGGTGGGGTATAGCACGGATTTTTTGTTTAAATTGGTCCAAAGTTGGGGTCCGACACCCTACCCTACCCCAACTTTCAAACTTAATAAAAATTTTCCTACGGCAATACTTTTTTCCACACTAGCTGCAAATGAAAGTTGGGACCCTTAGGCGTGCTTGACTAAAAAATCCAGGTGGGGTATAGCACGGATTTTTTTTAAAATTGGTACAAAGTTGGGGTCCGACACCCTACCCTACCCTAACTTTCAAAGGTAATAAAAATTTTCCTACAGCAATACTTTTTTCCACACTAGGTGCAAATGAAAGTTGGGACCCTCAGGCGTGCTTGACTAAAAAATCCAAGTGGGGTATAGCACGGATTTTTTTTTAAATTGGTCCAAAGTTGGGGTCCGACACCCTACCCTACCCTAACTTTCAAAGTTAATACAAATTTTCCTACGGCAATACTTTTTTCCACACTAGCTGCAAATGAAAGTTGGGACCCTTAGGCGTGCTTGATTAGAAAATCCAGGTGGGGTAATGCACAGATTTTTTTTTTAAATTGGTCTAAAGTTGGGGTCCGACACCCTACCCTACCCTAACTTTCAAAGGTAATAAAAATGTTCCTACGGCAATACTTTTTCCCACATTAGGTGCAAATGAAAGTTGGGATCCTTAGGCGTGCTTGACTAAAAAATCCAGGTGGGGTATAGCACGTTTTTTTTTTTAAATTGGTCCAAAGTTGGGGTCCGACACCCTACCCTACCCTAACTTTCAAAGTTAATAAAAATTTTCCTACGGCAATACTTTTTTCCACACTAGGTGCAAATGAAAGTTGGGACCCTTAGGCGTGCTTGACTAAAAAATACAGGTGGGGTATAGCACGAATTTTTTTTTTAAATTGGTCCAAAGTTGGGGTCCGACACCCTACCCTACCCTAACTTTCAAAGTTAATAAAAATTTTCCTACGGCAATACTTTTTTCCACACTAGCTGCAAATGAAATTTGGGACCCTTAGGCGTGCTTGACTAAAAAATTCAAGTGGGGTATAGCACGTTTTTTTTTTTAAATTGGTCCAAAGTTGGGGTCCGACACCCTACCCTACTCTAACTTTCAAAGGTAATAAAAATTTTCCTACGGCAATACTTTTTTCCACACTAGGTGCAAATGGAAGTTGGGACCCTTAGGCGTGCTTGACTAAAAAATCCAGGTGGGGTATAGCACGGATTTTTTTTTAAATTGGTCCAAAGTTGGGGTCCGACACCCTACCCTACCTTAACTTTCAAAGTTAATAAAAATTTTCCTACGGCAATACTTTTTTCCACACTAGCTGCAAATGAAAGTTGGGACCCTTAGGCGTGCTTGACTAATAAATCCAGGTGGGGTATAGCACGGATTTTTTTTTTAAATTGGTCCAAAGTTGGGGTCCGACACCCTACCCTACCCTAACTTTCAAAGGTAATAAAAATTTTCCTACGGCAATACTTTTTTCCACACTAGGTGCAAATGAAAGTTGGGACCCTTAGGCGTGCTTGACTAAAAAATCCAGGTGGGGTATAGCACGGATTTTTTTTTAAATTGGTCCAAAGTTGGGGTCCGACACCCTACCCTACCCTAACTTTCAAAGTTAATAAAAAATTTCCTACGGCAATACTTTTTTCCACACTAGCTGCAAATGAAAGTTGGGACCCTTAGGCGTGCTTGACTAAAAAATCCAGGTGGGGTATAGCACGGATTTTTTTTTTAAATTGGTCCAAAGTTGGGGTCCGACACCCTACCCTACCCTAACTTTCAAAGGTAATAAAAATTGTCCTACGGCAATACTTTTTTCCACACTAGCTGCAAATGAAAGTTGGGACCCTTAGGCGTGCTTGACTAAAAAATCCAGGTGGGGTATAGTACGGATTTTTTTTTTAAATTGGTCCAAAGTTGGGGTCCGACACCCTACCCTACCCTAACTTTCAAAGGTAATAAAAATTTTCCTACGGCAATACTTTTTTCCACACTAGCTGCAAATGAAAGTTGGGACCCTTAGGCGTGCTTGACTAATAAATCCAGGTGGGGTATAGCACGGATTTTTTTTTTAAATTGGTCCAAAGTTGGGGTCCGACACCCTACCCTACCCTAACTTTCAAAGGTAATAAAAATTTTCCTACGGCAATACTTTTTTACACACTAGGTGCAAATGAAAGTTGGGACCCTTAGGCGTGCTTGACTAAAAAATCCAGGTGGGGTATAGCACGTTTTTTTTTTTAAATTGGTCCAAAGTTGGGGTCCGACACCCTACCCTACCCTAACTTTCAAAGTTAATAAAAATTTTCCTACGGCAATACTTTTTTCCACACTAGCTGCAAATGAAAGTTAGGACCCTTAGGCGTGCTTGACTAAAAAATCCAGGTGGGGTATAGCACGGATTTTTTTTTAAATTGGTCCAAAGTTGGGGTCCGACACCCTACCCTACCCTAACTTTAAAAGGTAATAAAAATTTTCCTACGGCAAAACTTTTCTCCACCTTAGGTGCAAATGAAAGTTGGGACCCTTAGGCGTGCTTGACTAAAAAATCCAGGTGGGGTATAGCACGGATTTTTTTTTAAATTGGTCCCAAGTTGGGGTCCGACACCCTACCCTACCCTAACTTTCAAAGTTAATAAAAATGTTCCTACGGCAATTCTTTTTTCCACACTAGCTGCAAATGAAAGTTGGGACCCTTAGGCGTGCTTGACTAAAAAATCCAGGTGGGGTATAGCACGGATTTTTTTTTAAATTGGTCCAAAGTTGGGGTCCGACACCCTACCCTACCCTAACTTTCAAAGGTAATAAAAATTTTCCTACGGCAAAACTTTTTTCCACACTAGCTGCAAATGAAAGTTGGGACCCTTAGGCGTGCTTGACTAAAAAATCCAGGTGGGGTATAGCACGGATTTTTTTTAAAATGTCCAAAGTTGGGGTCCGACACCCTACCCTACCCTAACTTTCAAAGGTAATAAAAATTTTCCTACGGCAATACTTTTTTCCACACTAGGTGCAAATGAAAGTTGGGACCCTTAGGCGTGCTTGACTAAAAAATCCAGGTGGGGTATAGCACGTTTTTTTTTTAAATTGGTCCAAAGTTGGGGTCCGACACCCTACCCTACCCTAACTTTCAAAGTTAATAAAAATTTTCCTACGGCAATACTTTTTTCCACACTAGCTGCAAATGAAAGTTGGGACCCTTAGGCGTGCTTGACTAAAAAATCCAGGTGGGGTATAGCACGGATTTTTTTTTAAATTGGTCCAAAGTTGGGGTCCGACACCCTACCCTACCCTAACTTTCAAAGTTAATAAAAATTTTCCTACGGCAATACTTTTTTCCACACTAGCTGCAAATGAAAGTTGGGACCCTTAGGCGTGCTTGACTAAAAAATCCAGGTGGGGTATAGCACGGATTTTTTTTTAAATTGGTCCAAAGTTGGGGTCCGACACCCTACCCTACCCTAACTTTCAAAGGTAATAAAAATTTTCCTACGGCAATACTTTTTTCCACACTAGGTGCAAATGAAAGTTGGGACCCTTAGGCGTGCTTGACTAAAAAATCCAGGTGGGGTACAGCACGGATTTTTTTTTTAAATTGGTCCAAAGTTGGGGTCCGACACCCTACCCTACCCTAACTTTCAAAGGTAATACAAATTTTCCTACGGCAAAACTTTTTTCCACACTAGCTGCAAATGAAAGTTGGGACCCTTAGGCGTGCTTGACTAAAAAATCCAGGTGGGGTATAGCACGGATTTTTTTTTAAATTGGTCCAAAGTTGGGGTCCGACACCCTACCCTACCCTAACTTTCAAAGTTAATAAAAATTTTCCTACGGCAATACTTTTTTCCACACTAGGTGCAAATGAAAGTTGGGACCCTTAGGCGTGCTTGACTAAAAAATCCAGGTGGGGTATAGCACGTTTTTTTTTTAAATTGGTCCAAAGTTGGGGTCCGACACCCTACCCTACCCTAACTTTCAAAGTTAATAAAAATTTTCCTACAGCAATACTTTTTTCCACACTAGCTGCAAATGAAAGTTGGGACCCTTAGGCGTGCTTGACTAAAAAATCCAGGTGGGGTATAGCACGGATTTTTTTTTAAATTGGTCCAAAGTTGGGGTCCGACACCCTACCCTACCCTAACTTTCAAAGTTAATAAAAATTTTCCTACGGCAATACTTTTTTCCACACTAGCTGCAAATGAAAGTTGGGACCCTTAGGCGTGCTTGACTAAAAAATCCAGGTGGGGTATAGCACGGATTTTTTTTTAAATTGGTCCAAAGTTGGGGTCCGACACCCTACCCTACCCTAACTTTCAAAGGTAATAAAAATTTTCCTACGGCAATACTTTTTTCCACACTAGGTGCAAATGAAAGTTGGGACCCTTAGGCGTGCTTGACTAAAAAATCCAGGTGGGGTACAGCACGGATTTTTTTTTTAAATTGGTCCAAAGTTGGGGTCCGACACCCTACCCTACCCTAACTTTCAAAGTTAATAAACATTTTCCTACGGCAATACTTTTTTCCACACTAGCTGCAAATGAAAGTTGGGACCCTTAGGCGTGCTTGACTAATAAATCCAGGTGGGGTATAGCACGGATTTTTTTTTAAATTGGTCCAAAGTTGGGGTCCGACACCCTACCCTACCCTAACTTTCAAAGGTAATAACAATTTTCCTACGGCAATACTTTTTTCCACACTAGGTGCAAATGAAAGTTGGGACCCTTAGGCGTGCTTGACTAAAAAATCCAGGCGGGGTATAGCACGTTTTTTATTTTAAATTGGTCCAAAGTTGGGGTCCGACACCCTACCCTACCCTACCCTAACTTTCAAAGGTAATACAAATTTTCCTACGGCAATACTTTTTTCCACACTATGTGCAAATGAAAGTTGGGACCCTTAGGCGTGCTTGACTAAAATATCCAGGTGGGGTATAGCACGGATTTTTTTTTAAATTGGTCCAAAGTTGGAGTCCGACACCCTACCCTACCCTAACTTTCAAAGTTAATAAAAGTTTTCCTACGGCAATTCTTTTTTCCACACTAGCTGCAAATGAACGTTGGGACCCTTAGGCGTGCTTGACTAAAAGATCCAGGTGGGGTATAGCACGGATTTTTTTTTTAAATTGGTCCAAAGTTGGGGTCCAACACCCTACCCTACCCTAACTTTCAAAGGTAATAAACATTTTCCTACGGCAATACTTTTTTTCCACACTAGGTGCAAATGAAAGTTGGGACCCTTAGGCGTGCTTGACTAAAAAATCCAGGTGGGGTATAGCACGGATTTTTTTTTTAAATTGGTCCAAAGTTGGGGTCCGACACCCTACCCTACCCTAACTTTCAAAGTTAATAAACATTTTCCTACGGCAATATTTTTTCCACGCTAGGTGCAAATGAAAGTTGGGACCCTTAGGCGTGCTTGACTAAAAAATCCAGGTGGGGTATAGCACGTTTTTTTTTTTTTAAATTGGTCCAAAGTTGGGGTCCGACACCCTACCCTACCCTAACTTTCAAAGTTAATAAAAATTTTCCTACGGCAAAACTTTTTTCCACACTAGCTGCAAATGACAGTTAGGACCCTTAGGCGTGCTTGACTAAAAAATCCAGGTGGGGTATAGCACGGATTTTTTTTTAAATTGGTCCAAAGTTGGGGTCCGACACCCTACCCTACCCTAACTTTCAAAGGTAATAAAAATTTTCCTACGGCAATACTTTTTTCCACACTAGGTGCAAATGAAAGTTGGGACCCTTAGGCGTGCTTGACTAAAAAATCCAGGTGGGGTATAGCACGGATTTTTTTTTAAATTGGTCCAAAGTTGGGGTCCGACACCCTACCCTACCCTAATTTTCAAAGGTAATAAAAATTTTCCTACGGCAATACTTTTTTCCACACTAGGTGCAAATGAAAGTTGGGACCCTTAGGCGTGCTTGACTAAAAAATCCAGGTGGGGTATAGCACGGATTTTTTTTTAAATTGGTCCAAAGTTGGGGTCCGACACCCTACCCTACCCTAACTTTCAAAGTTAATAAAAGTTTTCCTACGGCAATACTTTTTTCCACACTAGCTGCAAATGAAAGTTGGGACCCTTAGGCGTGCTTGACTAAAAAATCCAGGTGGGGTATAGCACGGATTTTTTTTAAATTGGTCCAAAGTTGGGGTCCGACACCCTACCCTACCCTAACTTTCAAAGTTAATAAAAATTTTCCTACGGCAATACTTTTTTCCACACTAGCTGCAAATGAAAGTTTGGACCCTTAGGCGTGCTTGACTGAAAAATCCAGGTGGGGTATATCACGGATTTTTTTTTAAATTGGTCCAAAGTTGGGGTCCGACACCCTACCCTACCCTAACTTTCAAAGGTAATAAAAATTTTCTTACGGCAATACTTTTTTCCACACTAGGTGCAAATGAAAGTTGGGACCCTTAGGCGTGCTTGACTAAAAAATCCAGGTGGGGTATAGCACGGATTTTTTTTTAAATTGGTCCAAAGTTGGGGTCCGACACCCTACCCTACCCTAACTTTCAAAGTTAATAAAAGTTTTCCTACGGCAATACTTTTTTCCACACTAGGTGCAAATGAAAGTTGGGACCCTTAGGCGTGCTTGACTAAAAAATCCAGGTGGGGTATAGGACGGATTTTTTTTTTAAATTGGTCCAAAGTTGGGGTCCGACACCCTACCCTACCCTAACTTTCAAAGGTAATAAAAATTTTCCTACGGCAATACTTTTTTCCACACTAGGTGCAAATGAAAGTTGGGACCCTTAGGCGTGCTTGACTAAAAAAACCAGGTGGGGTATAGCACGGTGTTTATTTCAAAATGGTAATATAGCTAATTAGTAACGTTGCACACCATACTTTGATTACTTAAAATAAACCCTGCATGTAATGAAAACTAAGCGAAACCCACTGCTACAGAAAGAGAATAGAGTTTTCTGACATGAAAGTACTAAAGTACGAACGCAACTCTGTATTCTTGAAGCGTAGAAATATTTTTACTTTTTAGGAACTATTTCACAGGATGACGAGAATATGGAAAGCTATTTCACACAATATCGCACAAAAATTTTCTGATGGAAAAGTCGATACCATGTAACAAGAAAATTTGGCCAACATTTAAATAATGTAATGTTTTCAGTGTTGACAGTTGGAGTAAAGTCTTAAAGCGTGCAGCACCTGCACGATGTAAAAAGGACATACTATTGTTTTTAAAATATTGAACAGGAAATGAAATTTCCAAATTCATTGAATAGTGTTTTCGACGGCTAAATTGAAGATAAAACAGATATTGTAGTGGTAATATAAAATAAAAACGTTTTAGTAAGTTTGAATCTTATGGAAATTTTGGGTTTATATACATATCTGAAAACTGGCTGCTAGCGAAGTGGCTGCTAGCGAGTAGCTGCTAGCTTGAGTCTAGCACAGAAAACACCAGACAAGCATGGATTCCATGACCGCGAAGGAAAATAACAGTACAACCAACCTTGGTAAGATGTTATAACAATATAAACTGTAACAAAAAATTCAATGCAACCTATAACATTGAGTAGTTATAATTTGTCATGCATGTCCGTGCTATGCAAACGAGTTAATAATTACAATAAATGGCAAATTGTGTTTTGACTGGGACCACTCAAACAGTCGTTTGCTATAAATAAATTCTGAGATTGATATGTAGTATCTTTAACTTCATACTTATTTGATGAAAAGGGGTTATGACGCCGACATATGACTTTCACCCAAGATAAGATTTTTGCATCTATCTGTATTAGATAGTTTGCATCTTGATAAGTGTAAAAAAAATGGGATTCAATGTTCCCATTCAAAGGAGAAAACGCAATCCATAACCACAAGTAGAAGAAAAACAGAGAAAATGTATCTATAAGATGTCATTTTGTACATACATCCAATGTTCTTGAAAAGCTGGCACATTTAACATTTGGGACAGGTCAGATATATAAACTTTTATCATCTATTAATCATATGAATTGAATGGTTATTTTCTTGTAATTTCATAGGATTGTAAAAGCATTTATGTTGCACACATTATTAGTATGAAGTGCTTCCACGCTTTATAAAAAGAGATGGAAATACCAAACGGACAAAATGTTCTTGACATGATTTTTTTTAAAACATATGCATGTTGTTTAATCTATACAGATTAGAAAAGGGAGCGAAAAAATCCCGCACCCAGTGTCCGGCTTCAGCTGGCCCCTGAACATAATGTGTACAATATATTTCTATGATGTTATTTTTATTCAAACAATATATGATACCAATTATAAAAAATTTTGGGTGTTGAATTGTGGCGTTGAATTAGAACAATTTTACCTATCAAATTTGGGCTTCTAAAAACCAAAATATACCAAAACTTACACTTTTTAATGTCTCTATGTATAGGTTATCACCTATTAAAAGCAATAGATAGCATACTTCATGTTTCAGACTTATAAAAAATGGCCAGAAGTTAATTTTATACGAGCCTGTGCCAAAAAATAGAGGTTTTCAAATGAAGTGAGGCCCTATATGAAATGTAATATTTTTCACTTACCACAATTTTCTGAAGTTGTTAAGTTATAAAAAAAAAACTTTAACATGTTATAAATGTACTTTTAATGGAAATATAAGTTTCAAATAGCATAACACATGTGAATAAAATGATCTTCAGCAATGTCAAGCTTAAAAAAACAGGTTGTCAATTTAGGTCGTTCCCCACATTTTCATATTAAAAAGCATATAAATGATATGGGAGATGGAGGTATGCTTCTTTTTGCTCAAATCTTTGCTTAGATATGATAAAACATGGAGCCTGGATGTAACAAGACTGTCACTTTCAACTATATATGTAGATAGTATGGTCTGATGCAAAGTTATTTACTGTACTTTTTAAAACCAGCATGAAATTTCAGCCTCAAAAGGCCAATATTTTAACCACTAGCTATCAAACAAAAGAAAATAAAGGTAGTCTGTGAAACAGACAAGGTCAAACAACCAGTAATAAGTGATTTTGATACAGATTTAGTGAAGTCTGCTAAAAGGAATTCAATTTGTATGTGCATAGAACCTCATTTTTCACTTGCTTCATACTGACCGTTAGACTAAGATCATTAAAGCAGCACATTTTGCACTCTTGTTCTAATTTTTTTGTGTGTTCAGTGTTCAAAAATGAGTTAAACATCTACATTAGATACCACAAATACAAATAGAAAATAAAAACCTGTCAGAGAGAAAGTAAGCATGCTACTTTTGTCAAAATATTGAAACAACTGAAAAAGTTCAATTTTGGGCATGTAGGCTGAAATGTCATTTTTTTACAAAATTTCTATCAAATAAAAGTGGAAATCATTTATTCTCATGTAGTTTGACAAATTAATACCAATAGATCATTCAGGGAAGTTGTCAAAGTACAAATTTAATATTTCCTAAATTAATTCACCTCTCAGGCCACAGACCACAATTAAATTCCTCTATTAGTTCTTTATAACGTTTTGTTTCATTAAAAAAAATGCAACGAAACTTTTTGTCAAATATTTTGTGTGTGTAAAGTACAGTACTAGTCCAAACATATATCCAACATTCAGAAAGATTGCTCCCCAGTATCTTACAAATTTAGCCAATACTCATCCATACCCCTATGGACAAGTCAAGAGATGTTCGGAAAACTGTAAATATCACCTTTTTGCAACTGGCCTTATCACTCTTTTCATATCAAAATCAGTTAAAATACAACATCCAAAAGTTAATTTCACCTCTCTTCCTTCATTTCCACCAAAAAAAAAAGACTAAGAAATGAGTGAGGAAGGGAAAGAAAAAAAATTAAGAAAAAATACACCCTATTAAAAGGAACTATATTCGTGGACAACGAAAAGGAGGGTCATTAATTTTGGTCTTCAGCCAGCTCGTGCAGTAGTCTCGCTCATCCAGCCGCTTTATTTTTCAAAGCGTCTGGATGATAAATGAAATCGAAATGGTAATTATGACAGTCAGAATAATATCGGCGTTTTACCTAGTTTAAATTGATAATACCCAGACAATTAACCAAGAAGTTGGTTATTGAAAAGGATTAGTCGAAATAATTATGACGTTTAAAGATATTTGCTGTGACGCTATACAAGTCACGGAAAACACCAGACAAGCATGGATTCCATGACCGCGAAGGAAAACTACAGTACAACCAACCTTGGTAAGATGTTATAACAATACAAACTGTAACAAAAAATTCAATGCAACCTATAACATTGAGTAGTTATAATTTGTCATGCATGCCCGTGCTATGCAAACAAGTTAATAATTACAATAAATGGCAAATTTTGTATTTACTGGGACCACTCAAACAGTCGTTTGCTATAAATAAATTCTGAGATTGATATGTAGTATCTTTAACTTCATACTTATTTGATGAAAAGGGGTTATGACGCCGACATATGACTTTCACCCAAGATAAGATTGTTGCATCTATCTGTATTAGAGAGTTTGCATCTTGATAGGTGTAAAAAAAGGGAGGAGAGATTCAATGTTCCCATTCAAAGGAGAAAACGCAATCCATAACCACAAGTAGAAGAAATACAGAAAAAGTGTATCTATATAAGATGTCATTTTGTACATACATCCAATGTTCTTGAAAAGCTGGCACATTTAACATTTGGGACAGGTCAGATATATAGACTTTTATCATCTATTAATCATAAGAATTGAATGGTTATTTTCTTGTAATTTCATAGGATTGTAAAAGCATTTATGTTGCACACATTATTAGTATAAAGTACTTTCACGCTTTATAAAAAAGAGGCGGAAATACCAAACGGACAAAATGTTCTTTACTCGATTTTTTTTAAAACATATGCATGTAGCTTAATCTATACAGATTAGAAAAAGGAGCGAAAAAATCCTGAACATAATGTGTACAATATATTTCTATGATGTTATTTTATTCAAACAATACATTTTTTTTCTTCATATATGCTGGTGACCAAAAACTAATGTGGTTTTGATATTTATTTTCTTTTGTAGAGACAAACCAATGATGATTCCTGGACACACATTTGATGTGAAACATGTCAAGAATAAACAAGGATATTCATTATATCGTGCTTCAATTTCATAAGAATAAGATTCAGAGTAAATTTTATGAAATACTGAAGTATCAATCAGTATAAATAAATCACAGTTCCAGGAATGTTGGGTATGCATTATTTCAACAGCAACCACAAAGCCAAGAAAAGGTACACAGACCTATAAGTCTATAAAACAAAAATCAAGAAAAAGATTATTGTCAGACATGTCAGAGCATTAAGATTTGTATTAACAAATAAAACATCTTATAAACAATTACACAGTTAGTTTTCTCGTTTGAATTGTATCACATTTTTCATGTCGGGCCCTTTTATAGCTGACTATACGGCATGGGGTTTTCTCAATAATGAAGGCCATGCAATGACCTATATTTGCTTATATCCACGTCATTTGAACTCTGGTCAATAGTTGTCTCGTTAACAATCATACCACTTCTTATTTTCATATAAAGGTTCACAGGAGAAGATATTGTTCTTGTGAAGCTGTCCTTTCTTGCGTGCTAATACATGCTGGATATTAATATAATTGGAGAAGTAGAATACACTATTGAGTTATTGGTTTAACAAGTTACCATGCAGTGTAAGATACATCCCATTCCATCTTCTCCATATGCGTGATACGCACATGCATTCAAAAGAGTATTGAGTTACATGAATGATTCTGGTTAAGTTCTTCATCTCCTCTATAGACACTGATAATACTGACACAGTGGTATTGTGTAAAGGTGGGTTCCTATATTTGTTCTTCCCAAAAAGGATTAGGCGATATAGATTATTGGTGTAAAAGTTAAGAAACATTCAGACTATTGTGTCGTTTGTAGTTTCTTTTGTAAATGAAAATTGAGCTAGCTCATTGTGTGATCTCACTGACCTGCCAGTAATAGCTGTTAATGAAGTTTCTTTACGTTGCATTCTTAGTATTTATATGAGTTATTTTTCTTTACATAGAAGTAACTTGATATGTGCTTATTTTGTAAGGAAAGTGTATAAGAATTCTGAAAGGATATATAAAAAGGACAGCATAAATTATAACAATACTAGACTACACCAGACCATACTGATGGACCAAATGTCATAACAGTAAGAAAAATCCAGAAAAAATTAAACCTGCACCTACAGATACAGGAGAGACTGGGTGGAGTTTACAGAAATGAGAATAAAGGGCAAAAATTAAGAAAAATGGACCAAAAAATAAAGAATGGAGAGAAAAAATGACAGTAGTGTGAAAAGGTCGATTCTGCCGCACTCCCCAATTTCAAGGGCAAAACCTGCATAGGACCCCCAGCCCCGAGGCTAAGATGCAATCCGACAGCGTCCCTTCTTAGCGTATAATAAATCATGACTTTTGTACACAATGATTTCGTCGACACAGATGCGAAGACACCTTTCAGGAAAAGGTGCAGGACCAGAATCAGGAAGCCATCAAATGGAAAGACTTGCCCACCGAGGTGATCTATAAGATCTTGGAGGTGACTGAAGTGGACCGAGGGCTAGGGGTATGGACGCAAAATTTTCCAATCCAAAGCGGACATTTTTTTTTTTTTTGGTCACTTAACACTTTGATCTGGAGGGTTCGGGAATGAGCGGGGAGCGAGGCGTAGCCGAGCGAGGCGCGATTGGAAGAACCCTCCCTACGGCGCATGCGCATTAAGGTCCTCACTAAAAGTGGTGGAAGGTTGTCGAAGCTGATCTTTCTCATCATAGTAGTACTTGAGGCAGGTGGCGATCTTTCCAAACTCAGCATCATCAATTTGTTCAACATCAGCCAAAGCAGTACTGATACATTGTTCCACCAAGGATTTTGTGGACTGTGCTAATCGCAAGGTGTCGCGGTGTTTTTTCTTCTTTTTTATGATACGCCTTGAGATCAGTGTGAGTACCATCACGCCAGTGGCACTCAAGCAAGCAAGGGATCCTAGGGGAAGGGAGGCTATAATACCTATACCGATTAAAGCTGGTCAACATCAAACTGGCTACGGAACACACACCCTGTGCTACAGATACAACTTTGTCCAGACGTTTATAGGTGTTCAAGGTACGTTGATACCTTCGAATTTCTGCATCGAGTCGATCCTCCATACATTCGACTCTGGTCTGTCGGTATCCAGAATCTAAATCATCCATTTATTTATAGGAGCATACCGAGAAGGGGAATATTTTTGAAGGGACTGTTAGCACCTAAGATCAGGCCGGCTCCATCGTGGAATTGCTGACCACGCTTCAAGTAAAGTCCATCACCATAGGTGATCCGGGCGTTTGAGGGTTTGAGGTAGAGACCGTTGCCATTAGGTTTCACGGTACAAACACACCCACCACGTTTCAGGTACAATTCAGACCCTAAGGCCTTGTTGACGGCTACACCACCCAGACCACTCAAGGCTCCAACACCCAAGGCGGGTAGAATGGTTTTTGCTAACATGGGAAGTGCCCTCATTGCCATCCCCGCCAACATGGGTAGGAAGCCACCTACCTTCTGCATGTTTTCCTTCAATTGGGTCGCACTTAACTCTAGGACCATGCCACCAATACCCTTCTGTAGAAGCTTGGCGATCTTTTGAACTTGGTGGGTGGTGAGCCACATCTTGTGTTCGCCTTGCAGGTTTGCGTGGGACAAACGAATGGAGACCGGACAACCTTTCTTGGCAGCCCGTTGTAGTTTATCAGCTTGACCTTTTGTCAAGTTTAAACCATGTTCGTGATAAGTCATTTATTTATACCTCTCGAAGATGAAAGCGGATGGTGAGATGTTCACCCCTGAAATCGATGGGCCTACCGTCTTGATCGGTTAGATACGTTTGCATGCGATTGATGTTTCGCAAGGTCACCGGCAAGTATACTAGATTATTGGGGGTTTGAATGATTTTCATACCAGAACCGTCTGCGGGAAAGAAGCTGTAGATGGTAGACTGCTGTGTACCATTCACATAACTTCCATGGATGATATCACTATTCACCAGAATGCTGTTGATGCTGATGATATTTACAATGTGTTCCCCTTCTGTATAGCCGTTTGTGGTCATATCGAACGTGTAAATTTGCCGCTCGAATCCCAAGACGGTGCTAATGCTATTGACAACGTTGAAGTCTACTTGATAGTGTCTGGCGAGGGTCAGCGTTGCTCTTAGGGTCGCCCGGTTGGCATCGATGATGATCTTCGTTTTATGTTTGTTGAGCCGTAGCCGCCGCTGGATCTCATCGTTGATGTCTTCGATGTCATAGGAACCTGTGCTCAGTGCGATGGGAAACCAGTTGGCACCATCGTCGGGGGAGTAGCGGAAGGAATTGTTACCTGTATGAATGTTGGGGATGGAGTTATAGGTTTCCACGTTCACCAATGCCATCTCGTAGGTCTTAGATTCCTTGAGATGCAGTGGGGGTTGAACCGGGTAAGGATTTGGCTATCGTTTCCAGAGACGATGAAGGAAAACCCATGCTTGGGGTCGGTGTTGTTAGCAATTTGCTGCAACAATGTGTTGTCCATTTATTTATGGTAGACCATTGTCACATATTTTTGCTTCCACTCTTCGATACCGTCATACTGCTCCTTGAGTTGTTTACTAGCCTTCACTACGATCGCATAGACTTCGGCGGGGCGACTGGCAAAGAGGAGTTGTAGGTGAATTTTATCCATTTACTTTTAGTACACAACGTTCATCTTTTGACCATCGGATTCAAACTGTAGGATTCTGTCGGAAATGACAAGTGCAAACGCCTCGGTGTTGGCTGGAACATTGCGGGCGAATTCGGCCCGGATCTGAATGTCTACCGTAGATTCTTTGAGACGCTCAGACTGATGACTCACATCGATTACAAACAAGGGGTACAAGTCGATGAAATCGGAGGGATTGATACCACCATTACTGAGGAGACTGTCCATGTTGTGGAATTTCTTTCTGAAGTCAAAAGCCTCTTTGAACACTCTGGCGATCCTATTTTCGTTGAAAACTGCATTATAGTCGACTGCCGGATAACGTTCAGCGTTGAGGGTGACATGGATATTTCGCAATCGACAGTGATCGAACACGGAAGCATTATGGGTTTGGTCACCACTTTTGTCGGTTTGGAAGGCAACAATGATATATCTAGGCTTTTCGCGACCACTCTTGGCAGCTAGGCGTCAGTTAAACTGCGAGGCTTGGGGAACGGCTAGGGAATCACACTGTCTCATGCGAAATCCACAGTGGATCTTGGATTTACTTTGGATGGTTTTGTACAGTTGCATCTTATTTTCGTCTGAGGGGGTGACGTGAGGGACGAACCACGATAGTTTACTCAGGACAATTTTTGCCTGATCGTTGACGGCAGCTGCTCTCAGAATGGCATTAGCATTTGAATCGCGAACGAGTGAGAGTTCGTGCCTGAACCCGTACACTATTTTGTTGTAATCATCTGCGATTCCAAAAATATGTTTTAGTGGGATGGCAAACGAAAACGATCCTTTGTTGGTGGGTTTGGTGATAATGTATCCATGGCGGGCTGCAAATCCAGTGTTCTCAGCCTCAGCATCGGTGGAAGAATCCTTATACCACAGTTGGTTGAGACCCTGTGATTTGGAGAAGTCGTCGGGGTAGGTTAACATTCCCAGCATAGTGGTGGCGATGCCGGGGTCGTTAATATGTTCGATCTGCTGACCGGAAAGCCTGTAACTGATGCTCTTGAAGAGATACATGATACCATTATGGGTGAGCGACACAAGATCGCCATCGGCATATGCTGTGTCATTATTCTTGAGAAGTCGACCTTCCACCACGAGATAACTCTCGGCGGGGTGTAGGAACAAATGCTGGGTTTCGATGTTGATTCGGATTTCAGCACCGGCATTGTTTAGCTGGGCAGCGGCTTGTGGTTCGTATTCTCGAACCTGATATTCCTGGAGACTTTCGTCGAAGGTCAATCCTTCGGTGAATGAAGAATGTTAGACATAATGTATTTATTTATAGCGTTGGACGAAGTCGTGAATGGTTTTGATACCAGAGTCGGAGATGAGATTGTTTAACCGAACTTGCTCTGGCTTCTTGCGTTGAACACTAGGCTGTTGAGGTGTTTTACTGCGTTCTCTTGGGCGGGTCACTTTATTAACCACATGGTCGACGGCTTTGGAGGCTCCTTTTTCAACACCTTTAAAGGCCGCATTGGTGACAGCACTCACGGCCTTATTTCCTAGGGTTTTGGTGGTAGAGGAAGTAAACATGCGTCCAGCCAAACTGGCGATTGTGTCAAACAGTCCTTTACCACCGTAGGCGTACTTTCAAGCGTAACCTTTCTTGATTTGCAACATTTATTTATATGATGCTACGATGCAGTGCCTTATATTCCTCGATGCTAATATGTCTACCCTTCTTCATAGCATCGATAATCGACACAATTTCGTTGCGCACACCAATATTTCCTGCTCGGTATGCTGCGGCACACAGTTCCAAGCGATCAAGAAGCTGCTTGAAGTTGGAAGGAAGAAATATGGTTTTCAGCCCACTACCAAACTTATCCTTCTTGTAGATGTGGGATACGATTTCCTTCCACTTGTAACTCGTATTCGCCTTCGGGGTTCTCGAGAGGGTGGAATTGCCTTGATACATGGCACCGGAACTTTTCAGGATCTGTGCATAGTCCTCTAGGTCTTCGGGGCTCGAACGATTCTGGATTCTTTTTCACCATGAGTTCCCAGAGGCCAAGGGTTCCTTCGTACCTCACACCATCCACGAAAATAGCATCGCCGTCAAACGTAACTGGTGAGCTTCCGATGAAGATACCATCGTTTTCAGATCGCAATCGAAAGGTGTGGTCGGCGGAAGGAGTCATACTGAGCTGCAAATACTGCTGTGCTCTAGGTTTGAGGACGGTGTCTGCAGGTGGTGCGATGGGTAGTGGATCGGCCAACTCGGGCGGTGGAGGAGGGAGGGCTGGCACTGCTGCAGGAAGGTCTGCGATCGTTTTGGTGATTTTTGAAGCTGCTTCCCGCTGAGCCTCAACCACAGGCTTAAACACCTTGGAAAGGTCTCGGCTGAGTCCAATCTTGTCGAGACGATGCTGCATATTACTGGCTTGAATCTTCCGCTAGGCGTCTTGCAACTCCCTGGCAAGTGCCTCACGCTGCTTAGGGTCGGTAATCTTGATAAACGTCATTTATTTATAGGATCGAAAGCTGTTGAACGCCCCTAAGCGTTGGATTGAACGCCCCTAAGCTTTGGTGTGAACGCCCCTTAGCGTTGGTGTGAACGTCCCATAGCGTTGGTTCGATCGCCCCTAAGCGTTGGGTCGATCGCCCTTAAGCGTTAGGAGAAACGCTCCCAAGCGCCTTGGGGAAGGTTCAGACGCCTTTCCCAATCGCTAGTTGTATCGACCGTATCCACTACGGCTTCTTTTTCTTTGCAAGATTAAAGTGTCTACCGCATAGGTCTTTACCAGGGCGGCATGGGTATGTGCACTGATGGCCTCGAATCGTCTTGGTAGGGCATTGGGGGTTGAGGAAAGCGCTCCACCTTACCATACAGTTGGCCAGAGTTCCATGCTTCGAAATCACCTCCACTGCTATCGATCGGGCGGATGATCGTGCGACCGCATTTCCAACACATACTTGTCATATCGGCTGAGTCCCACTCGTGCTTGCATTCAGGGGGTGGTCGTGAGGGCTTGGGAGCATTCTCAAACTCCCGATCCAAGTCCCGTTGATTCTCCAGGAAAAATTCCTGCAAGTGATCCATTTTTTTTATTTTATACCTCATAGAACTCATCTTATTTGCATCGGTATTTCCCTGCTGACTTGGGGCTTGTGAGATCGATGGTTACAAATCCATAGGGTTGGGACCAGCAATGCTTACACAGAGCGTCAAATTGTTCCTTGGTAAGCTCCTTGCAGTGATCGCGCCGAATATGGTCGAGATTCTTTGCGTCCTGCTGGAAGAGGGACTAAACTTAGCAAGCGACTACTCCCCGATGGCACCCCGAAGGCTTGGTCCAAACCCATTAATCGAGTGGACCAGGCTGCATATCACCACGATCTTCGTTATGCCCAGCACAAGGATACAACCGCACGCAACTCCATCTGTGACAAAGCTATGCTAGCCTCGCTTAACACCATTCCCAACCCTACCACACGCGAATGCATGGACCGCAGCATCGTCGGACCCATCATCGGCACCAAAGCTCGATTTGGTCGAGGTGTTAAAAAAAAAAAAAAGTTCGCTGGACCGATGATTTAGCTGAGGAGTTGCACAAACCAGTTCGACGCAAGTTTCAAAAACGCCGTGTGGTAGTGGGCGGTGTGGTTGAGACCTGGGCGGCCGACCATGTTGATATGTGTGCCTTTTCTAGGGATAACAAGGGAAATAAGTTCATCCTGAGCATCATCGATGTCTTCTCCAAATATGGCTGGTTGAAACCGCCCCCAAAAAAAGAAGGGGGTGACGGTGCAGGATGCCTTTCAAGCGGTGTTCAAGGAGCGTGTGCCCAAGAAGCTTTGGACAGACAAAGGCACTGAGTTTTACAACAAGGATGTAAAGCAGCTGCTTCAAAAGCATGATATTGAGCTCTACTCCACCGAGAATGAGGAGAAGTCGAGTGTGGTTGAGCGCTGGAATCGCACCATGAAAGAGAAGATGTTCAAATATTTCTCGGCCAACTCCACGCGCACCTATATCGATGTCCTGGACGGTCTTGTTCGCCAGGACAATACCACCAAGCACCACTCCATCAAAATGACCCCTGTCGCCGCAAGTTACAAGGAGCATGAAAACAAGGTGTATTGGAACCTTTACGGCAGCATACCTCTCATGAGACCACCGCGATTTCATGCTGGCGACAAAGTCCGAATCACCAAGAAGAAAGGTACATTCGAGAAGGGATACACACCCCGCTTGACCGAGGAAGTATTCACCATTTCCCTAGTGTTGAACACTCAGCCGCCCACTTATCGCCTCAAGGATTTCAGCGGCGAGGAAATTCAGGGATCTTTCTATGAGCCCAAACTTCAAAAGACTGATCAAAACCGGGAAGGTCTTGCACCGGAGAACCCGTGGAGGGGTGAAAGAGCTTTACGTTAAGTGGAAGGGGTATCCCACAGAATTCAACTCTTGGGTCAAAGCCACAGATGTGCAATAAACTAGTCAAGTTTTCTTGTCCTAATTCATAGGACAGGAAAACTATGCTGTGTAACCTTATAATTTCATGAGTTCCGCCTTGATTCTGTCGATGCGCCGGTCCTCCTCAGATATGGAATCCAATTCGCGCCGGCTCCTGTCCGTCGTGTGATAAGACTTCACCTTCTGTTCGATGGTGTTTATTTTCTCTGGAACCGCCATGCTTAGATCCACACAGTTCTTTGCATACCATCCTTTGGTCACCGGTTCATGTGCCGCCACCCCCTCTAGAAGATTGACGATCGAGTGTCCCTGCATATCCAGGGCACCACTCATCATACCGCCGGCCATAGGCAAACACTTCGCCACATCTTTCTCGAGACCGTTCAGGTGTTTTTTCATCGCCTCGAGCTCTTTCGAGATTGCTTCAAGCGCAGCCTCTATGTCATTGATGTCTTTTATACTGTCTTTCATTTGTTGGGTTACCCACCGTTTTGTCACAGAATCAGAGCTGTCCTTGGGATGTCCTAGGCTAGAAATGCGATTGTCGTTCATTCGCCGAAGGGATGCACGCTTTCTTGCATGGGATCCAAACTTATCCATTTATTTATAGAGTGAGAAGACTGCGTCCTCCAGTGACTTTCCGGCCGCCAGCATCTTCAACACGTACAGGCAAAAATGACCACACACCACATCCCCTCGCTTCTGCAGTTCATCGGTGTTGTATCGGATCTCAGGCAGTAAATAGTCTACCATTTCGTCAGGCGGTGGCAATCCATAAGAGTCAAAGTAATACTTTGTCGGTCCGCGCTTGTACCAGCAAGTCCAATGCGTTCCAGGACCTTCCCAGCTATCGTGATTCAAGATTCCACATTCGATGCGGCGCGGGCTGGGTGGTAGGGTATCTCGCATGAACACCCCTCTGAAACTTCCTAGGGCTGTGACGGCTCTCTCCAATTCCTTATTTGACAGGGGCTTGTGGTGGAGGCGGATGCCGTGCATGCGTATGCTGCTCATTTATTTAGGTATGGGCATTCACACCCGTCAAAGACTGCCAAGTGCAGAAGAGGAGAGATGGGCATCCGCACCCGTCAGAGCATGCTAATTGCAAAGGGTCTCACCTCAGTTGCGGGCGTCAGCGATTCGATAGTGTCCGTGGGCGAGGGTGCTGATGCCGTCGGATAGGATGTGGCGCTTGGTATCCTTGGCAGAGAGGGCTACCTTGTTGATCTCCTGGGTGTAGATCTGGTGGAGGTGGCTGCGGATAATATTCATGGACTTGTAGACCTCCTGCTGCGTGTCGAGGCATCTCTTGTAGTCATCGAAGGTGATGTTGCGCTTGATGGTGGTCTTCGCGACTCCTTTGGCTCTCTTGGTGGCGGCGCCGTCATCCATCTTGTAGGCGTACAGCTTCGGCCGGAGTCCCACAAAGTCGGTCATGCTCTTGCCACCGCACTCGTCCTTGAACATGCCGATAATCTTCTTATTTGCACAGACCGGAATTCCGGAGGGGTGGTCGGCCGGATAGTTCGACGTGTCGAATTTCTCCTGGGCGTGGGGAGCGATATCCTTGTAGAAATCCTCGGTTCGGATCTCGTAGGCCAAGCTGTCGGTGTCGGTGAAAAGCAGCCGGGCGTCGTCGCCATACATCTTCCGCACGAATCCGTAGAGGAAGTCATACATCAGGATCTTCGAAATATCCAGGATGCATGCTCCCAGGTAGACGGGCTTATCGAACTTGAGCTTCGTCTTCTTCATATGGACGGCTGCCAGGTTCTCGGTGAAGACGACCCGACGATCGAAGTTGGGCTTGGCCAAGAGCTTCAGCGCCTGCTTCTCGTTGGTGACCAGCCGGACATCGACCCTCTTGCGGATATTTTCCATGGTCTTGCCGAAGACCGAATTATTCATGAGCTTGAAGAAATCTTTTTCGGCGTCGGACTTGGCCACGGCTCTGAGTTCGGTATTTTTGTCGATGTACGGTTTGATCCATGGAGATTGGTTGAACCCAATGATGCGGTAGACCTTCTTTAACACCGCCCCCTGTGAGATATAGTACTTGAGGTTACGAATGTGAAGGGTATATTTTTCACTGCCTAAATGAGGCACCAGTTTGCGCATCCCATCGATCTCCATGGTCTCGGGCGCCAAAGGGTAGTCGTTATGATCATCGTGGAGGTGATGGGGGTACACTATGTCACATTCCATCATAGTTCCATGATCGTCGGGGAAGTTTAAGACGGCCTCAATCTTTTTCGATTCCAACCATTCGAAACATTCTGTAGGTAGGGGTTGTGTCATGGCCCACCCGTACAAATTATTCGCGTCCAGATAAGTCAGATACTTGGTGGGTTGTGCTGGATCGTAATTGCTCATATACGGATTGTTAGCCTTACCAAGTCGATGGGAAATCATGGCCACACCTCCCCTAGTCGCATTTTCGAACATTTACAGCATGTCCGGATCTGAGAGAAGCTCCAGTCGGACCCAAGTGAATTTCAGCGCCGCGTCGCAGGATAGCCCCTGGGCTGTGAAGTAGTGTGCGGGATCGAGCTTGTAGTGTTTGATGCACATATCCTTGAAATCTTCGAAAACATCTTCAAATATTGCTACGTCGCTCTCCAGGTAGAGATTGTGATAGTCCTGCATCAACCGACAGCTGAATTTCTCAAAGACCTGCTGCGCGTGCTCGTACTCCTTATCGCTGATGTGCGTGCCATAGAGTCTGCAGAAAAATTCCTCCTTGGGCGGTAGCTGCGTTTCCTCCAGCTTGGCGGGCCCATCCATATAATCGTAGGGATATACCCCCTTCCTAAGCATCAGTTCGGAGCGGTCGCCAAAGCACTTCTGCGTCGCGTTGAATTTGTCCTTGGTAAGATTCCCTGCCAAGGCTTCGAGAGAGCTGAGCATGAATCGCATGGAGTCGATGAACCTCATCTCAAGGTCTCCCACCTTCTTGGAGAAGCTGATGTACTTCTCGTCGGTGTTGGGGATGCAGGTGATCTTCCCTTCCCCGAATCCTAATTCCTTCACGAAAAGGTGGGCGTCGTACCCACTCAGGTTGTGAAAGACGATGGGCACGTACTTGGGGAGCTAAAAGTTAAGATTGCACTATTGTGTGCGGCGCCGCGATACCTACCCGTGAGGTGATCGTGATCCCGTACCTTATCCTCACCCAATGCGCCACCGCAAATGTGGCAGAGTGTGCTCACCGCAAAGCTCTCCTTATCTTCGTCCGTCATCGTCATGGGTTTGTTGTCCCGATAGATTTTGTCGATCTCCCCAACTTCCTTCTCCATGCACTCCATAAATTTTTTGGCCGCATCCTCCCCACAGTAGACGACCGATTCCTTGTAGTCGCCTTTGGCATACTTCACTCGGTAGCAAAAACCTGATGGTCGATGTAGCTGGTATGCCTTCGTGTAGGCTCGCGATGGGTCGGGTTGGCAGGTATCCATCTTTCCCGTAAAGCACTCGAAATCCGCGTAGATGGTGAATGGAACCCTCATCTGACGCTTGTGATGTTGGAAGCTGATGAAGGATCCTTCTTCCGGCATTTCGATTCTGACCGCATCCTTTTTGCCGCAGTACTCCATATGATCGTCGAGGATGTCCTGCCTAGAAAAGTGGCACAGGCATCTGCGGCAGAAAAAGAGCTCGTGCCCGTGCTCCGTCACTTGCGAGCTCAAGAGTCGTGACAAGCTCTTGATCCAGCAGTAATGCTGCTTGCTATCGCTGTTTAGGAAAAGGAGATCTACGTGCTGCGCGCCGGTGTTCTTGGATATCCTTAGGGGATATATCTGGAGGTCCTCTTCCCCATCCTCACCCTTCTTCAGACCATCATAGCCAAAGACGTTGATGTTAAGGTCTGCATTCCGCCTCTCGAATTGATCGATCGCCTTGAGGGATACTGGAAAGTCAATATCATCGAATTTTAGCTCATCCCCCCACTGCTTGTACTGGCTTACGCGGTGTGTCGACTTCTGATCGACTTCCCCATGATGTAGGGCTGAGAGAATGGCCCAGCGGAAGCACTCCTGATCTTGGTTTTGGATGTTGATGACGGCCTTCTTCTGAGCGAGTGGCTTTGGGAGTGGTATGTGGGAGCTGCCCCTAAGTGGCTTAAATTCGTTCAGGTGGATCTCTAGCTGCTCGATGTGGGCGAAGGTCCATCCACTACCCTCGCGCATATACTTTGACATGCTTTCCTTGATCTTCCCTACCATAACCGCAATCTCGAAGTCGAGGTCTGCTGATTCGGTGATGACTGTCTGGGCTGATCTGAAGTAAGGAATGACGTAGGTGTTCCCCCCCAGTCGCGGGATTCGTTTTAACCAGCTCCACTTTCAACACTAGCTGTACCTTCAAGCCCTTCGTTCGGGTGAGGGCATCTTCGATTGTCCTGGAGATGGTGCTGCGACTTACCTGGAAAAACGTTTCCAAATCATGCTGCTAGAGCGGGTTAATTCTGACTGTGCCAAAAACTCCTTTCAATGCATCGCGTCAGTCAACTACCTTGATCTCGTCTTCCAATGGGGCATTTTCGATATCCTTCTTCACCAGGTCGGTTAGGGCGGCTCTTCGAATTCCTAGTCGGGAATATTTGGTGATTCCGCGTCTTTTGGCGATGGCCTTCAGCTCCTTCTTTGTGAAGACCTCTTCGCGGGCAAATTTTCGATTGGTTTTCTCCTCGATTAGTTTGACCAACTTTTTCTTCAACATCCTGCTGACCCCCCTCAGACCCTTATCCTTAGCTATTTGACGGAGTGCCTTCATGGCCTCTTTATCCACAATTTTGCCTACGATTGGGATGTTCTCGTCATTGTCCTGTTGGCGCGATTGCTTCCTATGTCTCCAGCAGAGACCGTCCATTCCCGATTTGCTCTTGCAGAACTGCTCCTTCTTCCTCTTCAATGGGACACCGCAGGTGTGTCTCACCCATTCTTCCTTCTGGTCTTCAAATTTCAGCTTTGTCGACTGAACGCCGCAGCTTTGACACATCTGGGTGGTCGGATCCATCTGTGCCATATTTGGGTTGTCGAAGCACTGCTGAGGGGTTGGGGTTGGGGTTGAGGCGCTATTCTCAAATCTTTCTCATTCTTCAAGAAGAAATCTGCGTACTGATCCATAATATTCTTACCCAATGCCATCTTTTTATTTATTTTAATTTGGGGCACCCTTCCCTCTAAGGTGTCTTCGCTGATGAAGTCATCTGTGTCGACGAAACCATTGTGTACAAAAGTCATGATTTAATGTACGCTAAGAAGGGACGCTGTCGGATTGCATCTTAGCCTCGGGGTTAGGGGTCCTATGCAGGATTTCCCCTTAAAATGGGTGAGTGCGGCAGAATCGGCCTTTTTACACTACTAATGACATAAAAATAAAGAATAGAGAACAATGATGTGCTACAATATAAAGAATAGAGAATAATTGTTGGCTATAATATGAAGAATAGAGAATACCTGTGTGCTATAATAGAAAGAATATATTGAGAGTTGGTTGCTTACTTAACGTCCAGTGGTAAATATTTCATGCATGTTCAAGACGAAAAGAAATTAACAAGAAATACAATAGGGAGGTGCTGTAATAGAGGCCGTCCGGGATACAGGTCTTGTAAATTATGTATATTGGATAGGGGCAGAAATTTAGCCTTACAACAGGCCACCTACGGACACCTCTCTTAGCGTGCAGAGAGCGTGGCACACACTACACTAGGAATCGGATTTAATGTCCCCATTCTGATCTGACGTGGCAGCGTACTTGTGCATCCCTAAAATTAACAAGCGGAAGCCACTTTGGTAAGGGTTTTACTGCCGGTCGGAAGAGGACCAAGAGTGACCATGTATATCTATTCCCCAGTCACCTTAGGGGGTATAAAGAGTAGAAAATAATGGTGTGGTCTACTATAAAGGATAAAGAATTAATGTGTGCTATAATAGAAAGAATAGAGAATAATGGTGCGCTATGATATAAAATAAAAAGAATAGAGAATAATGGTGTGCAATAATATAAAGAATGGAAAATAATTGAGTGCTTCGAAAAGTTGGATTGATGATGTCTGGATTTACCAATTCAGTTTTTCAAAAAAATGTACATGTACAAAAATTACAATATTTGATGCTGATTTAATTTTGTACTTTGTTATAATAAAAGTTGTACTTTAAAATCTTTGTTTTCAAAACCTATACAAGCATCCGAGAGATACGAACCAGGACTAGTCCCTCCTGTTACAAATTGGTGCCGTGACCAGGATGCTTTAGGCCATTAAATTTTGAACAGTTAAAAGAAAAAAAATAATTTCCCCACAAAAAAAAAAAAAACATTTTTGAAAAAAAAATTAATTTGAAAAAAAAAATCCCAATTTTCGAAGTTGTATAAATAGGTAAATATATAGGTGTTATTAAAAAAGAATAACAAGGTAGGTTAAAAGAAAGTTTGTTTGCAAAAGCGTTTCAAGGGTATCCCCTTTATTAAAAAATAAGGGTAAAACACAGTCATAAATGGATTTTGATTGTGCTAAAAGGGTGGCGTCACCCGAAAGTCAAAATGAGAGGTACCAAATAACGTCGACTCCTTCACAGGAGTGTGTAGATTCAGGTTACCGAACCCCACATAATGTTCAATTTGAAGCAGCTTAATATAATTTAAACAAGTTTGCTTCTCCAACAAAATGGGATATACCCCTTAAATATGTACTTGAAAGTGATATTGAAAATGAAATTGACGTAAGGTCTAAATCAAAACTAAATGCTAGTGATAGAGAGACTGAAAAATGTCCAACCAAGGCCAGTAGGAGGTTATGAATCACCAAGAAATACCAGGTCCATTCTAGATAGTTATAAGAGACCCGCTCTAAAAATTACACGCGAAGTCGAAAGTAGAAGTTACATGTCCGATAGTAATGAAGAACGTAAAAAATGCAATTTTGATACTAGAGTGCGCGATAGATATTCGAGGTAGAGTTAGTTCCCGAAACACCTTTGTACAAAAAAGGAACTCTATTGCGTAATTCTCAAAGTAGAATGACTGATTGTTATGGGTCTACAAAACGTGCTTCTGTTCAGTTTGAGTCGCGTGATTATGAACGTGAGAACTATATACGCAGAGGCTTTGAATCAGCGCTTCCGAAACGACAAACTTATTCACCAAAACAGCACGAAGCTCGCTGGGAACCTCCGGTTCCGAGTTATTATCGGGGTCATAGCTATAGCAAGCCTACTACACCCATACATAACTTCGACGTAACGCAATCTTAACAGTTTGAAGGACAATATTTTAAAGATCCGTGTAATTCGTTCATACACCATGCTACAGCCGTGATAGAACCACAGAGCAATCCGTGTTTCGGTCCGCCGCAAATGCACCAAGCTCAAAGTCAGCCCTTTATACAACAGCAACATACTAGCCAACAGTATTGTCCAACCGCACAATCAGTACCGACAAGGCCATTTCCTGCTGCGCAAAATTACACACAACGTTATCAGTCACAAGCTACTCATCAATTGGTAACGTCAAGACCATTTCCTGTTCCGTAACATTACGTACAAGGTAATCAGTCACAAGCTTCTCATCAAGTGTTGCAGCCTAGACAATTTTCGGCTCCTCAAGGTAGGCCACGCGATTATCAACCACATGTTACTTCGAAATTCGGGCCGTCACCAGTTGATCCCTACTATCAAGGAACGTTATATCCACCGCAAATACCTTACTGCAATTTCGGTCCATGTCAGACGCAAACAAAGGCTATTAAACGTCGTGAGAAAGAACCAGAAAAGTATGACGGGTCCACAGATTGGAACGAATTTATCATTCAGTTTGAAAGTGTGGCTCATTGGAATGAGTGGGATAAAGACGAAATGGCTCAACAGCTAGTCATGCTATGACATGGTTCCTAGCCAAATTATAGGTGATCTCACAGTGAGACAACTCAATGACTATCATGCATTAAAACATGCTATAATGCAGCGCTTCGATCCACCAGAAAGCGACTTATCCCATTGGTGTGTGTTTCAAAATAGGCGTTAACTGAAGACTGAAACCGTAACCGCGTATAGAAATACACTACGCAAATTAGCCTCCCGTGCCTATCATAGTCTACCACCGTCTTGTTTGGAAGTATTTACAGTAGATCAGTTTATCAAAGGTATAGGCAATTTAACCTCAAGTCGATCATCCTGAGCAAATATCAGAAGCAGGAGTAGGTCCTTTAAACTAAGAGCGGCTGGAATTGCGGTCGAATATCCAGCCCTCGTTGATAAAATTAAGATAAGACCAAACAAATTAGACATTGATGATACGGAAAACAAGAAACTTGACGCTAAACAAATCGTTGTCGATATACATATAGAAACTGCTGAGTCAATACAATTACGCGTATTTACGCCGAGCTGTCTAGTGGTAGGCACGAAAGTTAACGGTAATCGATACCGGGTCACCTGTTTCAATCATTTCCGACAATGCCTTACGAGATTTGAAAATTGAGGAGCCACTGCAGAGAGTTGAGACAACTCTACGCACAGCTGATGGAACGTTGTTAAAAATTAAAGGCAAAGTTTTAGTTCTGATTGAAATAGGTGCGTTCACGTTCAAACAATCTGTCATAGTCGCGAATCTGAATGGCCCTGGTATTCTTGGTATGGACTTTTTAGATAAAAAAAAAATACTGTAGACATCCTAGTTAGGGACAGAGTCTTAAAATTTTACGATAAAATAATTAAACTGAAAAGTCTTAAAAGTTCAGCTACTGCTAGGGTGACTTCAAAAGAAGGGGTGATAATTCCAGCAAACTCTGAATTAATTATAGATACTCATTTAAAGGGTGTAGTTCCTTATGAGACTGGTTTAGTTGAACCTGTTGACTTTATAAAGAGTAAAGGTATCTTTGTGGCAAAAAGCTTAGTTGACACAAAACTGAATGAAGTCACTCTTTCAGTAAAAATAATATATAAAAAGGATGTCTGTCTTGATGAAAATAGTATGATAGGGACTGTTCATGAAGTTGATAATGTGATGTCAAATTTCTCTGAAGATTTAAATAAGAATAAAAGTAAAGACATATCAGAACATTTAAACAAAATTAGTTGAAAATATTTCCCAAAATCTTAGCGCAAAATAGGTGGCAGAAGTTCATAAGTTAATTGTTGAGTTTGAGGGCATTTTTGTTGGCAAGTTTGCCCAAACAGATAAAATTTATCATGAAATTGATACAGGAGATGCCAAACCTGTTAAAATCCCCCCTCGTCGGATTTCACCCAAGCAAAAAGAAAGCATATAAGCAGAACTAAAGAAAATGCTTGAAAATAATGTTATAGAACCAAGCAATAGTGCCTGGAGTAGTCCAGTTTGCATTGTCACAAAGAAGGAGTGAACTTCAAGATTTTGTATAGATTTTAGGAGGGTCAACTCTAAAATAATTCGCAAAGATGCATACCCTTTGCCTAGAATAGCAGACTGTTTAGATTCTTTAAACGGGGCAAACTATTTCCACTGTCTTGATATGTATAGTGGATATTGGCAAGTAAAAGTAGCTCAAAAGATTAGAGAAAAAACTGCATTCGCTACCCATAAGGGGTTGTTTCAATTTCCGACCATGCCCTTCGGTTTTACTAATGCCGCAGCATGTTTTCAAAGATTGGTAGAGACTGTTTTTGGTCATTTACAATGGGACAAGTGTCTATGTTATTAAGATGACATAATTGTTTTGGGGAAAATATTTGAAACAGCATATGACAATTTGAAAATAGTTTTTAAACTCTTTAGGGAAGCAAATCTAAAGTGAAAGGCCAAAAAATGTCAATTGTTTAAAACAGAAGTTTCTGTTTTGGGACATGTAGTATCTGATAAGGGTGTCAATTGTGATCCGGAAAAAATTACATCATTAAAAAATTGGCCAAAACCGTCAAATGTTTCAGCGGTTTAAGAGCCTTTTGGGTTTCTCAAGCTATTATCGGCGATTCATATCTAATTTTTCAACATTGGCGGAACCACTGACAAAGCTTACTCGCAAAAAGACAAAATTTACTTGGGGAAAAGAAGAAGAAATCTCATTTGACCTTTTAAAAACCATTTTGGTAGAAGCACCAGTTCTCGCATTTCCAGATCCGAATGAGAAATTTGTACTCGAACGGATTGTGATGCAAGTTTAACAGGAAAAGATGGAGTTCTGTCGCAAATGCATGAAGGTTAAGAGCGAGTCATCGCGTACGCTAGTAAAACATTAAATCGAGCACAGAGAAATTACTGTGTCACCAAGCGTGAATTATTAGCGGTAGTTTCATTTGTCCAACATTTCAAACATTTCCTTTATGGCACTCATTCTATTGTTCGTACCGATCACGCCTCTTTGACATGGCTCCGGAATTTTAAAGAGCCCGAAGGTATAATTGCCCGAAGGATAAGCACGCTTGAAACATTTGACTTCACAATAGAGTATCGGAGCGGTTCTAAACATTCAAATGCCGATGGACTTTCCCGTTTACCGAAGCGTTAATGTAAAAACGAAAACTGTACTGAATGTTGGCAAAAAGACGCACACGAGAACTGTAATCTGTTCTATTCTGTGCCAGAAGAAAGTGCCGAATCAGTTCAAGTAAACGATGTTACACCAGACAGTACGAGAGAAGCAAATTGGCTTGAAAAGTGGACACACGATGAATTGGTTGATATACAGGCAAATGATCCAGATATCAACGCTGTAATTATAATGAAACGAAATTCTAATGAAAGACCGCGAAATTTTGAGATACTTACAAATTGTCAAAATATTATGGCGACTATGGGATACGTTAGAAGTGCAGAATGACTCCTTTTTCGGATGATGCCAAATTCGAAACAATTAATAGCACCGCCTGAAATCCGAGAAACAATTTTCGAACAGTTTCATACAAATCGTATAGCTGGGGACTTCGGACGTGACCGAACTTTGGCAACCATGAAAATAAACGTTTCTATTGGCCAGATATGTCTAGTACAGTTGCTAGATGGTGCAGAAGTTGTGATTTATGTGCTCGATGCAAACCAGGTCCAGGAAGCGGTCGTGCGCCTTTGACCCAATCAGAATTTAGTTTTCCACCAGAAAGAATTATTATTCATAGTCGGTCCGCTTCCCATTACTAGAAACGGTAAAGAGTATATCATAGTAGTGGGAGATTATTTTTCTAAATGGAAGGAAGCCTATGCGTCAGAGGATCATACTGCTCAAACTGTTGCAGGCTTACTATTGACTCAATTTATATGACGTTTCGGTTGTCCGCTTACAATCCATACGGATCAGGGTCGCGACTTCGAGAGTAATTTGTTCTAAAGCATATGTCAAAAATTAGAAATTGAAAAGACACGAACTGTCCAGTACCGACCTCAGTCAGACGGACTTGTAGAGCGTTATAGCCGCACTTTAAAACGGTTACTAGCTATGTTCGTTTATGTTCATCGTAATGATTGGGACGATCATCTACCATATATGATGATGGCATATCGTGCAACCGAGCATGAAAGTACCAAATGCACCCCAAATTTAATCATGTTTGGCAGAGAAATACTTTTTTCCGGTAGATTTGATGTTTGGCTTACCCTCAAATACAAAAACTTCACTTTGTCAAATTGAATTTGTTGAATGGGCCAAAAGCTCAATGCGAAAAGCTTTTCAGTTTGTGGCAGAAAATTTGAAAACTGCTGCCAGAAGGCAGAAAAACTATTATGACAAAAAGTTAAAGGTCAGGGATTTTGAGCTCAACACCTGGGTATGGCGCTGGTATCCCCCCTATGTTAACCAAAGTTTAGGATTGGGATGGACGGGTCCCTATCTTGTACTACAGAAATTATCTGATGTCAACTACCA
The DNA here is from genome assembly GCF_021869535.1 of Mytilus californianus. Classification (NCBI taxonomy): domain Eukaryota; kingdom Metazoa; phylum Mollusca; class Bivalvia; order Mytilida; family Mytilidae; genus Mytilus; species Mytilus californianus. The sequence goes on from NW_026262738.1 coordinate 527,323, forward strand.
AATACAAAGGGATGAGTATTCTCTTCCGATTGTAGTACACGTGGACCAACTCAAACCTTATGAAGAAACTAGGCCCGCACTCAACTGGAATCTTTTAGATGAGAGTGCTTTAACCGAAACTGACGAAGTACCGGAGGTGGAACAAGAAGAACTAGTGTCTAAAACCCATGTAGTCACTAGAGGAGGACGTAGAGTTTAACCGAGAGAAAGATATTCTCCCGGGCCCATTTAGTTAAATGTCTGTAAATAATATATATTTCACTTACATACAACAAATTGTGTAAACTAAAATGAGATATACCACCGTAAAAAAAATCTGTATATAGATTTGATATTTTTTATTAAGAAATTGTTACATATATTGCGACAATGGTGAAACAATGATAAAGATGATGATGATTATGACAATGATGATGAAAATGATAATGATGATGATGATGATGATAATTGCTTTTAAACTTGCGGTCATAGATATACAAAATTAAATATTTTTGTGATTGTTTTTCTTATTGTTTCGTATTTATAATTTAATACTGTTGTACATAAATATAATTCATGTTTAATATGATGATTAAAATTGTTGTATGTTTCCAGGATGGAAGACTTTGTAAATGTTCATGCAGATGAAAAAGAATTAAATGATTTTACGGTCAACTATATAAGGAGGCCCTTTGTAAGTTGCATGACCTGAATTGTTGCCAGTTGCTCATCTGTACAATTTGAAACATACCGGGAGTACATGAATCACTGGAACAACTTTCATGTAGAGTTCCTTAACTTACATATTCGCCGCATTGGTCAGAGTTGGAGGGTAAAAGGCCGCTTGACGAGCCACCTCAAATTCAAACATTTTGTAACCCCGGAAAAAGTGGAGGAACACGGTAGACCCAGAGAAAGTGGAGGAACACGGACTTTCCCGTTTACCGAAGCGTTAATGTAAAAACGAAAACTGTACTGAATGTTGGCAAAAAGACGCACACGAGAACTGTAATCTGTTCTATTCTGTGCCAGAAGAAAGTGCCGAATCAGTTCAAGTAAACGATGTTACACCAGACAGTACGAGAGAAGCAAATTGGCTTGAAAAGTGGACACACGATGAATTGGTTGATATACAGGCAAATGATCCAGATATCAACGCTGTAATTATAATGAAACGAAATTCTAATGAAAGACCGCGAAATTTTGAGATACTTACAAATTGTCAAAATATTATGGCGACTATGGGATACGTTAGAAGTGCAGAATGACTCCTTTTTCGGATGATGCCAAATTCGAAACAATTAATAGCACCGCCTGAAATCCGAGAAACAATTTTCGAACAGTTTCATACAAATCGTATAGCTGGGGACTTCGGACGTGACCGAACTTTGGCAACCATGAAAATAAACGTTTCTATTGGCCAGATATGTCTAGTACAGTTGCTAGATGGTGCAGAAGTTGTGATTTATGTGCTCGATGCAAACCAGGTCCAGGAAGCGGTCGTGCGCCTTTGACCCAATCAGAATTTAGTTTTCCACCAGAAAGAATTATTATTCATAGTCGGTCCGCTTCCCATTACTAGAAACGGTAAAGAGTATATCATAGTAGTGGGAGATTATTTTTCTAAATGGAAGGAAGCCTATGCGTCAGAGGATCATACTGCTCAAACTGTTGCAGGCTTACTATTGACTCAATTTATATGACGTTTCGGTTGTCCGCTTACAATCCATACGGATCAGGGTCGCGACTTCGAGAGTAATTTGTTCTAAAGCATATGTCAAAAATTAGAAATTGAAAAGACACGAACTGTCCCGTACCGACCTCAGTCAGACGGACTTGTAGAGCGTTATAGCCGCACTTTAAAACGGTTACTGGCTATGTTCGTTTATGTTCATCGTAATGATTGGGACGATCATCTACCATATATGATGATGGCATATCGTGCAACCGAGCATGAAAGTACCAAATGCACCCCAAATTTAATCATGTTTGGCAGAGAAATACTTTTTTCCGGTAGATTTGATGTTTGGCTTACCCTCAAATACAAAAACTTCACTTTGTCAAATTGAATTTGTTGAATGGGCCAAAAGCTCAATGCGAAAAGCTTTTCAGTTTGTGGCAGAAAATTTGAAAACTGCTGCCAGAAGGCAGAAAAACTATTATGACAAAAAGTTAAAGGTCAGGGATTTTGAGCTCAACACCTGGGTATGGCGCTGGTATCCCCCCTATGTTAACCAAAGTTTAGGATTGGGATGGACGGGTCCCTATCTTGTACTACAGAAATTATCTGATGTCAACTACCAAATACAAAGGGATGAGTATTCTCTTCCGATTGTAGTACACGTGGACCAACTCAAACCTTATGAAGAAACTAGGCCCGCACTCAACTGGAATCTTTTAGATGAGAGTGCTTTAACCGAAACTGACGAAGTACCGGAGGTGGAACAAGAAGAACTAGTGTCTAAAACCCATGTAGTCACTAGAGGAGGACGTAGAGTTTAACCGAGAGAAAGATATTCTCCCGGGCCCATTTAGTTAAATGTCTGTAAATAATATATATTTCACTTACATACAACAAATTGTGTAAACTAAAATGAGATATACCACCGTAAAAAAAATCTGTATATAGATTTGATATTTTTTATTAAGAAATTGTTACATATATTGCGACAATGGTGAAACAATGATAAAGATGATGATGATTATGACAATGATGATGAAAATGATAATGATGATGATGATGATGATAATTGCTTTTAAACTTGCGGTCATAGATATACAAAATTAAATATTTTTGTGATTGTTTTTCTTATTGTTTCGTATTTATAATTTAATACTGTTGTACATAAATATAATTCATGTTTAATATGATGATTAAAATTGTTGTATGTTTCCAGGATGGAAGACTTTGTAAATGTTCATGCAGATGAAAAAGAATTAAATGATTTTACGGTCAACTATATAAGGAGGCCCTTTGTAAGTTGCATGACCTGAATTGTTGCCAGTTGCTCATCTGTACAATTTGAAACATACCGGGAGTACATGAATCACTGGAACAACTTTCATGTAGAGTTCCTTAACTTACATATTCGCCGCATTGGTCAGAGTTGGAGGGTAAAAGGCCGCTTGACGAGCCACCTCAAATTCAAACATTTTGTAACCCCGGAAAAAGTGGAGGAACACGGTAGACCCAGAGAAAGTGGAGGAACACGGACTTTCCCGTTTACCGAAGCGTTAATGTAAAAACGAAAACTGTACTGAATGTTGGCAAAAAGACGCACACGAGAACTGTAATCTGTTCTATTCTGTGCCAGAAGAAAGTGCCGAATCAGTTCAAGTAAACGATGTTACACCAGACAGTACGAGAGAAGCAAATTGGCTTGAAAAGTGGACACACGATGAATTGGTTGATATACAGGCAAATGATCCAGATATCAACGCTGTAATTATAATGAAACGAAATTCTAATGAAAGACCGCGAAATTTTGAGATACTTACAAATTGTCAAAATATTATGGCGACTATGGGATACGTTAGAAGTGCAGAATGACTCCTTTTTCGGATGATGCCAAATTCGAAACAATTAATAGCACCGCCTGAAATCCGAGAAACAATTTTCGAACAGTTTCATACAAATCGTATAGCTTGGGACTTCGGACGTGACCGAACTTTGGCAACCATGAAAATAAACGTTTCTATTGGCCAGATATGTCTAGTACAGTTGCTAGATGGTGCAGAAGTTGTGATTTATGTGCTCGATGCAAACCAGGTCCAGGAAGCGGTCGTGCGCCTTTGACCCAATCAGAATTTAGTTTTCCACCAGAAAGAATTATTATTCATAGTCGGTCCGCTTCCCATTACTAGAAACGGTAAAGAGTATATCATAGTAGTGGGAGATTATTTTTCTAAATGGAAGGAAGCCTATGCGTCAGAGGATCATACTGCTCAAACTGTTGCAGGCTTACTATTGACTCAATTTATATGACGTTTCGGTTGTCCGCTTACAATCCATACGGATCAGGGTCGCGACTTCGAGAGTAATTTGTTCTAAAGCATATGTCAAAAATTAGAAATTGAAAAGACACGAACTGTCCCGTACCGACCTCAGTCAGACGGACTTGTAGAGCGTTATAGCCGCACTTTAAAACGGTTACTAGCTATGTTCGTTTATGTTCATCGTAATGATTGGGACGATCATCTACCATATATGATGATGGCATATCGTGCAACCGAGCATGAAAGTACCAAATGCACCCCAAATTTAATCATGTTTGGCAGAGAAATACTTTTTTCCGGTAGATTTGATGTTTGGCTTACCCTCAAATACAAAAACTTCACTTTGTCAAATTGAATTTGTTGAATGGGCCAAAAGCTCAATGCGAAAAGCTTTTCAGTTTGTGGCAGAAAATTTGAAAACTGCTGCCAGAAGGCAGAAAAACTATTATGACAAAAAGTTAAAGGTCAGGGATTTTGAGCTCAACACCTGGGTATGGCGCTGGTATCCCCCTATGTTAACCAAAGTTTAGGATTGGGATGGACGGGTCCCTATCTTGTACTACAGAAATTATCTGATGTCAACTACCAAATACAAAGGGATGAGTATTCTCTTCCGATTGTAGTACACGTGGACCAACTCAAACCTTATGAAGAAACTAGGCCCGCACTCAACTGGAATCTTTTAGATGAGAGTGCTTTAACCGAAACTGACGAAGTACCGGAGGTGGAACAAGAAGAACTAGTGTCTAAAACCCATGTAGTCACTAGAGGAGGACGTAGAGTTTAACCGAGAGAAAGATATTCTCCCGGGCCCATTTAGTTAAATGTCTGTAAATAATATATATTTCACTTACATACAACAAATTGTGTAAACTAAAATGAGATATACCACCGTAAAAAAAATCTGTATATAGATTTGATATTTTTTATTAAGAAATTGTTACATATATTGCGACAATGGTGAAACAATGATAAAGATGATGATGATTATGACAATGATGATGAAAATGATAATGATGATGATGATGATGATAATTGCTTTTAAACTTGCGGTCATAGATATACAAAATTAAATATTTTTGTGATTGTTTTTCTTATTGTTTCGTATTTATAATTTAATACTGTTGTACATAAATATAATTCATGTTTAATATGATGATTAAAATTGTTGTATGTTTCCAGGATGGAAGACTTTGTAAATGTTCATGCAGATGAAAAAGAATTAAATGATTTTACGGTCAACTATATAAGGAGGCCCTTTGTAAGTTGCATGACCTGAATTGTTGCCAGTTGCTCATCTGTACAATTTGAAACATACCGGGAGTACATGAATCACTGGAACAACTTTCATGTAGAGTTCCTTAACTTACATATTCGCCGCATTGGTCAGAGTTGGAGGGTAAAAGGCCGCTTGACGAGCCACCTCAAATTCAAACATTTTGTAACCCCGGAAAAAGTGGAGGAACACGGTAGACCCAGAGAAAGTGGAGGAACACGGTAGAGTAAAACATAAAGTAAATGAACGCTATATCGCCCCGGGCGAAAAAATCTTCGCCAGAAGGCAAACAGCACAAGAAACATTGGCATTCAAGAAGGAGCAAGCTTCTCAAAAAAGAAGGCAAAATGTAATTTTGTACTTTGTTATAATAAAAGCTGTACTTTAAAATCTTTGTTTTCAAAGCATATACAAGCATCCGAGAGATACGAACCAGGACGAGTTCTCCACTACACGGTCCAGGACTAGTCCCTACCGAACCCCACCGTGTACTGGGACCTGTTCCTGTTACACTGGCAAAAGTATGTCACCTTGACCATCGTTTCATGCTATACTTGTTTTGGTCATATCTAAGATACTGTGGCATACATCAGTGCTATCACATAGTGATAAATTATTTGCTATATTTTCTCCACTCTTGATTTCAATGAAAAAACAAAATTTGGTTCAATATTATTCATAATGTCACGATGAATTACGATGTTATTCAATTTTGAGATGTAAAAAAAAAACAGGGGGCCATCCAATCTTTTTATTGAAAAATAAGTAAATTGTAGTCTCTATATCTGTACATATGCATTTTATTTATAAACACTTTATATTAATAATATGCCTTTTATTAAATCACACATTTAAATAGTGTAGAAAAACTTGAATGGTATATCTATGTATATCCAGAAAAAATACATTTCAGATATTATTATATATTATAAATAATAAGTTTAAACTTGTAAAAATGAATTTTACAAAAGCCCTAGCGATATATTCAGTGATTTTTTTTTTTAAATTCCAAAAGAGAGGCGAAAGATACCAAAGGGACATTCAAACTCATAGGTCAAAAAAATACTGACAACGCCATGGCTAAAAAAAAAAAGAGAAACAGACAAACAACAGTACACAAAACACAACATTGAAAACTAAAGACTGACAAACAATTTCAGGGATTTTACAAAATCACTAATTAAATCGCTGTAACATATTATACATATAAATTGGCGATAATGTATATAATATATTGATAGAAATGTTTAAAGGGGCATTAGCTACGAGATATGAAAAAATAAAATATGATATTTATTTTTTGTTCAATCACTAATGAAAGTGAAATAGTGAAATAATAATTCGCTTTTAGAAGCCAGTTTGGTTCAATTTTGTCAAAATAAGCTAAGAAACATCGCTGATGAATTATTCACTTGCAAGTGAATAATTCGTACTCATTGAATCCGTATTCATGTGAACTCCAATTTAACCCCTTAGCTAGAAATGGGTTACGCATGAATTAGGCGTGTTCAGTTATTTAAAGGAAAAGAATGTCAACATTTGAAAGTGAAACAGAGGAAAAACCATTTGAATGACTGATTCGATCAACAAAAACTCATTCTTATACAGGTAAAAACGATGATTAACATATATTTTTAACCTATAATATGAAATCAAACAGACCTAGAAAAATCCAATTGCACGAGTTCGCTATCTATTTATATCTTTATTTATATTTATATCGGGTTATATGACCGTCGCCATTCTTCGGAGGTTACCACGATGGTTAAATAAATGGTGTCTATACTAAAATACACACGAAATGCTGATACATATTATAGAGCCTACATATATAATATATATGCATTGTAAATTGTTTACTTTAGACTTTCTATAAATTAGATAAACGTTTAAGAATGTTATAAATCAAATATAAGAATTTGAGTCAAATCGGTGAACATGAATTTGACAGCTAGTGCCCCTTTAAATGCCTAATGTAGGAAGGATACTTCACTAAGTGTAAGTTCAACCCTTCAGAACGACACACAAATTATCTCTTCTCTTCCATAACCCTGATATACGATAAGTAGTTATATATTCTGACGTCCATACGAAAAAGACGCTCGAACGAATGTTTTAATAAAAAGAGTGAGATTTAGCTACGTAGGGATTTTATTTGGGATGGTAAAGTGAATCAAGTAGACCGTAAGGTTTGTTGTTTAGATGTAAAAAAAAAAGGGGGGGGCATGGGGATGGTAAATTTGGATAGTTGGATAGAAAGTAAATATATCAAATCGTTATATACGATATTACACCAGCCATTATCTAGTTGGAATGCAATAGGTAAATTTTGGTTAAAAATATGGGACGATAATATCAAAGATTTTAAATCGTGCAATGAAATATACCAACAACTAAAAGATAAACCTAATTGTATTTCGGAATACTCGCGAATTAAAAGTTCCATACCACAAACATTCATGCAGATTTTTGAAAAACAAAGATGTTCAAAGCACTTCAAAAAGCCACATAATCAAAATTTCTGAAAACTTTGAATTTCTAAATCCAGATAATAAAATCATTAAAATTAAAGATTTGACATTAAAATATCTTCAGCTAAACATAAACATAACTGAGACCCCTAAGTGTCAAACAAAATGGGAAAATTTGTATAGCGAGATTATAAATAGGGAAAAAAATTGGCTAAATCTCAGTAAAATGGATATTAATAGAAAAGTTAAAGAATTTCAATGGAAATGTATACACAGGATTATATATACTGAAAACAGACTGCAAATAATGCATATGTCAAACGGGAAATGACTCTTATGTGATGAAAATAATAATATTGAAACTCTTGTCAGAGCATTTATTTTATCAATGTAACAATGTTTAGCCATTGATAGAAACAGTTGTCAGAAATTTACAACTTTGTAACTTAATAAATAACGAGGCACTCGTTGAAAAAGATATTCTATTAGGAATATGTGCAGATAATTTATGGCATGGTATTGGTTGCAAAAAATTGATATTTTTCATTTAAATGCAATATTTCTTATTTAATTGGTATATTTCTTCATTTAAATGCAATATTTTTTTTTCATTCAAATGGTATAATTTTTCATTCAAATGTTATAATTTTCATTGAAATGCAACAGTTTTTATTCAATTGGTATAAATTGTCATTTGAATGCAATATCTTTTTATTCAATTGGTATAGTAGTTTTTTTATTTATATGCAATAATTGCATTATGGGAAATTCTTTGACGTCATAAGGTCAAATTTGCAACAACGTTTGTGATTGGTCGGAAATTGTTTGGATTTCTCCCCTTTCTTTCAAAACATGGGTGACCAAGAATTAAAAAACGCGTCAGAATATCGCCCCTCTAACTAAATCTAACGTTCGTGCGAGTCCTGCACTGGCTGTTAAAATCTTGTGGTCATAACTAGTATTTCTATTGCAAAATTTCGATGGTCAAAACGTTCGGTCCACTTTTCAAAAACCGTTTCATTGTATATGGATTTATATGCAAGTATATCGTTTTTTTTTTAAATAGATTAGACACCGTTGGTTTTCCCGTTTGAATGGTTTTACACTACAAATTTTTGGGGGCCTTTTATAGCTTGCTGTTCGGTTTGAGCCAAGGCTCCGTGTTGAAGACCGTACGTTGACCTTTAATGGTTTACATTTACAAATTATGACTTGGATGGAGAGTTGTCTCATCGGCACTCATACCACATCTTCTTATATCTATATACAACGTAAACCAGACGTTTCTCAGACTGTTTTTTTATTTTTAATAGATCCTTTGCCGCGCGTTGTGTACTGATTGATAACTCAGTCTGGGAGAACAAGATTTATTTCAGTACCAGTTGTAATTAGATTTGGTTGAGCAAACTTCCAGTAATTGCAAATACTCTTATGTCGGTGCTTTGTGTCTATTGTCAGTGAAAAAAACTATATGAATTAAGTTTTTTTTTATCTTACATTGAACTTTTGATGTCGTCCCTAATGTGCAAAAAAATAGATAAGGGGCAGGACCAAACTTATAGATAACATAATAAAGAAATGATGAAATATACAGAATACGTTGATTGACTTTTGGTTGCCTTATGTCCAGTGGCAAATATGTCACGCATGTTTAGGACAAATATAATAGAGATCAAAGGATAAAGAATAGAGTGAAATGGTAAAAACTAAAAGATATAGAATTATAGAAACCCCTACCCTCACACACACACCATAACCATTACTGCCAATACTCGCATATATACATCTCTATACAAATATCTAAATTTGAACCTACCCCCCCCCCCCCCCCCCCCACCCCCCACCCCCCACCCCCTTCCTCTAGACACCGAGCTTTTGGATCCGCCCTGGTTAAATGTGTCTAATTATATACATTTTGTACGGGTCTAGATAATAGCTAAACGTACAATCATATAATTTGTTGGATACCTAATTATATCATATAATGTGTCACAAAATAAACTTGTATACCCCCCTTCCCAATGCAGTATTGAAAAGTAAATCATTTAAAAGTCCTGAAGATAAAATATGTTTTGAAATATTCCCTGCATACTTATTTATGCAAAGACATATAGTAATTATTGAACTACTGTGGGGCTTGAAAAAAAATCTATTTAAGGGATTAGGAGACGAGAACAGTAAAAAAAAAAAGCTCAGCAACGAATCCTAAATGTAAAATGATTAGCAGCATAAGACATGAGAGCACATATTATAGATAGTATTAAATATGAAGTTCACGCCTCATATAGTGAAGTCCTATGTCATAGGACTATTGTTGTAACATGGGTTAGTAACTGGTTCCAATTTATCCTGAATTGTCTTTATTAAAGAATTAGTTCCGAAGTATAACAGCTTATGTCTCTACTTGTGGGTTTCTGGTTCTGCTGTCGTAATTAGGTGATTTTTTTTCTACATGTAGTAAAAAAGAGGGGGCTTAGTCCAAATAATTGTAACGTCCTGGGTGCTTTGTATTCTTTTTTCATGTGTGCCTACCTGCAACGTCTCTGAGGATCAAGAAAAGTAAAAAATATATAGCACTAAAGAACGTTATGATTACATATATCTGGACTTAGAAGGGGGAGGGGGGCTAGCTATGTATTTTTTTTTTATTTAAATGTGTAGACTGTAGGAGAGTTTCTTCAGAAAAGGTTTTCATTGGAGATTTTTTTGCCATGCACGCAGGCATCTGTTTCTCTATCCATGAACAAGTTGTGTGTCAAATTAATTATTATTACTTGTCACTCGCATTTTTTGCTCGTCCAGGCCATTATTGGCATTAACAGCCAGTGCAAGAACTCGCACGAACGCCAAATTTAGTTAGAGGGGCGATATTCTGACGCGTTTTTTAATTCTTGGTCACTCAAGTTTAGAAAGAAAGGGGAGAAATCTAAACAATTACCGACCAATCACAAACGTTGTTGCAAATTTGACCTTATGACGTCAAAGAATTTCCCATAATGCAATTATTGCATATAAATAAAAAAACTACTATACCAATTGAATAAAAAATATTGCATTTGAACGAAAATTATACCATTTGAATGAAAAATTATACAATAATACCATTTGAATGAAAAATTATACCATCTGAATGAAAAATTATACCATTTGAATGAAAAATTATACCATCTGAATAAAAAATATTGCATTTGAACGAAAATTATATCATTTGAATGAAAAATTATACCATTTGAATGAAAAATTATACCATATGAATAAAAAATATTGCATTTGAACGAAAATTATACCATTTGAATGAAAAATTATACCATTTGAATGAAAAATTATACCATCTGAATGAAAAATTATACCATTTGAATGAAAAATTATACCATCTGAATAAAAAATATTGCATTTGAACGAAAATTATACCATTTGAATGAAAAATTATACCATTTGAATGAAAAATTATACCATTTGAATGAAAAATTATACCATCTGAATAAAAAATATGGCATTTAAATGAAAAAATATACCATTCAAATAAAAAAAATATTGCATTTAAATGAAGATATATACCAATTAAATAAGAAATATTGCATTTAAATGAAAAATTATCAAATTTTTGCAACCAATACCATGCCATAATAATTCAAATAATACAATTGTTAACGCAATAATACTTTATTTGAAATGGGCTATTTGGAAATTACGTAATAAATGCAAATTTGATAAAATTAAACTGAATATGCAATCTATACAGGCTTTGCTGAAATTGCACATGAAAAACGAATTAAAACTACTCTTGCTACGCTCGGATATAAAGTATATATGTAGAGCAAAAGTTGAACTCTTTATCGAAAAAATAGAAGAAGATATACTTAGTTCTACTGTTCAAAACTAAAGGTATGTTCGATTCCATATATAATAATCTTATTGTATTTTAGGAAGAACTTAGTGAACACTATGTTATTTTTACAGAAAGAAAACTAATATTTTTACTGTAATCGATATTTGAATCTATGTCTGTGCATATTATGTATATTAGTAAATTACCACATATATCATGCTTCTTACTACATTAGTACTTACCACGTGTGCTTTATCCTTTTATAATCCATACGTATATTAGAGAATAATTTCAATTTTTGTTCAATCACATCAACAATTTCCAATTAAATTATAACTCTCATTTTTCTCAATCAAATATATAGTTTTCAAGTTTAAATCAACACATGGTACATGTAGTCAGTGAACCGGATATACGATAATAATTATGTATTACAGTGATGCTTATCTATGGAACGCCACAGCTGTCTTATGTGGAACTCTGATATTACTTTATGTTGTTTTATTATTACTTAATGATATTTTGGCTTTACTTAATATGGTTTTGACATTACGTAATGATGTTTTGATATAACTCAATATGGAATTGTCATTACTTAATGATATTTCGATATTACACGATATGGTTTCGTATTGACTTGATATAGTTTTGTCATTACTCAATATGGTTTTGTCATTACTCGATGTGGTTTCACCATTATTTAATGTGGTTGTGTCATTAGTCAATGTGGTTTTAACATTACTTGATGTGAATGTGACTTAACGTTATGTAGTTGTTTCATTACATGATGTGGTTTTGTTATTTCGTAATGATGATTTGCCTATTCTTTATATGGTTTTAACATTACGCAATGATGTTTCAAAATTTGACGATTTTACACTACATGATGTGTTTGTTTCATTGTTTGATGTGGTCCTGTCATTCTTTGATGTGGTTATCCCATTACTTGATGAGGTAAAACCACGTGACCAATTCGGAAAAAAATATGTTCTATTTTTAAACAGATTTCAATATATCGTTAACTTTGTTTAATGTGCTTTGGATGGGTATCGCTATCCATTGAGTTAAACTTCAAATTAAAGTTCGAGTGGTTGTTCAGAGTTATTTGGTATGAAAAATGGGAACGGCCGACAATAATAAGAAAAAAAGTATTAAAAAGTTTACAGTATTTCGGACATAATTGGGATATCCCCAAACCACTTGGTCCTGTTGTTTTTATCCTAAGTTCTCAAACGGAAGCAGTATTTTTGTAATAAATTTGTAAAATATTCCACGGAACCATGTGTCTCGCCTGATATTGCTGCTGTAAGTGTAAAAGCGTCATGTTGATCGGCTGTACATTTATCTATACATTTTTCGGTAAAAAAAAAAAAATAAAAAAAAAAATGTTTTTCTGTAGATGCTTTTTCTTGAAATTGAGGAATAACTCATATACAAGTTTTAAAACACTTCATTGAGGTTTACAAATTTATCATGTCAAAACAGTTTAATTCGGTTTTATTTAACTAAAACAAAACTGTATGGTTTTCAACAATGAGCAAAACCCATACCCTATAGTAAGCTATAAAAGGTCCCGAAATGAAAAATGTAAAAAACTAGAAAACTAACGATCTATAGATACATATATACTTTATTCTCTAAAAACTAAATACAAGTTTACAGAGAAACATACAATATAAATACAGAAACAATAGCCGAGGTAAACAAATACAGTATGATATTCTAAAAGTACAAAATTATGATGGCATACATGTTTAGTAACATGTATAATGAAAGGTTAAACTCAATAGAAATAAAGAAAATGGAGATGGAGACGCCGACGCCACTATCGACGACGAAATATAGGTTTGTTGCGTCTCGCTGCCGCTACATTGATGTCACAGGCTCGACACAAATCAAAAGACTTGAACTTTATTGTAAACAAATGAAACACTTCAAATCAACTCACACTAAAGTTACAGGGAAACGGGGGGAGAAGGGGCTCGGACTAAGCGACAAAGCATCAATACTATAAAATAAGAATTCTCCGAATTTTTTTTAGCGTAAATGATCATTTGAACTTATACGAATATCAATCTTTTATTTGTAATCAATTGAATTCCCTGATCTACCTCGCACTAATTGAAAAATAAACTTTTTGGAATATCTGTTTCACATGTGACGACGGACATGTTCCAGTGGTCGTAACCATAATACCGTCATCTTTTCCTTGAATGTAAACTACCAAATAAAACCAAATCACTGGGTTTGTACTTTCTCGAATAACACGACGGGTGCCTTTCTGGAGCATTCGAGATCACCCCGATGGATTTATATTACCCAGTCATACCGATCTATTGAATCAGCCAAATGAAACTGTTTTGTATGCCACCGCAACTGAAAGTTGGGGGGCATATTGTTTTACCCCTGTCCGTCCGTCCGTCCGTCCGACTGTCCGTCCCATTATGGGTATATAGTTATTCCGCATAACTCCTCCTACAGTTTGAATCCTAGGAAGTCTTCTCTTTACTGTCTGTTTGTACATATATTAAAGGTGTGCATGTGGTCAGGGTTTAATGTTTATTAATATTTGCTCTTTTGGGAGATAGTTGAACTTTGTAATTTTTTGGGAAATTTACTTGCATAAGAAGAGCGTTTCCAGATAACTCCTCCTACAGTTTGAATGCTAGGAATTAAGTTTTTACTCTGCTGGCTGTTTGTACATATATTGAAGGTGTGCATGTGGTCAGGGTTTTTATTTTTATTATCTTTTGCTCTTATTGGGAGATAATTGAACTTTTTTTTTGTCATTTTTGGGGTATAAGCGGTTAAACGAGTTGAGTGCGGGGGCATCACTTTGTCTAGTTTACATTTTTTTCTCGTGTTGTGCTGTTACACAACTGTAACAGTCCGATGTAAGGTTAGGATTTAGCGCTCACATACATGTTAAACTCCGCCACGTGCACTTTCTTTATGTACCTGCCCCAAGTCAGGAGCATGAAGTTCAATTGTTGTCGTTGTATAAATGTGTGTCATTTTTTTTGTAGATTGTTTATTTATAAATAAGACCGTTTGTTTTTTCGTTTGAATTTTTTCACATGGTGCATGGTGGCCTTTTGTAGCTGACTAAACGATGTGTTGAAGGCTGTACGGTTGCCTATATATGATTTCTTACATCCACTGCATTTAAACTCTGGTGGATAGTTGTCTCATTGCCAAATCACACCACATCTAGCTTTATTTCAACTTCTATGTTGCGTTTTGTATACTGTAACATTGTTTATCTTTTGTACGCATACCCCGGAGCCCTCTTTTCGGAAGCCCGAGAAAAAGTCCTTGTTCCGCGATAGAAAATTTATTTACGAACCCATATAAGATAGCTCGAATTTCAACTCATAATCTTAATTAATCTAAATGAGACTTAAATTCGAATCTTACTCAAACTCTACCTCAAAAAGTGACTCAAATTTAATGTTGTAACTATAACTCTACCTTTAAATGTGACTCAAACTCGAAGTCCAACTCGAAACTCAATGCTAACTAAAACTTTAATTCTAAAAGTGACTTGAATTCGAAATCGAAGACTAACTCAAAGTTTAACTCAAACAGTAACCCGAACTCTAATTCGATGGATGGCCACACTCATCCAATGCACATACAACATGGGAATCTATCTAAAAATAGAACAGGTTTTTCCGAATTGGTCACGTGATTTTACCTCATCAAGTAATGGGATAACCACATCAAAGAATGACAGGACCACATCAAATAATGAAACAAACACATCATGTAGTGTAAAATCGTCAAATTTTGAAACATCATTACGTAATGTTAAAACACCAGGCTGAAGCTAGCGAACAATAAGCCAACGAACAATAAGGCGATATATCTAAAAACCGAAAAAATGAATAAGACAGCAACGGCCGTTAAAGAAAAATATTTTAAAAGGCAGAAATTCCGTCTAAATATTGCAATTTCAACTCTATCATGAAATGGTATTTATCCCATCCATTTATAAAACTAGTCACATCTCTTTTAAGCTAATATTCAGTAACATAATAATTCTGTATCTGTCAACGGATTATTTGTAGTTGTAAGACCACCAATGCACCCACTTCAATTTAGAACGTATGTAAAAGTAGTCCTTCCCTTTAAAAACTTTTTAAACACCTTTGATGTCATTGTTTAATTGAACTAAGATACACATTTGCAGAAATGGGGGTTGGCCTATTCCATGGCTTCTAGAGAAAAATAATGAGGGGTGTCACGGGGTATCACTATATGGGTCTTGTAGGGGAGAAACAGGCGCATCTTTTGCGCAAGGTATCGAAGGGCGCTATGTTCAAAAATCTGAAACTAGAGCTCAAAATTTGGAAAAAAAAGTTAAAAACAGGGGGGTTGGCCTATTCCATGGCTTCTAGAGAAAAATAATGAGGGGTGTCACGGGGTATGTTTATATAGGTCTTGTAGAGGAGAAACAGGCGCATCTTTTGCGCAAGGTATCGAAGGGCGCTATGTTCAAAAATCTGAAACTAGAGCTCAAAATTTGAAAAAAAAATTGGTAAAAACAGGGGGGTTGTCCTATACCATGGCTTCTAGAGAAAAATAATGAGGGGTGTAACGGGGTATGTTTATATAGGTCTTGTAGAGGAGAAACAGGCGCATCTTTTGCGCAAGGTAGCGAAGGGTGCTATGTTCAAAAATCTGAAACTAGGGCTCAAAATTTGGAAAAAAATTGGTAAAAACAGGGGGGTTGTCCTATTCCATGGCTTCTAGAGAAAAATAATGAGGGGTGTAACGGGGTATGTTTATATAGGTCTTGTAGAGGAGAAACAGGCGCATCTTTTGCGCAAGGTAGCGAAGGGTGCTATGTTCAAAAATCTGAAACTAGGGCTCAAAACTTTGAAAAAAAATTGGTAAAAACAGGGGGATTGGCCTATTCCATGGCTTCTAGAGAAAAATAATGAGGGGTGTCACGGGGTATGTTTATATAGGTCTTGTAGAGGAGAAACAGGCGCATCTTTTGCGCAAGGTATTGAAGGGCGCTATGTTCAAAAATCTGAAACTAGAGCTCAAAATTTAAAAAAAAATGTTAAAAACAGGGGGATTGGCCTATTCCATGGCTTCTAGAGAAAAATAATGAAGGGTGTCACGGGGTATGTTTATATAGGTCTTGTAGAGGAGAAACAGGCGCATCTTTTGCGCAAGGTATCGAAGGGCGCTATGTTCAAAAATCTGAAACTAGAGCTCAAAATTTAAAAAAAAAAATTAAAAACAAGGGGGTTGGCCTATTACATTGTACATGCCTTCTACATGCCTTCTAGAGAAAAATAATGAGCGGTGTTACGGGGTATGATTATATAGGTCTTGTAGAGGAGAAACAGGCTCATCATTGAAGTAAATGACTGGATGTCCGAGGGTAGCACGTTTATCTGCATCGATAGGTAATGTATCTGAAAATTAGGAGATGGAGGGGGTAGTGCAGATAGTGATAAGACTACAAGGATGTCTACATTAGACCTGGTTGACTAAGAAGCAGTTTTTTTCTCTTGCCCTTTTAAGACTGGTTAAAAGACTCGTTTAGATCACGACTAAACCTTGTTAGTAGTCATTGTAAGTTACTAGATTTGATGGTATGCTTTTCATCCTGGAACTTTATGTGAAGTGTTTCATGCTGCTTGGAATAGGCAATAATTAGACTAAGTATAACAAACGTCATTTTATGTAAAGCGTTTGCAAAAACTCCCTTAAGCGTTTGAAAGCGTTTTAGAAAACATCATCTAGTGTTTAATACCGTAGAAAAAATTAGCGTTTGATGATGACAAAGCCGTAGGGCTCAGACCAGCATGAAAATTTGACCACCTTGAAGGCTAGGGCCGAACGGTGAATGTGTCTGGAAACTCTGGTTGTATTGTTGAAAGAGATCTTGACAAAATTGGATCGTGTTGCGCGAGAGTTTCAAGCAGTTTTGACAGAGAAAGAATAAATCAGCGTTGTTGAGTCCTACTCGGACGTAGAAGTCTTCGCACTATTTTGCTTACTCAGCACCAATTGATCAAAAATCACCAAGATCTTACTGTTTGTTTCAATTCCCGATGGTCTGTTCGAAGACGAACAATGACAATGAGTGATGTGGGACATTTACCTATATCGGATATCAGCTCGCTTATCTCATTTGTAAGAACCTCTTCCCCAGTGCGTTTTGCAGGAGTAGATAGATAGGTTGATGAAGATATTTCCCAAACTATCGTAACATAAACAACTGATCGAATTCGAAAGAGTACATTTTTGAGCAGCGTCGGCTTATAATGGCTTACGGCAGTCTGAAGTGTAAGTAGAATACAAAAACAAACAGCCGCATCCAATTTACAACTAGCAAGGGGCGACGACGGAGGGGTGGATCGAGGATATTCCACTTTATGAGTACAACCAGTGGATGTTTCATGAACAAACTAAAAAAACACGCCCCGATTGTTTATTGCACAACTTCACGGGGCCTGGTACTAAGCTGAAAAAACGATTACATACAGTAAGAACCCCAAACACCTTGGTCCATGAGTCGCTCAAGCTGTGTATCGTCATGATCTCTGCTTTTTGTACACTTCTTTGGTCCAACGGAAGGTGTGTATTCCTTATCAAATGTACCTAAATTCTTTGTGATTCGAACCTTGTCACCCACGTGGAACCAATCCGTGTAAATAAGCTGTCGATGCTCAACATAAGAATACAACAACTCGCAACTATGTGAGTGACAGGATCATGCATTGTTAACTTTGCACTATATAAAATCCAACAATGAGAAAGAAGATGGAACGCGACACTGTTGACACCTCATATTCACCAAAGTTCAATCGGTCTGGGCGACTCAATGGAAAAGTTCGTTGGACGGATAAAACATTTCGACGTAAATTCGAGAAACGATGCCTGAGCGCTGTTCGTTTAGGTGAAACTTGGATTACAGTTCCATCTCACCAGAACAAAGAATTCACGTTTATTCTAAGCATCATCAATGTTTTCCTTGCCAAATACGACTGCTTAGTGCCACCCAAGACCATGAAGGTGTGACGATCAAGGTTGCTTTTTATACCGTATTTAAGTCAAGCATTTTCATAACACTATGGAAAAGGTTACCGAATTCCACAACAAAGAGGTCAAAGTGCTATGCCGAAAACACGACGTTGATCCCGCCAGAATGGAGGAAAGCCGATTTTTCTCGACCACTGGGACCACACCAAGATGGGAAGATGATCAAATACTTTAAAGCAAAATCTACGCGCACATGCGCGATTGGTACTTAAGATGATATTGTTCACCAACAAAAACACCACCAAACAAAGATCGACTTAAGACCTGCGGCCGCAAGTTATAAGAAATATGAAAGAAAATAAGGTGTACTATAACTTGTATGCAGACATCAACAGGGTCGGTTCCGCGTGTTTACCAATTCCCACGATTTCAACGATGAGGAAATACAGGGATCCCGAACTTCTGAATACCTCGTACCGCATCGATAAGGTAGCACTCGCACCAGCAAAGTAGAGAGGGATATGATTAATATAAGTTACAATAACTTGTTTCCAAATCCACTAAAATAACTACTAGTATGTTTAAACTAGCCTCTCTAGAAGGTCTATATTCTTGATGATTTCTCCAAGACTGTAAAGGTTATGAGAATGTAAAGGTTACTAGTAACCAATGGGTTTAACGGTTTTCTCTGATATAGCAGGGTTACTAGTATAAAACTATGCTGCATTTTATTGTACAAGAGGTGTCGACGTGAATCAATTAACGTGCGAGTTCTATTGAGAGCAGTCGCTTGCGGGTACACTATTGCCTGTAGGTTAAATCATGATATGTATGGGTGTATCAGAGGGAGTAACATGACTAGCTTGAAAAACGGTAGTATTGACGGTTAAATTATGACTAGTTTATTGTGAGGATTGGATGTGTTTTTAATTTGACGGATTTTTTAGTCTAAACGAACATGTACTGATCTGTTTGCTGAATTTCTTCCACCACGTCTTCATCCGGGCAAGCTTCTACAATTTTATCATTAAGACCTTTCTGAATATCACTTTTCTGTGACACGGAATCTAAAATAGCTGTGACTTCCTCTATTTCTATATCGAAACTATTTCTGCAGTTATATATGTCTTCAAAATTCTTCCAAAGTCTTGTAAGTGCTCGTTTGTATCCGGAACGAATGGCTTTCAGCTTTGTATCCATTTTCCCTTCTTAAAATAGAAATAAAAGACTTTTTGACTATGTGATAGATGTACTAGTCATAGTAACATGTCAAAGTGACAAGACATTACATTAAGTGCGGCACATTGTAAACGTCATGTGTTTGGTATTAACGAGAGGTATGATTATGATGCAACGTATTACCCTCAATTTTTAAGGTTTCGATATCTACTCTAGTTTATTTTAACACATCTCACTCCTTCAATCTATTGAATTTCTCTTTCTTGTTCTTCCTATTTCTTTGCATACCAAACATTCATCACCTTGTCCTCTGCCATTTTATTTTCGTGAAGTTAACTAATCAAATGGTTCTGTATGTTTGAGTTTGTGGTCACACTTGTCCAGCTTGTCCATTATTTTTTCTCATGTTCTTTGATTGCTGCATCATATTCTATCTTCATTCATTCTATATCCGTTTAAATCTGGTCGCACTAGGTTTCATACGTGCTGTCTTTTACTTTTTTAATGACCCACCATTTCATTACAGCATCCGAACTGGCCCTCGGAGCTTTCAGAATGGTGATATGGTTGTCGTTCATGTCCAGTATTTGAAGAAACTACCCATGATCATCCCTCTTTATCAATGGCCCTTTGTGTTGTTCCATTCCCTGAAAAGTGCTATTCGGAGATGGGCGAGCGTTTCCGATGGATTTGGGCTCTTTCTGATGGGTCGTCCAAGTTCGTCCCAAAGATGTTCCATTGGCTATAATCTGGAGACATTGCTGGCCACGGCAACACACGAATGTGATTATTCTCCAAAAATCATTGAAATGTGTGCCACGTGACAACGGGCGTTATCCTGCTGAAACACGTGGTTAAAACGATGCCTTCCGAGAAACGGGAGAACGAGTGGAGCCAGAATTTTGTTCCTATACCTTTTAGCATTTAGGTTACCTTCAATAATTGCCAGATCGGTGCGTTCCTGGTAGGTTATTCCGTCCCATACCATAATTCCGCCACCCTCAAACCGATCCGTTTCCTGTACGCACGCATCAGAAAATCATGCATTGAACCCTGGCTTTGCCGTCGTTAAATGTCAAGTTGAATTTCGATTCATCGGTTAAAAGGACTTGTCTCCATGTTAGCCTATTCCATCGAATCCGTACCCGAGTCCATGCAAGTCGCGACATCCTGTGACGCTGCGAAAGGATAGGCCCCTTCAACGGACGACGAGCTCTTAGACCAACTTGATGCAGTTGGTTACAAACTGTTTGGGAATATAGCCTGTTGTTGTTTCTTCAATGAGTTTGACGTGCTGTTTATGACACGTTTACAAATCGATTCCGGAGATGAATAATGCGGATGTGCCTGTCTTGACGTAACTTCGTTTCACGTTGCCTGCAACATCGGGAGCGATTATTTGTCGTGCCAGTATCCCTAAGACGAGTCTTAAGCCTTTCAATAGTCATTCTAGAGACATTGGGATGATTTGCAACCTGTATTAGAGTTAGTTTTGCTGCCAACATCCCAATAGCTCGTTCTCTCTCATTATGACATAGACGTGGAATTGATTTACGTGTAACTTTTTCAATTTTTTTAATGCGACCTTTTGTTAACAAAATAGTACTCGACACATTTAATGATCAAAAGGACAACTCAATTCCAGCTCTATACAGGTAAATGTTTGAAAAAATGCTTATTTGTTTGAAATCAGAAAATGACGTAACGTCGTCTTCGAATTTTTAACAAAATAGTAAATGATACATAAATCATTCAGGTCACTAGTTGTAATCTTGAAAATATTATAAATTAATTTATGTAAATTCAAAACCAGGCTAACGTTTCTTTTTTTGCCTAGTATACATTTATTTATATCAGACAATGCCCGCACGTGGACGAGGGTACTTATACCGTCTTTAAAGATGTGGCGCTTGGATTGTCATTGATAAAGTTAACTGGTCTGTTTGTAGTTTTACTATCATATCTTTTTAACAACGCAGTACTCTTTGCCGATTTTGTTTTATTCTGCTACAAAAACTCTGATATAAATAAACTGTTGATAGTAATACAAAGTAAACTGTCTATTAAGTCTGTAATAGTATATAGAACTTTAGGTTGTATACCAGATGGCCTTCGCACTAAAGTTCTTTCATCTTCATCGTTTTCTTTTTGAAATACCCTTGAAAAAAATTCAGCAAGTACTCAGCTTTCTCTTTATCAGTACTTACATTACACATTTTGCAATCTCTTTTATCATGTAATTCGGATGGGGGAATTTGGATTTTCATTTCGACTTCATATGACAAGAAATTCTTCTTTGCTGACTCTGATATGTCTTTTTCACGGTTTTCACGTTCTTGTCTGACATTTGAGTTGGTTTTGTTCCTCACTAACTTTTAGTTTCTTTCGAAAATTAAACATAGCACCTCTCGAAGCCTTGCGCAAACTATGCGCCTGTGTGCCCTCTACAAAACCTATATAGACATACCCCGTGACACCACTCATTATTTTTCTCTAGAAGCCATGGAATAGGCCAACCCCCATGTTTTTAACATTTTTTTTCAAATTTTGAGCTCTAGTTTCAGATTTTTGAACATAGCGCCCTTCGATACCCAACGCAAAAGATGCGCCTGTTTCTCCTCTACAAGACCTATATAGTCATACCCCGTGACACCCTTCATTATTTTTCTCTAAAAGCCATTGAATAGGCCAACCCCCATGTTTTTAACTTTTTTTTCTAAATTTTGACCCCTGAACATAGCGCCCTTCGCTACCTAGCGCAAAAGATGTGCCTGTTTCTCCTCTAGAAGACCTATATAAACATACCCCGTGACACCCTTCATTATTTTTCTCTAGAAGCCATGGAATAGGCCAATCCCCCTGTTTTTAACATTTTTTTTCAAATTTTGAGCTCTAGTTTCAGATTTTTGAACATAGCGCCCTTCGATACCCAACGCAAAAGATGCGCCTGTTTCTCCTCTACAAGACCTATATAGTCATACCCCGTGACACCCTTCATTAGTTTTCTCTAAAAGCCATTGAATAGGCCAACCCCATGTTTTTAACTTTTTGTTCCAAATTTTGACCCCTGAACATAGCGCCCTTCGCTACCTAGCGCAAAAGATGCGCCTGTTTCTCCTCTACAAGACCTATATAGTCATACCCCGTGACACCCTTCATTATTTTTCTCTAAAAGCCATTGAATAGGCCAACCCCAATGTTTTTAACTTTTTTTTCCAAATTTTGAGCCCTGAACATAGCACCCTTCGCTACCTAGCGCAAAAGATGCGCCTGTTTCTCCTCTAGAAGACCTATATAAACATACCCCGTGACACCCCTCATTATTTTTCTCTAGAAGCCATGGAATAGGCCAATCCCCCTGTTTTTAACAAATTTTTTTCAAATTATGAGCTCTAGTTTCAGATTTTTGAACATAGCGCCCTTCGATACCTTGCGCAAAAGATGCGCCTGTTTCTCTTCTACAAGATCTATTTAGTCATACCCCGTGACACCCCTCATTATTTTTCTCTAGAAGCCATGGAATAGGCCAACCCCCCTGTTTTTAACTTTTTTTTCAAATTTTGAGCCCTAGTTTCAGATTTTTGAACATAGCGCCCTTCAATACCTTGCGCAAAAGATGCGCCTGTTTCTCTTCTACGAGACCTATATAGACATACCCCGTGACATTCCTCATTATTTTTCTCTAAAAGCCATGGAATAGGCCAACCCCCTGTTTTTAACTTTTTTTTCCAAATTTTGAGCCCTAGTTTCAGATTTTTGAACATAGCGCCTTTCGTTACCTTGCGCAAAAGATGCGCCTGTTTCTCCTCTACAAGACCTATATAAACATACCCCGTGACACCCCTCATTATTTTTCTCTAGAAGCCATGGAATAGGCCAACCCCCATTTCTGCAAATGTGTATCTTAGTTCAATTAAACAATTACATCAAAGGTGCTATATTTTACAGGGAAGGACTACTTTTACATACGTTCTAAATTGAAGTTGGTGCATTGGTGGTCTTACACCTACAAATAATCCATTGACAGATGCAGAATTATTGTGTTACTGAATATTAGCTTGAAAGAGATGTGACTAGTTTTATCAATGGATGGGATAAATACCATTTCATGATAGAGTTGAAATTGCAATATTTGGACGGAATTTCTGCCTTTTTATATATTTTTCATTTAACGGCCGTTGCTGTCTTATTCATTTTTTCGGTTTTTAGATATATCGCCTTATTGTTCGCTGGCTTATTGTTCGCTAGTTATTGTTCGCTAGCTTCAGCCTGGTTGTTAAAACCATATAAAGAATAGGCAAATCATCATTACAAAATAACAAAACCACATCATGTAATGAAACAACTACATAACATTAAGTCACATTCACATCAAGTAATGTTAAAACCACATTGACTAATGACACAACCACATTAAATAATGGTGAAACCACATCGAGTAATGACAAAACCATATTGAGTTATGACAAAATTATATCAAGTCAATACGAAACCATATCGTGTAATAACGAAATATCATTAAGTAACGATAATTCCATATTGAGTTATATCAAAACATCATTACGTAATGTCAAAACCATATTAAGTAAAGACAAAATATCATCAAGTAATAATAAAACAACATAAAGTAATATCAGAGTTCCACATAAGACAGCTGTGGCGTTCCATACTTATCAGGTAAAATCAATTGTATTGGTTATTTAAATATATGTATGTAAAACTATGGGAGTTTAAACTCATTTGATTTTTTCCCTGGTCAAGTGAGGCTGTTAAAAATACAGGGGTCCCTAAGTATGCGACCTGGTCTACTTAGATATTTATATATCAGGAAATGATTGAATAAAAATATTTGTTATCATTAAAAAAAAACATCGTAAAACTTCTTCCGGTTATGATTTTACGAATCATTTTTAGAACTTTGACAATAGTCTTATTTGATATAATATCAGTCATTAAGGAAGACCCGAAGTATTTAATCTTTTGACGTGTTTATCAACTTCACAATATGATATGAAGTAAAAATTAATCGAAGAGCTTAGTTGTAGCTGCAAAAACATTGTCTTAACAAATTAAGTACACTTAAATATGTACTTACATGATCGAATTTGATTCCCAGAAGGACACATTATTTACAACAACACATTGTGTTTACTTCCTCTTTGTAAACGATATACGTGTATTATTATAGTTTAGATGATAATCTGAAGATATTTTCCTTAAACTTATATTGTGTAACGTGTACACAGGGTAAGCGTGTTTATTTCTATTATGTACGAGGTCAGTTACCAGTTTGATACTGGATCCGAAATGTTCTATTTACAAAATACTGATACAAATTTGTACTATTATAAATTTGTCCTTTTGGTACAATTACATGTACAAAAATGTATGTACCCTACAAGCTAACACTTGTCCAATACGGCACAACTTGTAAAGCTCCAACTTGAACAAGTTCGTAGCTTCCAAAAAGAGAAGCGATGTATGTGAAGTTAGCAGCCGGTTCGTTATTCGATATTCGATATTCAATATCCAACCGGCTGCTAGCAGTCGGTTGGATATTCAAAATTTAGTTGAAAATCATAAAAAAATTAAATACTTGATAACATTAAAAGCACGATTTTCATAGTTAAGAGGACTGATAAGATACGTAGGAAATCGTTTAATGACCTCTTCAAGCTGTCGTAAATTCTCGTTGTCCTCGAATATAAACCCTTTTCTAAGTTGCATATTTGTCTTTATGTAATATAGATTTTTATCAATAAAACAACTTCAAATATATACTTTTATAAATGATATTTCTTAACACAAAATGAAAAACTTATAACTCTAGAAACATTTAGAAATATAAATAGAAATATTTATGGAAAGCCCAAAAAAGAAATATATAGTGAAAACCTACCTGAGACCGCTGAAATGAGGGTGAGACCCCCCTGGTCTTTCAATATTTCTAATATTATGCAGACATTTAGTTAATAGGTAGATACCAACGTGTCTAAAAGGAATTTGGGTACACTTTCTGTCTTTCATGTTTACGGAGCGGCTAAAGTGCCAATTGGATATTCAAAAAATATAGTGAAAACCTACCTGAGACCGCTTAAATGAGGGTGAGACCCCCCCTGGTCTTTCAATGTCCATACAATTCAACTTAATTATAGACTCTGTATATGTAAAGGTTGTATTAGAAGGATTTCCCAGAAAAATGTCATCATCGATATCTACGGAGGGCTTAGATTGTCACTTTTCAGTTAAAAATTGTCAAAATTTTAGAACAAAGGGCACATGGCAATGGTGAGAGTCCCATGATCTCTCAATCTTTCTAATATTATGCAGACATTTAGTTAATAGGTAGATACAAACGTGTCTAAACGGAATTTGGGTACACTTTCTGTCTTTCATGTTTACGGAGCGCCCCAAGTGCCAATTGGATATTCAAAAAATATAGTGAAAACCTACCTGAGACCGCTTAAATGAGGGTGAGACCCCCCTGGTCTTTCAATGTCCATACAACTCAACTTAATTATATACTCTGTATACGTAAAGGTTGTATTAGAAGGATTTCCTAGAATAATGTCATCATCGATATCTACGGAGGGCTTAGATTGTCACTTTTCAGCTAAAAATTGTCAAAATTTTAGGACAAAGGGCACATGGCAATGGTGAGAGCCCCCTGATCTCTCAATCTTTCTAATATTATGCAGACATTTAGTTAAAATGGTAGATACAAACGTGACTAAAAGGAATTTGGGAACACTTTCTGTCTTCCATGTTTACGGAGCGCCCAAAATGCCAATTGGATATTCAAAAAATATAGTGAAAACCTACCTGAGACCGCTTAAATGAGGATGAGACCCCCCTGGTCTTTCAATGTCCATACAATTCAACTTAATTATAGACTCTGTATACTAGTATGTAAAGGTTGTATTAGAAGGATTTCCCAGAATAATGTCATCATCGATATCTACGGAGTGCTTAGATTGTCACTTTTCAGCTAAAAATTGTCAAACTTTTAGGACAAAGGGCACATGGCAATGGTGAGAGCCCCCTGATCTCCTAATCTTTCTAATATTATGCAGACATTTAGTTAATAGGTAGATACAAACGTGTCTAAAAGGAATTTGGGCACACTTTCTGTCTTTTATGTTTACGAAGCGCCCAAAGTGCCAATTGGATATTCAAAAAATATAGTGAAAACCTACCTGAGACCGCTTAAATGAGGGTGAGACCCCCTGGTTTTTGAATGTCCATACAATTCAACTTAATTATAGACTCTGTATATGTAAAGGTAGTATTAGAAGGATTTCCCAGAATAATGTCATCATCGATATCTACGGAGGGCTTAGATTGTCACTTTTCAGCTAAAAATTGTCAAAATTTTAGGACAAAGGGCACATGGCAATGGTGAGAGCCCCCTGATCTCTCAATCTTTCTAATATTATGCAGACATTTAGTCAGTAGGTAGATACAAACGTGTCTAAAAGGAATTTGGGTACACTTTCTGTCTTCTATGTTTACGTAGCGCCCAAAGTGCCAATTGGATATTCAAAAAATATAGTGAAAACCTACCTGAGACCGCTTAAATGAGGGTAAGACCCCCCTGGTCTTTCAATGTCCATACAATTCAACTTCATTATAGACTCTGTATATGTAAAGGTTGTATTAGAAGGATTTCCCAGAATAATGTCATCATCGATATCTACGGAGGGCTTAGATTGTCACTTTTCAGCTAAAAATTGTCAAAATTGTAGGATAAAGGGCACATGGCAATGGTGAGAGCCCCCTGGTCTCTTAATCTTTCTAATATTATGCAGACATTTAGTTAATAGGTAGATACAAACGTGACTAAAAGGAATTTGGGTACACTTTCTGTCTTCCATGTTTACGGAGCGCCCAAAGTGCCATTTGGATATTCAAAAAATATAGTGAAAACCTACCTGAGACCGCTTAAATGAGGGTGAGACCCCCTTGGTCTTTCAATGTCCATACAATTCAACTTAATTA
Organism: Mytilus californianus; assembly: GCF_021869535.1. Lineage (NCBI taxonomy): Eukaryota > Metazoa > Mollusca > Bivalvia > Mytilida > Mytilidae > Mytilus > Mytilus californianus. The sequence goes on from NW_026262738.1 coordinate 555,056, forward strand.
TAGACTCTGTTTACTAGTATGTAAAGGTTGTATTAGAAGGATTTCCCAGAATAATGTCATCATCGATATCTACGGAGGGCTTAAATTGTCACTTTTCAGCTAAAAATTGTCAAAATTTTAGGACAAAGGGCACATGGCAATGGTGAGAGCCCCCTGATCTCTCAATCCTTCTAATATTATGCAGACATTTAGTTAATAGGTAGATACAAACGTGACTAAAAGAAATTTGGGTACACTTTCTGTCTTCCATGTTTACGGAGCGTCCAAATTGCCAATTGGGTATTCAAAAAATATAGTGAAAACCTACCTGAGACCGCTTAAATGAGGGTGAGACCCCCTTGGTCTTTCAATGTCCATACAATTCAACCTAAGTATAGACTCTGTATATGTAAAGGTTATATTAGAAGGATTTCCCAGAATAATGTCATCATAGATATCTACGGGGGCTTAGATTGTCATTTTCAGCTAAAAATTGTCAAAATTTTAGGACAACGGGCACATGGCAATGGTGAGAGCCCCCTCATCTCTTAATCTTTCTAATATTATGCAGACATTTAGTTAAAATGGTAGATACAAACGTGACTAAAAGGAATTTGGGAACACTTTCTGTCTTCCATGTTTACGGAGCGCCCAAAGTGCCAATTGGATATTAAAAAAATATAGTGAAAACCTACCTGAGACCGCTTTAATGAGGGTGAGACCCCCCTGATCTTTCAATGTCCATACAATTCAACTTAATTATAGACTCTGTATATGTAAAGGTTGTATTACATGTAGAAGGATTTCCCAGAAAATGTCATCATCGATATCTACGGAGTGCTTAGATTGTCACTATTCAGCTAAAAATTGTCAAAATTTTAGGACAAAGGGCACATGGCAATGGTGAGAGCCCCCTGATCTCTTAATATTTCTAATATTATGCAGACATTTAGTTAATAGGTAGATACAAACGTGTCTAAAAGGAATTTGGGTACACTTTCTGTCTTTAATGTTTACGGAGCGCCCAAAGTGCCAATTGGATATTCAAAAAATATAGTGAAAACCTACCTGAGACCGCTTAAATGAGGGTGAGACCCCCCTGGTCTTTCAATGTCCATACAATTCAACTTAATTATAGACTCTGTATATGTAAAGGTTGTATTAGAAGGATTTTCCAGAATAATGTCATCATCGATATCTACGGAGGGCTTAGATTGTCACTTTTCAGCTAAAAATTGTCAAAATTTTAGGACAAAGGGCACATAGCAATGTTGAGAGCCCCCTGATCTCTCAATCTTTCTAATATTATGCAGACATTTAGTTAATAGGTAGATACAAACGTGTCTAAAAAGAATTGGGGTACACTTTCTGTCTTTCATGTTTACGGAGCGCCCAAAGTGCCAATTGGATATTCAAAAAATATAGTGAAAACCTACCTGAGACCGCGTAAATGAGGGTGAGACCCCCCTGGTCTTTCAATGACCATACAATTCAACTTAATTATAGACTCTGTATATGTAAAGGTTGTATTAGAAGGATTTCCTAGAATAATGTCATCATCGATATCTACGGAGGGCTTAGATTGTCACTTTTCAGCTAAAAATTGTCAAAATTGTAGGACAAAGGGCACATGGCAATGGTGTGAGCCCCCTGGTCTCTCAGTCTTTCTAATATTATGCAGACATTTAGTTAATAGGTAGATACAAACGTGACTAAAAGGAATTTGGGTACGCAAATTGGATATTCAAAAAATATAGTGAAAACCTACCTGAGACCGCTTAAATGAGGGTGAGACCCCCCTGGTCTTTCAATGACCATACAATTCAACTTAATTATAGACTCTGTATATGTAAAGGTTGTATTAGAAGGATTTCCTAGAATAATGTCATCATCGATATCTACGGAGGGCTTAGATTGTCACTATTCAGCTAAAAATTGTCAAAATTTTAGGACAAAGGGCACATGGCAATGGTGAGATCCCCTGATCTCTCAATCTTTCTAATATTATGCAGACATTTAGTTAAAATGGTAGATACAAACGTGACTAAAAGGAATTTGGGAACACTTTCTGTCTTCTATGTTTACGGAGCGCCCAAAGTGCCAATTGGATATTCAAAAAATATAGTGAAAACCTACCTGAGACCGCTTAAATGAGGATGATACCCCCCTGGTCTTTCAATGTCCATACAATTCAACTTAATCATAGACTCTGTATACTGTAAATTCAGAAATTATTGCGTGTATTTATTATTGCGATTTTTCAAGAAAGAACAAAAATGGGAGTTTAATTATTGCGATTTTAGGAAAAGCTTTGTACAGATATATACAAAACAGATGTCAGAATGCGAATTTTTATTTTTGCGATACTCAAGGAGTCGCATTATTCGCATTAATAAAAACCTCGCAATAATTTCTGAATTTACAGTATGTAAAGGTTGTATTAGAAGGATTTTCCAGAATAATGTCATCATCGATATCTACGGAGGGCTTAGATTGTCACTTTTCAGCTAAAAATTGACAAACTTTAGGACAAAGGGCACATGGCAATGGTGAGAGCCCCCTGATCTCTTAATCTTTCTAATATTATGCAGACATTTAGTTAATAGGGAGATACAAACGTGACTAAAAGGAATTTGGGTACACATTCTGTCTTTCATGTTTACGGAGCGCCCAAAGTGCCAATTTGATATTCAAAAAATATAGTGAAAACCTACCTGAGACCGCTTAAATGAGGGTGAAACCCCCCTGGTTTTTCAATGCTCATACAATTCAACATAATTATAGACTCTGTATATGTAAAGGTTGTATTAGAAGGATTTCCCAGAATAATGTCATCATCGATATCTACGGAGGGCTTAGATTGTCACTTTTCAGCTAAAAATTGTCAAAATTGTTGGACGAAGGGCACATGGCAATGGTGAGAGCCCCCTGGTCTCTCAATCTTTCTAATTTTATGCAGACATTTAGTTAATAGGTAGATACAAACTTGACTAAAAGGAATTTGGGTACACTTTCTGTCTTCCATGTTTACGGAGCGCCCAAAGTGCCAATTGGATATTCAAAAAATATAGTGAAAACCTACCTGAGACCGCTTAAATGAGGGTGAGACCCCCCTGGTCTTTCAATGTCCATACAATTCAACTTAATTATAGACTCTGCATATGTAAAGGTTGTATTAGAAGGATTTTCCAGAATAATGTCATTATCGATATCTACGGAGGGCTTAGATTGTCACTTTTCAGCTACAAATTGTCAAAATTGCAGGACAAAGGGCACATGGCAATGGTGTGAGCCCTCTGGTCTCTCAATCTTTCTAATATTATGCAGACATTTAGTTTATAGGTAGATACAAACGTGACTAAAAGGAATTTGGGTACGCCAATTGGATATTCAAAAGATATAGTGAAAACCTACCTGAGACCGCTTAAATAAGGGGGAGACCCCCCTGGTCTTTCAATGACCATACAATTCAACTTAATTATAGACTCTGTATATGTAAAGGTTGTATTAGAAGGATTTCCCAGAATAATGTCATCATCGATATCTACGGAGGGCTTAGATTGTCACTTTTCAGCTAAAAATTGTCAAAATTTTAGTACAATGGGCACATGGCAATGGTGAGAGCTCCCTGATCTCTCAATCTTTCTAATATTATGCAGACATTTAGCTAATAGGTAGATACAAACGTGACTAAAAGGAATTTGGGTACACTTTCTGTTTTCTATGTTTACGGAGCGCCCAAAGTGCCAAATGGATATTCAAAAAATATAGTGAAAACCTACCTGAGACCGCTTAAATGAGGGTGAGACCCCCTTGGTCTTTCAACCTCCATACAATTCAACTTCATTATAGACTCTGTATATGTAAAGGTTGTATTAGAAGGATTTTACAGAATAATGTCATCATCGATATCTACGGAGGGCTTAAATTGTCACTTTTCAGCTAACAATTGACAAAACTTTAGGACAAAGGGCACATGGCAATGGTGAGAGCCCCCTGATCTCTAAGTCTTTCTAATGTTTAGCAAACATTAAGTTAATAGGTAGATACAAACGCAACTAAAAGGAATTTGGGAACACTTTCTTTTTTCCATGTTTACGGAGCGCCCAAAGTTCCAATTGGATATTCAAAAAATATAGTAAAAACCTACCTGAGACCGCTTGTATAAGGGTGAGACCGCTTAAATGAGGGTGAGCCCCCCCCCCCCCCCCCTGGTCTTTCAATGCCCATACAATTTAACTTAATTATAGACTCTGTATATGTAAACGTTGTATTACATGTAGAAGGATTTCCCAGAATAATGTCATCATCGATATCTACGGAGGGCTTAGATGTCAATTTTCATCTAAAAATTGTCCAAATTTTAGTACAAAGGGCGCATGGCAATGGTGAGAGCCCCCTGATCTCTCAATCTTTCTAATATTAAAGCAGACATTTAGCTAATAGGTAGATACAAACGTGACTAAAAGGAATTTGGGTACACTTTCTGTTTTCTATGTTTACGGAGCGCCCAAAGTGCCAAATGGATATTCAAAAAATATAGTGAAAAACTATGAGACCGCTTAAATGAGGGTGAGACCCCCCTGGTCTTTCAACCTCCATACAATTCAACTTCATTATAGACTCTGTATATGTAAAGGTTGTATTAGAAGGATTTTACAGAATAATGTCATCATCGATATCTACGGAGGGCTTAAATTGTCACTTTTCAGCTAACAATTGACAAAACTTTAGGACAAAGAGCATATGGCGATGGTGAGAGCCCCCTGATCTCTTAATCTTTCTAATATTATGCAGACATTTAGTTAATAGGTTAATACAAACGTGACTAAAAGGAATTTGGGTACACTTTCTGTCTTCTATGTTTACGGAGCGCCCAAAGTGCCAATTGGATATTCAAGAAATATAGTGAAAACCTACCCGAGACCGCTTAAATGAGGGTGAGACCCCCCTGGTCTTTCAATGTTTATACAATTCAACATAATTATAGACTCTGTATATGTAAAGGTTGTATTACATAAAAAGGATTTCCCAGAATGATGACATCATCGATACCTAAGGAGGGCTTAGATTGTCACTTTTCAGCTAAATATTGTCAAAATTTTAGGAAAAGGGCACATGGGAATGGTGAGAGCCCCCTGATCTCTCAATCTTTCTAATATTATGCAGACATTTATTTAATAGGTAGATACAAACGTGACTAAAATGAATTTGGGTACACTTTCTGTCTTCCATGTTTACGGAGCGCCCAAAGTGCCAATTGGATATTCAAAAAATATAGTGAAAACCTACCTGAGACCGCTTAAATGAGGGTGAGACCCCCCTGGTCTTTAAATGTCTATACAATTAGATTAAATTTTAGAATCTGAAGAGGTAAAGGTTGTATTAGAAGGATTTCCCAGAATAATGTCATCATCGATATCTACGGAGGGCTTAGATTGTCACTTTTCAGCTAAAAATTGTCAAAATTTTAGGACAAAGGACACATGGCAATGGTGAGAGCCTCCTCATGTCTCAATCTTTCTAATATTATGCAGACATTTAGTTAAAATGATAGATACAAACATGACTAAAAGGAATTTGGGTACACTTTTTGTCTTCCATGTTTACGGAGCGCCCAAAGTGCCAATTGGATATTCAAAAAATATAGTGAAAACCTACCTGAGACAGCTTAAATGAGGGTGAGACCCCCCTGGTCTTTCAATGTCCATACAATTCAACTCAATTATAAACTCTGTATATGTAAAGATTGTATTACATGTAGAAGGATTTCCCAGAATAATGTCATCATCGATATCTAAGGAGGGCTTAGATTGTCACTTTTCAGCTAAATATTGTCAAAATTTTAGGAAAAGGGCAAATGGCAATGGTGAGAGCCCTCTGATCTCTCAATCTTTCTAATATTATGCAGACATTTATTTAATAGGTAGATACAAACGTGACCTAAAGGAATTTGGGTACACTTTCTGTCTTTTATGTTTACGGAGCGCCCAAAATGCCAATTGGATATTCAAAAAATATAGTGAAAACCTACCTGAGACCGCTTAAATGAGGGTGAGACCCCCCTGGTCTTTCAATGTCCATACAATTCAATAAAATTTTAGACTCTGAAGAGGTAAAGGTTGTATTAGAAGGATTTCCCAGAATAATGTCATCATCGATATCTACGGAGGGCTAAGATTGTCACTTTTCAGCTAAAAATTGGATAAATTATAGGACAAAGGACACATGGCAATGGTGAGACGCCCCTGATCTCTCAATTTTTTTAATATTATGCAGACATTTAGTTAAAATGGTAGATACAAACGTGACTAAAAGGTATTTGGGAATACTTTCCGTCTTCCATGTTTACGGAGCGCCCAAAGTGCCAATTGGATATTCAAAAAATAAAGTTAAAACCTACCTGAGACCGCTTAGATGAGGGTGAGATCCCCCTGGTCTTTTAATGTCAATACAACTCAACTTAATTATAGACTCTATATATGTTAAGGTTGTATTAGAAGGATTTCAAAGAATAATGTTATCATCGATATCTACGGAGGGCTTAGATTGTCACTCTCCAGCTAAAAATTGTCAAAATTTTAGGACAAAGGGCACATGGCAATGGTGAGAGCCCTCTGATCTCTCAATCTTTCTAATATTAAGCAGACATTTAGTTAATAGGTAGATACAATCGTGACTAAAAGGAATTTGGGTACACTTTTTGTCTTCTATGTTTACTGAGCGCCCAAAGTGCCAATTGGATATTAAAAAAATATAGTGAAAACCTACCTGAGACCGCTTAAATGAGGGTGAGCCCCCCTGGTCTTTTAATGTCCATACAATTCAACTTAATTATAGACTCTGTATATGTAAAGGTTGTATTAGAAGGATTTCCCAGAATAATGTCATCATCGATATCTACGGAGGGCTTAGATTGTCACTCTCCAGCTAAAAATTGTCAAAATTTTAGGACAAAGGGCACATGGCAATGGTGAGAGCCCCCTGATCTCTCAATCTTTCTAATATTATGCAGACATTTAGTTAATAGGTAGATACAAACGTGACTAAAAGGAATTTGGGTACACTTTCTGTCTTCTATGTTTACTGAGCGCCCAAAGTGCCAATTGGATATTCAAAAAATATAGTGAAAACCTACCTGAGACCGCTTAAATGAGGGTGAGACCGCCTTGTATTTTAATGTCCATACAATTCAACTTCATTTTAGACTCTGAAGAGGTAAAGGTTGTATTAGAAGGATTTCCCAGAATAATGGCATCATCGATATCTACGGAGGGCTTAGATTGTCACTTTTCAGCTAAAAATTGTCAAAATTTTAGGACAAAGGACACATGGCAATGGTGAGAGCCCCCTCATCTCTCAATCTTTCTAATATTATGCAGACATTTAGTTAAAATGGCAAATACAAACGTGACTAAAAGGAATTTGGGTACACTTTCTGTCTTCCATGTTTACGGAGCGCCCAAAGTGCCAATTGGATATTCAAAAATATAGTGAAAACCTACCTGAGACCGCTTAAATGAGGGTGAGACCCCCCTGGTCTTTCAATGTCCATACAATTCAACTCAATTATTAACTCTGTATATGTAAAGGTTGTATTTCATGTAGAAGAATTTCCCAGAATAATGTCATCATCGATATCTAAGGAGGGCTTAGATTGTCACTTTTCAGCTAAACATTGTCAAAATTTTAGGAAAAGGGCAAATGGCAATGGTGAGAGCCCCCTGAACTCTTAATCTTTCTAATATTAAGCAGACATTTATTTAATAGGTAGATACAAACGTGACTAAAAGGAATTTGGGTACGCTTTCTGTCTTCTATGTTTACGGAGCGCCCAAAGTGCCAATTGGATATTCAAAAAATATAGTGAAAACCTACCTGAGACCGCTTAAATAAGGGTGAGACCCCCCTGGTCTTTAAATGTCCATACAATTCAATCAAATAATAGACTCTGAAGAGGTAAAGGTTGTATTAGAAGGATTTCCCAGAATTATGTCATCATCGATATCTACGGAGGGCTTAGATTGTCACTTTTCAGCTAAAAATTGTCAAAATTTTAGGACAAAAGACACATGGCAATGGTGAGAGCCCCCTGATCTCTCAATCTTTCTAATATTATGAAGACATTTAGTTAAAATGGTAGATACAAACGTGACTAAAAGGAATTTAGGAATACTTTCTGTCTTCCATGTTTACGGAGCGCCCAAAGTGCCAATTGGATATTCAAAAAATATAGTGAAAACCTACCTGAGACCGGTTAAATGAGGGTGATACCCCATTGGTCTTTCAATGTCCATACAATTCAATCAAATTTTAGACTCTGAAAAGGTAAAGGTTGTATTAGAAGGATTTCCCAGAATAATGTCATCATCGATATCTACGGAGGGCTAAGATTGTCACTTTTCAGCTAAAAATTGTCAAAATTTTAGGACAAAGGACACATGGCAATGGTGAGACGCCCCTAATCTCTCAATCTTTCTAATATTGTGCAGACATTTAGTTAAAATGGTAGATACAAACGTGACTTAAAGGAATTTGGGAATACTTTCCGTCTTCCATGTTTACGGAGCGCCCAAAGTGCCAATTGGATATTCAAAAAATATAGTGAAAACCTACCTGAAACCGCTTAAATGAGGGTGAGACCCCCCTGGTCTTTCAATGTCCATACAATTCAACTCAATTATAAACTCTGTATATGTAAAGGTTGTATTAGAAGGATTTCCCAGAATAATGTCATCATCGATATCTACGGAGGGCTTAGATTGTCACTCTCCAGCTAAAAATTGTCAAAATTTTAGGACAAAGGGCACATGGCAATGGTGAGAGCCCCCTGATCTTTCAATCTTTCTAATATTATGCAGACATTTAGGTAATAGGTAAATACAAACGTGACTAAAAGGAATTTGGATACATTTTCTGTCTTCTATGTTTACGGAGCGCCCAAAGTGCCAATTGGATATTTAAAAAATATAGTGAAAACCTACCTGAGACCGCTTAAATGAGGGTGAGACCCCCCTGTTCTTTCAATGTCCATACAATTCAACTTAATTATAGACTCTGTATATGTAAAGGTTGTATTAGAAGGATTTCTCAGAATAATGTCATCATCGATATCTACGGAGGGCTTAGATTGTCACTTTTCAGCTTAAAAATGTCAAAATGTTAGGACAAAGGGCACATGGCAATGGTGAGAGCCCCCTGATCTCTCAATCTTTCTAATATTATGCAGACATTTAGTTAATAGGGAGATCCAAACGTGACTTAAAGGAATTTGGGTACACTTTCTGTCTTCTATGTTTACTGAGCGCCCAAAGTGCTAAGTTGATATTAAAAAAATATAGTGAAAACCTACCTGAGACCGCTTAAATGAGGATGAGATCCCCCTGGTCTTTTAATGTCAATACAACTCAACTTAATTATAGACTCTGTATATGTAAAGGTTGCATTAGAAGGATTTCCCATAATAATGTTATCATCGATATCTACGGAGGGCTTAGATTGTCACTTTCCAGCTAAAAATTGTCAAAATTTTAGGACAAAGGGCACATGGCAATGGTGAGAGCCCCTGATCTTTCAATCTTTCTAATATTATGCAGACATTTAGTTAATAGGTAGATACAAACGTGACTAAAAGGAATTTGGGTACACTTTTTGTCTTCCATGTTTACAGAGCGCCCAAAGTGCCAATTGGATATTAAAAAAATATAGTGAAAACCTACCTGAGACCGCTTAAATGAGGGTGAGACCCCCCTGGTCTTTTAATGTCCATACAACTTAACTTAATTATAGACTCTGTATATGTAAATGTTTTATTAGAAGGATTTCCCAGAATAATGTCATCATCGATATCTACGGAGGGCTTAGATTGTCACTCTCCAGCTACAAATTGTCAAAATTTTAGGTCAAAGGGCACATGGCAATGGTGAGAGCCCCCTGATCTCTCAATCTTTCTAATATTATGCAGACATTTAGTTAATAGGTAGATACAAATGTGACTAAAAGGAATTTTGGTACAGTTTCTGTCTTCTATGTTTACGGAGCGCCCAAAGTCCCAATTGGATATTCAAAAAATATAGTGAAAACCTACCTGAGACCGCTTAAATGAGGGTGAGACCCCCCTGGTCTTTCAATGTCCATACAATTCAACTTAATTATAGACTCTGTATATGTAAAGGTTGTATTAGAAGGATTTTTCAGAATAATGTCATCATCGATATCTACGGAGGACTTAGATTGTCACTTTTCATCTAAAAATTGTCAAAATTTTAGGACAAAGGGCACATGGCAATGGTGAGAGCCCCCTGATCTCTCAATCTTTCTAATATTATGCAGACATTTAGTTAATAGGTAGATACAAATGTGACTAAAAGGAATTTTGGTACACTTTCTGTCTTCTATGTTTACGGAGCGCCAAAAGTCCCAATTGGATATTCAAAAAATATAGTGAAAACCTACCTGAGACCGCTTAAATGAGGGTGAGACCCCCCCTGGTCTTTCAATGTCCATACAATTCAACATAAGTATAGACTCTGTATATGTAAAGGTTGTATTAGAAGGATTTCCCAGAACAATGTCATCATCGATATCTACGGAGGGCTTAGATTGTCACTTTTCAGCTAAAAATTGTCAAAATTTTAGGACAAAGGGCATATGGCAATGGTGAGAGCCCCCTGATCTCTCAATCTTTCTAATACATGTATTATGCAGACATTTAGTTAATAGGTAGATACAAACGTGACTTAAAGGAATTTGGGTACACTTTCTGTCTTCTATGTTTACGGAGCGCCCAAAGTGCTAAGTGGATATTAAAAAAATATAGTGAAAACCTACCTGAGACCGCTTAAATGAGGATGAGATCCCCCTGGTCTTTTAATGTCAATACAACTCAACTTAATTATAGACTCTGTATATGTAAAGGTTGCATTAGAAGGATTTCCCAGAATAATGTTATCATCGATATCTACGGAGGGCTTAGATTGTCACTTTCCAGCTAAAAATTGTCAAAATTTTAGGACAAAGGGCACATGGCAATGGTGAGAGCCCCCTGATCTCTCAATCTTTCTAATATTATGCAGACATTTAGTTAATAGGTAGATACAAACGTGACTAAAAGGAATTTCGGTACACTTTTTGTCTTCTATGTTTACGGAGCGCCCAAAGTACTAATTGGACATTCAAAAAATATAGTGAAAACCTACCTGAGACCGCTTAAATGAGGGTGAGACCCCCCTGGTCTTTCAATGTCCATACAATTCAACTCAATTATAGACTCTGTATATGTAAAGGTTGTATTAGAAGGATTTCGCAGAATAATGTCATCATCGATATCTACGGAGGGCTTAGATTGTCACTTTTCAGCTAAAAATTGTCAAAATTTTAGGACAAAGGACATATGGCAATGGTGAGAGCCCCCTGATCTCTCAATCTTTCTAATACATGTATTATGCAGACATTTAGTTAATAGGTAGATACAAACGTGACTTAAAGGAATTTGGGTACAGTTTCTGTCTTCTATGTTTACGGAGCGCCCAAAGTGCCAATTGGATATTCAAAAAATATAGTGAAAACCTACCTGAGACCGCTTAAATGAGGGTGAGACCCCCCTGGTCTTTTAATGTCCATACAATTCAACTTAATTATAAACTCTGTATATGTAAATGTTGTATTAGAAGGAATTCCTAGAATAATGTCATCATTGATATCTACGGAGTGATTAGTTTGTCACTTTTCAGCTAAAAATTGTCAAAATTTTACGACAAAGGGCACATGGCAATGGTCAGAGCCCCCTGATCTCTCAATCTTTCTAATATTATGCAGACATTTAGTTAATAGGTAGATACAAACGTGACTAAAAGGAATTTGGGTACGCAAATTGGATATTCAAAAAATATAGTGAAAACCTACCTGAGACCGCTTAAATGAGGGTGAGACCCCCCTGGTCTTTCAATGACCATACAACTCAACTTAATTATAGAATCTGTATATGTAAAGGTTGTATTAGAAGGATTTCCCAGAATAATGTCATCATCGATATCTACGGAGGGCTTAGATTGTCACTCTCCAGCTAAAAATTGTCAAAATTTTAGGTCAAAGGGCACATGGCAATGGTGAGAGCCCCCTGATCTCTCAATCTTTCTAATATTATGCAGACATTTAGTTAGTAGGTAGATACAAATGTGACTAAAAGGAATTTTGGTACACTTTCTGTCTTCTACGTTTACGGAGCGCCCAAAGTTCCAATTGGATATTCAAAAAATATAGTGAAAACCTACCTGAGACCGCTTAAATGAGCGTGAGACCCCCCTGGTCTTTCAATGTCCATACAATTCAACTTAATTATAGACTCTGTATATGTAAAGGTTGTATTAGAAGGATTTTTCAGAATAATGTCATCATCGATATCTACGGAGGACTTAGATTGTCACTTTTCATCTAAAAATTGTCAAAATTTTAGGACAAAGGGCACATGGCAATGGTGAGAGCCCCCTGATCTCTCAATCTTTCTAATATTATGCAGACATTTAGTTAATAGGTAGATACAAACGTGACTAAAAGGAATTTGGGTACACTTTTTGTCTTCTATGTTTACGGAGCGCCCAAAGTACTAATTGGACATTCAAAAAATATAGTGAAAACCTAACTGAGACCGCTTAAATGAGGGTGAGACCCCCCTGGTCTTTCAATGTCCATACAATTCAACTCAATTATAGACTCTGTATATGTAAAGGTTGTATTAGAAGGATTTCTCAGAATAATGTCATCATCGATATCTACGGAGGGCTTAGTTTGTCACTTTTCAGCTAAAAATTGTCAAAATTTTAGGACAAAGGACATATGGCAATGGTGAGAGCCCCCTGATCTCTCAATCTTTCTAATACATGTATTATGCAGACATTTAGTTAATAGGTAGATACAAACGTGACTTAAAGGAATTTGGGTACACTTTCTGTCTTCTATGTTTACGGAGCGCCCAAAGTGCCAATTGGATATTCAAAAAATATAGTGAAAACCTACCTGAGACCGCTTAAATGAGGGTGAGACCCCCCTGGTCTTTTAATGTCCATACAATTCAACTTAATTATAAACTCTGTATATGTAAATGTTGTATTAGAAGGAATTCCTAGAATAATGTCATCATCGATATCTACGGAGTGCTTAGTTTGTCACTTTTCAGCTAAAAATTGTCAAAATTTTACGACAAAGGGCACATGGCAATGGTCAGAGCCCCCTGATCTCTCAATCTTTCTAATATTATGCAGACATTTAGTTAATAGGTAGATACAAACGTGACTAAAAGGAATTTGGGTACGCAAATTGGATATTCAAAAAATATAGTGAAAACCTACCTGAGACCGCTTAAATGAGGGTGAGACCCCCCTGGTCTTTCAATGACCATACAACTCAACTTAATTATAGAATCTGTATATGTAAAGGTTGTATTAGAAGGATTTCCCAGAATAATGTCATCATCGATATCTACGGATTACTTAGATTGTCACTCTCCAGCTAAAAATTGTCAAAATTTTAGGTCAAAGGGCACATGGCACTGGTGAGAGCCCCCTGATCTCTCAATCTTTCTAATATTATGCAGACATTTAGTTAGTAGGTAGATACAAATGTGACTAAAAGGAATTTTGGTACACTTTCTGTCTTCTACGTTTACGGAGCACCCAAAGTTCCAATTGGATATTCAAAAAATATAGTGAAAACCTACCTGAGACCGCTTAAATGAGCGTGAGACCCCCCTGGTCTTTCAATGTCCATACAATTCAACTTAATTATAGACTCTGTATATGTAAAGGTTGTATTAGAAGGATTTTTCAGAATAATGTCATCATCGATATCTACGGAGGACTTAGATTGTCACTTTTCATCTAAAAATTGTCAAAAGTTTAGGACAAAGGGCACATGGCAATGGTGAGAGCCCCCTGATCTCTCAATCTTTCTAATATTATGCAGACATTTAGTTAATAGGTAGATACAAACGTGACTAAAAGGAATTTGGGTACACTTTCTGTCTTCTATGTTTACGGAGCGCCCAAAGTACCAATTGGATATTCAAAAAATATAGTGAAAACCTACCTGAGACCGCTTAAATGAGGGTGAGACCCCCCCTGGTCTTTCAATGTCCATACAATTCAACATAAGTATAGACTCTGTATATGTAAAGGTTGTATTAGAAGGATTTCCCAGAACAATGTCATCATCGATATCTACGGAGGGCTTAGATTGTCACTTTTCAGCTAAAAATTGTCAAAATTTTAGGACAAAGGGCATATGGCAATGGTGAGAGCCCCCTGATCTCTCAATCTTTCTAATACATGTATTATGCAGACATTTAGTTAATAGGTAGATACAAACGTGACTTAAAGGAATTTGGGTACACTTTCTGTCTTCTATGTTTACGGAGCGCCCAAAGTGCCAATTGGATATTCAAAAAATATAGTGAAAACCTACCTGAGACCGCTTAAATGAGGGTGAGACCCCCCTGGTCTTTTAATGTCCATACAACTCAACTTAATTATAGACTCTGTATATGTAAAGGTTGTATTAGAAGGATTTCCCAGAATAATGTCATCATCGATATCTACGGAGGACTTAGATTGTCACTTTTCATCTAAAATTTGTCAAAATTTTAGGACAAAAGACACATGGCAATGGTCAGAGCCCCCTGATCTCTCAATCTTCCTAATATTATGCAGACATTTAGTTAAAAGGTAGATACAAACGTGATTAAAAGGAATTTGGATACACTTTCTGTCTTCTATGTTTACGGAGCGCCCAAAGTGCCAATTCGATATTCAAAAAATATAGTGAAAACCTACCTGAAACCGCTTAAATGAGGGTGAGACCCCCCTGGTCTTTTAATGTCCATACAATTCAACTTAATTATAGACTCTGTATATGTAAAGATTGAATTTGAAGGATTTCCCAGAATAATGTCATCATCGATATCTACGGAGGGCTTAAATTGTCACTTTTCAGCTAAAAATTGTCAAAATTTAAAGACAAAGGGCACATGACAATGGTGAGAGCCCCTGAAATCTCAATCTTTCTAATATTATGCAGACATTTAGTTAATAGGAAGATACAAACGTGACTAAAAGGAATTTGGGTACACTTTCTGTCTTCCATGTTTACGGAGCGCCCAAAGTGCCAATTAGATATTCAAAAAATATAGTGAAAACCTACCTGAGACCGCTTAAATGAGGGTGAGACCGCTTAAATGAGGGTGAGACCCCCCTGGTCTTTCAATGTCCATACAATTCAATATATTCATAGATTCTGTATATGTAAAGGTGGTATTAGAAAAATTTCCCTGAATAATGTCATCATCGATATCTACGGAGGGCTTAGATTGTCACTTATCAGCTAAAAATTGTCAAAATTTTAGGACAAAGGACACATGGCAATGGTGAGAGCCCCTGATCTCTCAATCTTTCTAATATTATGCAGACATTTAAATAAAATGGTAGATACAAACGTGATTAAAATGAATTTGGGAACAGTTACTGTCTTCCATGTTTACGGAGCGCCCAAAGTGCGAATTGGATATTCAAAAGATATAGTGAAAACCTACCTGAGACCGCTTAAATGAGGGTGAGACCCCCCTGGTCTTTCAATGTCCATACAATTCAACTTAATTATAGACTCTGTATATGTTAAGGTTGTAATAGAAGGATTTCCCAGAATAGTGTCATCATCGATATCTACGGAGGGCTTAGATTGTCACTTTTCAACTAAAAATTGTCAAAATTTTATTAGGACAAAGGGCACATGGCAATGGTGAGAGCCCCCCTGATCTCTCAATCTTTCTAATATTATGCGGATATTTAGTCAATAGGAAGATACAAACGTGACTTAAAGGAATTTGGGAACACTTATTGTCTTCCATGTTTACGGAGCGCCCAAAGTGCCAATTGGATATTCAAAAAATATAGTGAAATCCTACTTGAGACCGCTTAAATGAGGGTGAGACCCCCCCTGGTCTTTCAATGTTCATATAATTCAACTTAATTATAGACTCTGTATATGTTAAGGTTGTATTAAAAGGATTTTCCAGAATAATGTCATCATCGATATCTACGGAGGGCTTGTTTTGTCACTTTTCAGCTAAAAATTGTCAAAATTTTAGGACAAAGGGCACATGGCAATGGTGAGAGCCCCTGATCACTCAATCTTTCTAATATTATGCAGACATTTATTTAATAGGTAGATACAAACGTGACTAAAAGGAATTTGGGAAAACTTTCTGTCTTCCATGTTTACGGAGCGCCCAAAGTGCCAATTGGATATTCAAAAAATATAGTGAAAACCTACTTGAGAGAGCTTAAATGAGGGTGAGACACCCTGGTCTTTCAATGTCCATACAATTCAACTTAATTATAGACTCTGTATATGTTAAGGTTGTATTAAAAGGATTTTCCAGAATAATGTCATCATCGATATCTACGGAGGGCTTAGATTGTCACTTTTCAGCTAAAAATTGTCAAAATTTTAGGACAAAGGGCAACATGGCAATGGTGAGAGCCCCCTGATCTTTCAATCTTTCTAATATTATGCAGACATTTAGTTAATAGGTAGATACAAACGTGACTAAAAGGAATTCGGGAACACTTTCTGTATTCTATGTTTACGGAGCGCCCAAACTGCCAATTGGATATTCAAAAAATAAAGTGAAAACCTACCTGTGACCGCTTAAATGAGGGTGAGACCCCCTGGTCTTTCAATTTCCATAGAATTCAACATATTCATGGACTCTGTATATATGTTAAGGTTGTATTAGAAGGATTTCCCAGAATAATGTCATCATCGATATCTACGGAGGGCTTAGATTGTCACTTTTCAGCTAAAAATTGTCAAAATTTTAGGATAAAGGGCACATGGCAATGGTGAGAGCCCCCTGATCTCTCAATCTTTCCAATATTATGCAGACATTTAGTAATAGGTAGATACAAACGTGACTAAAAGGAATTTGGGAATACTTTCTGTCTTCTGTGTTTACGGAGCGCCCAAAGTGCCAATTGGATATTCAAAAAATAAAGTGAAAACCTACCTGTGACCGCTTAAATGAGGGTGAGACCCCCTGGTCTTTCAATTTCCATACAATTCAACTTAATTATAGACTCTGTATATGTAAAGGTTATATTAGAAGGATTTCTCAGAATAATGTAATCATCGATATCTACGGAGGGCTTAGATTGTCACTTTTCAGTTAAAAATTGTGAAAATTTTAGGACAAAGGGCACATGGCAATGGTGAGAGCCCCTGATCTCTCAATCTTTCTAATATTATGTAGACATTTAGTTAAAATGGTAGATACAAACGTGACTAAAAGGAATTTGGGAACACTTTCTGTCTTCCATGTTTACGGAGCGCCCAAAGTGTCAATTGGATATTCCAAAAAATATAGTGAAAACCTACTTGAGACCGCTTGAATAAGGGTGAGACCGCTTAAATGAGGGTGAGACCCCCCTGGTCTTTCAATGTCCATACAATTCAACTTAATTATAGACTCTGTATATGTAAAGATTGTATTACATGAAGAAGGATTTCCCAGAATAATGTCATCATCGATATCTACGGAGGGCTTAGATTGTCACTTTTCAGCTAAAAATTGTCAAAATTTTAAGACAAAGGGCACATGGCAATGGTGAGAGCCTCCTGATCTCTCAATCTTTCTAATATTATGCAGACATTTAGTTAAAATGGAAGAAACAAACGTGACTAAAAGGAATTTGGGAACACTTTCTGTCTTCTATGTTTACGGAGCGCCCAAAGTGCCAATTGGATATTAAAAAAATACAGTGAAAACCTACTTGAGACCGCTTAAATGAGGGTGCGACCCCCCCTGGTCTTTCAATGTCCATACAATTCAACTTAATTATAGACTCTGTATATGTTACGCTTGTATGAGAAGGATTTCCCAGAATGATGTCATCATCGATATCTACGGAGGGCTTAGATTGTCACTTTTCAGCTAAAAATTGTCAAAATTTTAGGACAAAGGGCACATGGCAATGGTGAGAGCCCCATAATCTCTCAATCTTTCTAATATTATGCAGACATTTAATTAAAATGGTAGAAACAAACGTGACTAAAAGGAATTTGGGAACACTTTCTGTCATCTATGTTTACGGAGCGCCCAAAGTGCCAATTGGATATTGAAAAAATATAGTGAAAACCTACTTGAGACCGCTTAAATGAGGGTGAGACCCCCCCTGGTCTTTCAATGTCCATACAATTCAACTTAATTATAGACTCTGTTTATGTTAAGGTTGTATGAGAAGGATTTTCCAGAATGATGTCATCATCGATATCTACGGAGGGCTTAGATTGTCACTTTTCAGCTAAAAATTGTCAAAATTTTAGGACAAAGGGCACATGGCAATGGTAAGAGCCTTGATCTCTCAATCTTTCTAATATTCTGCAGACATTTAGTTAATAGGTAGATACAAACGTGACTAAAAGGAATTTGGGTACACTTTCTGTCTTCTATGTTTACGGAGCGCCCAAAGTGCCAATTGGATATTCAAAAAATATAGTGAAAACCTACTTGAGACCGCTTAAATGAGGGTGAGACCCCCCTGGTCGTTCAATGTCCATACAATTCAACTTAATTATAGACTCTGTATATGTAGAGGTTGTATTAGAAGGATTTCCCAGAATAATATCATCATCGATATCTACGGAGGGCTTAGATTGTCACTTTTCAGCTAAAAATTGTCAAAATTTTAGGACAAAGGGCACATGGCAATGGTGAGAGCCCCCTGATCTCTCAATCTTTCTAATATTATGCAGACATTTAGTTAATAGGTAGATACAAACGTGACTAAAAGGAATTTTGGTACTTTTTATGTCTTCTATTGTTACGGAGCGCCCAAAGTGCCAATTGGATATTCAAAAAATATAGTGAAAACCTACCTGAGACCGCTTAAATGAGGGTGAGACCCCCCTGGTCTTTCAATGTCCATACAATTCAACTTAATTATAGACTCTATATATGTCAATCTTGTTTCAGAAGGATTTCCCAGAATAATGTCCTCATCGATAACTTCGGAGGGCTTAGATTGTCATTTTCAGCTAAAAATTGTCAAAATTTTAGGACAAAGGGAACATGGCAATGGTGAGAGCCTCCTAATCTCTCAATCTTTCTAGTATTAGGCAGACATTTAGTTAAAATGGTAGATACAAACGTGACTAAAAGGAATTTGGGAACACTTTCTGTCTGCTATGTTTACGGAGCGCCCAAAGTGCCAATTGGATATTCAAAAAATATAGTGAAAACCTACTTGAGACCGCTTAAATAAGGGTGAGACCCCCCCTGGTCTTTCAATGTCCATACAATTCAATTTAATTATAGACTCTGTATATGTTAAGGTTGTATGAGAAGGATTTACCAGAATAATGTCATCATCGATATCTACGGAGGGCTTAGATTGTCACTTTTCAGCTAAAAATTGTCAAAATTTTAGGACAAAGGGAACATGGCAATGGTGAGAGCCCCTGATCTCTCAATCTTTCTAATATTATGCAGACATTTAGTTAATAGGTAGATACAAACGTGACTTAAAGGAATTTGGGAACACTTTCTGTCTGCTATGTTTACGGAGCGCCCAAAGTGCCAATTGGATATTCAAAAAATATAGTGAAAACCTACTTGAGACCGCTTAAATGAGCGTGAGATCCCCCCTGGTCTTTCAATGTCCATACAATTCAACTTAATTATAGACTCTGTATATGTTAAGGTTGTATGAGAAGGATTTACCAGAATAATGTCATCATCGATATCTACGGAGGGCTTAGATTGTCACTTTTCAGCTAAAAATTATCAAAATTTTAGGACAAAGGGAACATGGCAATGGTGAGAGCCCCTGATCTCTCAATCTTTCTAATATTATGCAGACATTTAGTTAATAGGTAGATACAAACGTGACTAAAAGAAATTTGGGTACACTTTCTGTCTTCCATGTTTACGGAGCGCCCAAAGTGCTAATTGGATATTCAAAAAATATAGTGAAAACCTACCTGTGACCGCTTAAATGAGGGTGAGACCCCTGGTCTTTCAATGTCCATACAATTCAACTTAACCATAGACTCTGTATATGTGAAGGTTGTATTAGAAGGATTTTCCAGAATTATGTCATCATCAATATCTACGGAGGGCTAAGATTGTCACTTTTCAGCTAAAAATTGTCAAAATTTTAGGACAAAGGGAACATGGCAATGGTGAGAGTCCTGATCTCTCAATCTTTCTAATATTATGCAGACATTTATTTAATATGTAGATACAAACGGGACTTAAAGGAATTTTGGTACTTTTTATGTCTTCTATTGTTACGGAGCGCCCAAAGTGCCAATTGGATATTCAAAAAATATAGTGAAAACCTACTTGAGACCGCTTAAAACAGGGTGAGACCCCCCTGGTCTTTCAATGTCCATACAATTCAACTTAATTATAGACTCTGTATATGTAAAGTTGTATTAGAATGATTTCCCAGAATAATGTCATCATCGATATCTACGGAGGGCTTAGATTGTCACTTTTCAGCTAAAAATTGTCAAAATTTTAGGACAAAGGGCACATGGCAATGGTGAGAGCACCCTGATCTCTCAATCTTTCTAATATTATTCAGACATTTAGTTAATAGGTAGATACAAACGTGACTAAAAGGAATTTGGGTACACGTTCTGTCTTCTATGTTTACGGAGCGCCCAAAGTGCCAATTGGATATTCAAAAAATATAGTGAAACCTACTTGAGACCGCTTAAATGAGGGTTAGACCCCACTGGTCTTTCAATGTCCATACAATTCAACTTAATTATAGACTCTGTATATGTTAAGTTTGTATTAGAAGGATTTCCCAGAATAATGTCATCATCGATATCTACGGAGGGCTTAGATTGTCACTTTTCAGCTAAAAATTGTCAAAATTTTAGGACAAAGGGCACGTGGCAATGGTGAGAACCCCCTGATCTCACATTCTTTCTAATATTATGCAGACATTTAGTTAATAGGTAGATACAAACGTGACTAAATGAAATTTGGGTACACTTTCTGTCTTCCATTTTTACGGAGCGCCCAAAGTGCCAATTGGATTTTCAAAAAATATGGTGAAAACCTACCTGAGACCGCTTAAATGAGGGTGAGACCCCCGTGGTCTTTCAATGTCCATACAATTCAACTTAATTATAGACTCTGTATATGTAAAGATTGTATTAGAAGGATTTTCCAGAATAATGTCATCATCGATATCTACGGAGGGCTTAGATTGTCACTTTTCAGTTAAAAATTGTCAAAATTTTAGGACAAAAGGCACATGGCAATGGTGAGAGCCCCCTGATCTCTCAATCTTTCTAATATTATGCAGACATTTACTTAATAGGTAGATACAAACGTGACTAAAAGGAATCTGAATACACTTTCTGTCTTCTATGTTTACGGAGCGCCCAAAGTGCCAATGGGATATTCAAAAAATATAGTGAAAACCTTCCTGAGACCGCTTAAATGAGGGTGAGACCCCCCTGGTCTTTCAATGTCCATACAATTCAACTTAATTATAGACTCTGTATATGTCAAGGTTGTATTAGAAGGATTTCTAAGAATAATGTCATCATCGATATCTACGGAGGGCTTAGATTGTCACTTTTCAGCAAAAAATTGTCAAAATTTTAGGACAAAAGGCATATGGCAATGATGAGAGCCCCCTGATCTCTCAATCTTTCTAATATTAAGCAGACATTTACTTAATAGGTAGATACAAACGTGACTAAAAGGAATTTGGGTACACTTTCTGTCTTCCATGTTTACGGAGCGCCCAAAGTGCCAATTGGATATTCAAAAAATATAGTGAAAACCTACCTGAGACCGCTTAAATGAGGGTGAGACCCCCCTGGTCTTTCAATGTCCATATAATTCAACTTAATTATAGACTCTGTATATGTAAAGGTTGTGTTAGAAGGATTTTTCAGAATAATGTCATCATCGATATCTACGGAGGGCTTAGATTGTCACTTTTCAGTTGAAAATTGTCAAAATTTTAGGACAAAGGGCACATGGCAATGGTGAGAGCCCCCTGATCTCTCAATCTTTCTAATATTATGCAGACATTTACTTAATAGGTAGATACAAACGTGACTAAAAGGAATCTGGGTGCACTTTCTGTCTTCTATGTTTACGGAGCACCTAAAGTGCCAATTGGATATTCAAAAAATATAGTGAAAACCTACCTGAGACCGCTTAAATGAGGGTGAGACCCCCCTGGTCTTTCAATGTCCATACAATTCAATTTAATTATAGACTCTGTATATGTAAAGGTTGTATAAGAAGGATTTCCCATAATAATGTTATCATCGATATCTACGGAGGGCTTAGATTGTCACTTTTCAACAAAAAATTGTCAAAATTTTAGGACAAAGGGCACATGGCAATGGTGAGAGCCCCCTGATCTCTCAATCTTTCTAATATTATGTAGACATTTATCTAATAGGTAGATACAAACGTGACTAAAAGGAATTTGGGAACACTTTCTGTCTTCTATGTTTACGGAGCGCCCAAAGTGCCAATTGGATATTAAAAAAAATATAGTGAAAACCTACCTTAGACCGCTTAAATGAGAGTGAGACCCCCCTGGTCTTTCAATGTAAATACATTTCAACTTAATTATAGACTCTGTATATTTTAAGGTTTTATTAGAAGGATTTCCTAGAATAATGTCATCATCGATATCTACGGAGGGCTTAGATTGTCACTTTTCAGCTAAAAATTGACAAAATTTTAGGACAAAGGGCACATGGCAATGGTGAGAGCCCCTGATCTCTCAATCTTTCTAATATTATGCAGACATTTAGCTAACAGGTAGATACAAACATGACTAAAAGGAATTTGGGTACATTTTCTGTCTTCTATGATTACGGAGCGCCCAAAGTGCCAATTGGATATTCAAAAAATATAGTGAATACCTATCTGAGACCGCTTAAATGAGGGTGAGACCCCCCCCCTAGTCTTTCGATGTATATGTAAAGCAACTTAATTATAGACTCTGTATATGTAAAGGTTGTATTAGAAGGATTTCAAAGAATAATGTCATCATCGATATCTACGGAGGGCTTAGATTTTCACTTTTCAGCAAAAAATTGTCAAAATTTTCGGACAAAAGGCACCTGGCAATGGTGAGAGCCCCCTGATCTCTCAATCTTTCTAATATTAAGCAGACTTTTACTTAATAGGTAGATACAAACGTGACTAAAAGGAATTTGGGTACACTTTCTGTCTTCCATGTTTACGGAGCGCCCAAAGTTCCAATTGGATATTCAAAAAATATAGTGAAAACCTACCTGAGACCGCTTAAATGAGATTGAGACCCCCTGGTCTTTCAATGTCCATACAATTCAACTTAATTATAGACTCTGTATATGTAAAGGTTGCATAAGAAGGATTTCCCATAATAATGTTATCATCGATATCTACGGAGGGCTTAGATTGTTACTTTTCAGCAAAAAATTGTCAAAATTTTAGGACAAAGGGCACCTGGCAATGGTGAGAGCCCCCTGATCTCTCAATCTTTCTAATATTATGTAGACATTTATCTAATAGGTAGATACAAACGTGACTAAAAGGAATCTGGGTACACTTTCTGTCTTCCATGTTTACGGAGCGCCGAAAGTGCCAATTGGATATTAAAAAAAATGTAGTGAAAACCTACCTGAGACCGCTTAAATGAGAGTGAGACCCCCCTGGTCTTTCAATGTAAATACATTTCAACTTAATTATAGACTCTGCATATTTTAAGGTTTTATTAGAAGGATTTCCTAGAATAATGTCATCATCGATATCTACGGAGGGCTTAGATTGTCACTTTTCAGCTAAAATTTGTCAAAATTTTAGGACAAAGGGCACATGGCAATGGTGAGAGCCCCCTGAATTCTCAATCTTGCTAATATTATGCAGACATTTACTTAATAGGTAGATACAAACGTGACTAAAAGGAATCTTGGTACACTTTCTGTCTTCTATGTTTACGGAGCGCCCAAAGTGCCAATTGGATATTCAAAAAATATAGTGAAAACCTACCTGAGACCGCTTAAATGAGGGTGAGACCCCCCTGGTCTTTCAATGTCCATACAATTCAACTTAATTATAGACTCTGTATATGTAAAGGTTGTAGTAGAAGGATTTCCAAGAATAATGTCATCATCGATATCTACGGAGGGCTTAGATTGTCACTTTTCAGCAAAAAATTGTCAAAATGTTAGGACAAAGGGCACATGGCAATGGTGAGAGCCCCCTGATCTCTCAATCTTTCTAATATTATGTAGTCATCTATCTAATAGGTAGATACAAACGTGACTAAAAGGAATCTGGGTACACTTTTTGTCTTCCATGTTTACGGAGCGCCCAAAGTGCCAATTGGATATTCAAAAAATATAGTGAAAACCTACCTGAGACCGCTTAAATGAGAGTGAGACCCCCCTGGTCTTTCAATGTAAATACATTTCAACTTAATTATAGACTCTGCATATTTTAAGGTTTTATTAGAAGGATTTCCTAGAATAAGGTCATCATCGATATCTACGGAGGGCTTAGATTTTCACTTTTCAGCTAAAAATTGTCAAAATTTTAGAACAAAGGGCACATGGCAATGGTGAGAGCCCCCTGATCTCTCAATCTTTCTAATATTATGCAGACATTTAGCTAACAGATAGATACAAGCGTGACTAAAAGGAATTTGGGTACATTGTCTGTCTTCTATGATTACGGAGCGCCCAAAGTGCCAATTGGATATTCAAAAAATATAGTGAAAACCTACCTGAGACCGCTTAAATGAGGGTGAGACCCCCCTAGTCTTTCAATGTATATGTAAAGGTTGTATTAGAAGGATTTCCCAGAATAATATCATCATCGATATCTACGGAGGGCTTAGATTGTCACTTTTCAGCTAAACATTGTCAAAATTTTAGGACAAAAGGCACATGGCAATGGTGAGAGCCCCCTGATCTCTCAATCTCTCTAATATTATGCAGACATTTAGTTAATAGGTAGATACAAACGTGATTTAAAGGAATTTGGGTACACTTTCTGTCTTCTATGTTTACAGAGCGCCCAAAGTGCCAATTGGATATTCAAAAAATATAGTGAAAACCTACCTGAGACCGCTTAAATGAGGGTGAGACCCCCCTGGTCTTTCAATGTCCATACAATTCAACTTAATTATAGACTCTGTATATGTAAAGGTTGTAGTAGAAGGATTTCCCAGAATAATGTTATCATCGATATCTACGGAGGGCTTAGATTGTCACTTTTCAGCTAAACATTGTCAAAATTTTAGGACAAAAGGCACATGGCAATGGTGAGAGCCCCCTGATCTCTCAATCTTTCTCATTTAGTTAATTGGTAGATACAAACGTGACTAAAAGGAATTTTGGTACACTTTCTGTCTTCTATGTTTACGGAGCGCCCAAAGTGCCAATTGGATATTGAAAAAATATAGTGAAAACCTACCTGAGACCGCTTAAATGAGGGTGAGACCCCTATGGTCTTCTAATGTCCATACAATATAACTTAATTATACACTCTGTATATGTAAAGGTTGTATTAGAAGGATTTCCCAGAATAATGTTATCATCGATATCTACGGAGGGCTTAGATTGTCACTTTTCAGCTAAACATTGTCAAAATTTTAGGACAAAAGGCACATGGCAATGGTGAGAGCCCCCTGATATCTCAATCTCTCAAATATTATGCAGACATTTAGTTAATAGGTAGATACAAACGTGATTTAAAGGAATTTGGGTACACTTTCTGTCTTCTATGTTTACAGAGCGCCCTAAGTGCCAATTGGATATTCAAAAAATATAGTGAAAACCTACTTGAGACCGCTTAAATGAGGGTGAGACCACCCTGGTCTTTCAATGTCCATACAATTCAACTTAATTGTAGAATCTGTATATGTTAAAGTTGTGTTAGAAGGATTTTCCAGAATAATGTCATCATCGATATCTACGGAGGGCTTAGATTGTCAATTTTCAGCTAAAAATTGTCACAATTTTAGGACAAAGGGCACATGGCAATGGTGAGAGCCCCCTGATCTCTCAATCTTTCTAATATTATGCAGACATTTAGTTAATAGGTAGATACAAACGTGACTAAAAGGAATTTGGGTACACTTTCTGTCTTTTATGCTTACGGAGCGTCCAAAGTGCCAATTGGATATTCAAAAAATATAGTGAAAACCTACCTGAGACCGCTTAAATGAGGGTGAGACCCCCCTGGTCTTTCAATGTCCATACAATTCAACTTAATTATAGACTCTGTATATGTTAAGGTTGTATTAGAAGGATTTTCCAGAATAATGTCATCATCGATATCTACGGAGGGCTTAGATTGTCACTTTTCAGCTAAAAATTGTCAAAATATTTAGACAAAGGGCACATGGCAATGGTGAGAGCCCCCTGATCTCTCAATTTTTCTAATATTATGCAGACATTTAGCTAACAGATAGATACAAGCGTGACTAAAAGGAATTTGGGTACATTTTCTGTCTTCTATGATTACGGAGCGCCCAAAGTGCCAATTGGATATTCAAAAAATATAGTGAAAACCTACCTGAGACCGCTTAAATGAGGGTGAGACCCCCCCTAGTCTTTCAATGTATATGTAAAGGTTGTATTAGAAGGATTTCCCAGAATAATGTCATCATCGATATCTACGGAGGGCTTAGATTGTCACTTTTCAGCTAAAAATTGTCAAAATTTTAGGACAAAGGGCACATGACAATGGTGAGAGCCCCCAGATCTCTCAATCTTGCTTATATTATGCAGACATTTACTTAATAGGTAGATACAAACGTGACTAAAGGAATCTTGGTACACTTTCTGTCTTCTATGTTTACGGAGCGCCCAAGGTGCCAATTGGATATTCAAAAAATATAGTGAAAACCTACCTGAGACCGCTTAAATGAGGGTGAGACCCCCCTGGTCTTTCAATGTCCATACAATTCAACTTAATTATAGATTATGTAGATGTAAAGGTTGTAGTAGAAGGATTTCCAAGAATAATGTCATCATCGATATCTACGGAGGGCTTAGATTGTCAATTTTCAACTAAAAATTGTCAAAATTTTAGGACAAAGGGCACATGGCAATTGTGAGAGCCCCTTGATCTCTTAATCTTTCTAATATTATACAGACATTTACTTAATAGGAAGATACAAACGTGACTAAAAGGAATTTGGGTACACTTTCTGTCTTCTATGTTTACGGAGCGCCCAAAGTGCCAAATGGATATTCAAAAAATATAGTGAAAACCTACCTGAGACCGCTTAAATGAGGGTGAGACCCCCTGGTCTTTCAATGTCCATACAATTCAACTTAATTATAGACTCTGTATATGTAAAGGTTGTAGTAGAAGGATTTCCCAGAATAATGTCATCATCGATATCTACGGAGGGCTTAGATTGTCACTTTTCAGCTTAAAATTATCAAAATTTTAGGACAAAGGGCACATGGCAATGGTGAGAGCCCCCTGATCTCTCAATCTTTCTCATTTAGTTAATAGGTAGATACAAACGTGACTAAAAGGAATTTGGGTACACTTTCTGTCTTCTATGTTTACGGAGCGCCCAAAGTGCCAATTGGATATTGAAAAAATATAGTGAAAACCTACCTGAGACCGCTTAAATGAGGGTGAGACCCCTATGGTCTTTTAATGTCCATACAATATAACTTAATTATACACTCTGTATATGTAAAGGTTGTATTAGAAGGATTTCCCAGAATAATGTTATCATCGATATCTACGGAGGGCTTAGATTGTCACTTTTCAGCTAAACATTGTCAAAATTTTAGGACAAAAGGCACATGGCAATGGTGAGAGCCCCCTGATCTCTCAATCTCTCTAATATTATGCAGACATTTAGTTAATAGGTAGATACAAACGTGATTTAAAGGAATTTGGGTACACTTTCTGTCTTCTATGTTTACAGAGCGCCCTAAGTGCCAATTGGATATTCAAAAAATATAGTGAAAACCTACTTCAGACCGCTTAAATGAGGGTGAGACCACCCTGGTCTTTCAATGTCCATACAATTCAACTTAATTGTAGAATCTGTATATGTTAAAGTTGTGTTAGAAGGATTTTCCAGAATAATGTCATCATCGATATCTACGGAGGGCTTAGATTGTCACTTTTCAGCTAAAAATTGTCAAAATATTTAGACAAAGGGCACATGGCAATGGTGAGAGCCCCCTGCTCTCTCAATCTTTCTAATATTATGCAGACATTTATTAAATAGGTAGATACAAACGTGACTTAAAGGAATCTGGGTACACTTTCTGTCTTCCATGTTTACGGAGCGCGCAAAGTGCCTACTGGATATTCAAAAAATATAGTGAAAACCTACCTGAGACCGCTTAAATGAGGGTGAGACCCCCAGGTCTTTCAATGTCCGTACAATTCAACTTAACTATAGACTCAGTATATGTAAAGGTTGTATTAGAAGGATTTCCCAGAATAATGTCATTATCGATATCTACGGAGGGCTTAGATCGTCACTTTTCAGCTAAAAATTGTCAAAATTTTAGGACAAAGGGCACATGGCAATGGTGAGAGCCCCCTGATCTCTAAATCTTTCTAATATTATGCAGACATTTAGTCAATAGGTAGATACAAACGTGACTAAAAGGAATTTGGGTACACTTTCTGTCTTCAATGTTTACGGAGCGCCCGAAGTGTCAATTGGACATTCAAAAAATACAGTGAAAACCTACCTGAGACCGCTTAAATGAGGGTGAGACCCCCCTGGTCTTTCAATGTCCATACAATTCAACTTAATTATAGACTCTGTATATGTAAAAGTTGTATTAAAGATTTTTCAAATAATGTCATCATCGATATCTACGGAGGGCTTAGATTGTCTCTTTTCAGCTAAAAATTGTCAAAATTTTAGAACAAAGGGCACATGGCAATGGTGAGAGCCCCCTGATCTCTCAATCTTTCTAATATTATGCAGACATTTAGTTAATAGGTAGATACAAACGTGACTAAAAGGAATTTGGGTACACTTTCTGTCTTCTGTGTTTACGGAGCGAACAAAATGCCAATTGGATATTCAAAAAATATAGCAAAAACCTACCTGAGACCGCTTAAATGAAGGTGAGACCACTGTGGTCTTTCAATGTCCATACAATTCAACCTAATTATAGACTCTGTATATGTAAAGGTTGTATTAGAAGGATTTTCCAGAATAATGTCATCATCGATATCTACGGAGGGCTTAGATTGTTACTTTTCAGCTAAAAAATGTCAAAATTTTAGAACAAAGAGCACATGGCAATGGTGAGAGCCCCCTGCTCTCTCAATCTTTCTAATATTATGCACACATTTAGTTTATAGGTAGATAGAAACGTGACTAAAAGGAATTTAGGTACACTTTCTGTATTCTATGTTTATGGAGCGCCCAAAAGACCAATTGGATATTCAAAAAATATAGTAAAAACCTTTCTGAGACCGCTTAAATGAGGGTGAGTCCCCCCTGGTCTTTTAATGTCCATACAATTCAACTTAATTATAAACTCTGTATATGTAAAGGTTGTATTAGAAGGATTTCCCAGAATATGGTCATCATCGATATCTACGGAGGGCTTAGATTGTCACTTTTCAGCTAAAAATTGTCAAAATTTTAGGACAAAGGGCACATGGCAATGGTAAGAGCCCCTGATCTCTCAATCTTTCTAATTTTATGCAGACATTTAGTTAATAGGTAGATACAAACGTAACCAAAAGGAATTTGCGTACACTTTCTGTCTTCTATGTTTACGGAGCGCCCAAAGTGCCAATTGGATATTCAAAAAATATAGTGAAAACCTACCTGAGACCGCTTAAATGAGGGCGAGACCCCCTGGTTTTTCAATTTCCATACAATTCAACTTAATTAAAGACTCTGTATATGTAGAGGTTGTATTTGAAGAATTTCCCAGAATATTGTCATCATCGATATCTACGGAGGGCTTAGATTGTCACTTTTCAGCTAAAAATTGTCAAAATTTTAGGACAAAGGGCACATGGCAATGGTGAGAGCCCCCTGATCTCTCAATCTTTCTAATATTATGCAGACATTTAATTAATAGGTAGATACAAACGTGACTAAAGGAATCTTGGTACACTTTCTGTCTTCAATGTTTACGGAGCGCCCAAAGTGCCAATTGGATATTCAAAAAATATAGTGAAAACCTTCCTGAGACCGCTTAAATGAGGGTGAGACCCCCCTGGTCTTTCAATGTCCATACAATTCAACTTAATTATAGACTCTGTATATGTAAAGGTTGTATTAGAAGGATTTCTAAGAATAATGTAATCATCGATATCTACGGAGGGATTAGATTGTCACTTTTCAGCTAAAAATTGTCAAAATTTTAGGACAAAGGGCACATGGCAATGGTGAGAGCCCCCTGATCTCTCAATCTTTCTAATATTATGCAGACATTTAATTAATAGGTAGATACAAACGTGACTAAAAGGAATGTCGGTACACTTTCTGTCTTCAATGTTTACGGAGCGCCCAAAGTGCCAATTGGATATTCAAAAAATATAGTGAAAACCTACCTGAGACCGCTTAAATGAGGGTGAGACCCCCCTGGTCTTTCAATGTCCATATAATTCAACTTAATTATAGACTCTGTATATGTAAAGGTTGTGTTAGAAGGATTTTTCAGAATAATGTCATCATCGATATCTACGGAGGGCTTAGATTGTCACTTTTCAGTTGAAAATTGTCAAAATTTTAGGACAAAGGGCACATGGCAATGGTGAGAGCCCCCTGATCTCTCAATCTTTCTAATATTATGCAGACATTTACTTAATAGGTAGATACAAACGTGACTAAAAGGAATCTGGGTGCACTTTCTGTCTTCTATGTTTACGGAGCACCTAAAGTGCCAATTGGATATTCAAAAAATATAGTGAAAACCTACCTGAGACCGCTTAAATGAGGGTGAGACCCCCCTGGTCTTTCAATGTCCATACAATTCAACTTAATTATAGACTCTGTATATGTAAAGGTTGTATAAGAAGGATTTCCCATAATAATGTTATCATCGATATCTACGGAGGGCTTAGATTGTCACTTTTCAACAAAAAATTGTCAAAATTTTAGGACAAAGGGCACATGGCAATGGTGAGAGCCCCCTGATCTCTCAATCTTTCTAATATTATGTAGACATTTATCTAATAGGTAGATACAAACGTGACTAAAAGGAATTTGGGAACACTTTCTGTCTTCTATGTTTACGGAGCGCCCAAAGTGCCAATTGGATATTAAAAAAAATATAGTGAAAACCTATCTGAGACCGCTTAAATGAGGGTGAGACCCCCCCCCCCCCTAGTCTTTCGATGTATATGTAAAGCAACTTAATTATAGACTCTGTATATGTAAAGGTTGTATTAGAAGGATTTCAAAGAATAATGTCATCATCGATATCTACGGAGGGCTTAGATTTTCACTTTTCAGCAAAAAATTGTCAAAATTTTCGGACAAAAGGCACCTGGCAATGGTGAGAGCCCCCTGATCTCTCAATCTTTCTAATATTAAGCAGACTTTTACTTAATAGGTAGATACAAACGTGACTAAAAGGAATTTGGGTACACTTTCTGTCTTCCATGTTTACGGAGCGCCCAAAGTTCCAATTGGATATTCAAAAAATATAGTGAAAACCTACCTGAGACCGCTTAAATGAGATTGAGACCCCCTGGTCTTTCAATGTCCATACAATTCAACTTAATTATAGACTCTGTATATGTAAAGGTTGCATAAGAAGGATTTTCCATAATAATGTTATCATCGATATCTACGGAGGGCTTAGATTGTTACTTTTCAGCAAAAAATTGTCAAAATTTTAGGACAAAGGGCACCTGGCAATGGTGAGAGCCCCCTGATCTCTCAATCTTTCTAATATTATGTAGACATTTATCTAATAGGTAGATACAAACGTGACTAAAAGGAATCTGGGTACACTTTCTGTCTTCCATGTTTACGGAGCGCCGAAAGTGCCAATTGGATATTAAAAAAAATATAGTGAAAACCTACCTGAGACCGCTTAAATGAGAGTGAGACCCCCCTGGTCTTTCAATGTAAATACATTTCAACTTAATTATAGACTCTGCATATTTTAAGGTTTTATTAGAAGGATTTCCTAGAATAATGTCATCATCGATATCTACGGAGGGCTTAGATTGTCACTTTTCAGCTAAAATTTGTCAAAATTTTAGGACAAAGGGCACATGGCAATGGTGAGAGCCCCCTGAATTCTCAATCTTGCTAATATTATGCAGACATTTACTTAATAGGTAGATACAAACGTGACTAAAAGGAATCTTGGTACACTTTCTGTCTTCTATGTTTACGGAGCGCCCAAGGTGCCAATTGGATATTCAAAAAATATAGTGAAAACCTACCTGAGACCGCTTAAATGAGGGTGAGACCCCCCTGGTCTTTCAATGTCCATACAATTCAATTTAATTATAGACTCTGTATATGTAAAGGTTGTAGTAGAAGGATTTCCAAGAATAATGTCATCATCGATATCTACGGAGGGCTTAGATTGTCACTTTTCAGCAAAAAATTGTCAAAATTTTCGGACGAAAAGCACATGGCAATGGTGAGAGCCCCCTGATCTCTCAATCTTTCTAATATTAAGCAGACATTTACTTAATAGGTAGATACAAACGTGACTAAAAGGAATTTGGGTACACTTTGTGTCTTCCATGTTTACGGAGCGCCCAAAGTGCCAATTGGATATTCAAAAAATATAGTGAAAACCTACCTGAGACCGCTTAAATGAGATTGAGACTCCCTGGTCTTTCAATGTCCATACAATTCAACTTAATTATAGACTCTGTATATGTAAAGGTTGTATAAGAAGGATTTCCCATATAAATGTTATCATCGATATCTACGGAGGGCTTAGATTGTCACTTTTCAGCAAAAAATTGTCAAAATGTTAGGACAAAGGGCACATGGCAATGGTGAGAGCCCCCTGATCTCTCAATCTTTCTAATATTATGTAGTCATCTATCTAATAGGTAGATACAAACGTGACTAAAAGGAATCTGGGTACACTTTTTGTCTTCCATGTTTACGGAGCGCCCAAAGTGCCAATTGGATATTCAAAAAATATAGTGAAAACCTACCTGAGACCGCTTAAATGAGAGTGAGACCCCCCTGGTCTTTCAATGTAAATACATTTCAACTTAATTATAGACTCTGCATATTTTAAGGTTTTATTAGAAGGATTTCCTAGAATAAGGTCATCATCGATATCTACGGAGGGCTTAGATTTTCACTTTTCAGCTAAAAATTGTCAAAATTTTAGAACAAAGAGCACATGACAATGGTGAGAGCCCCCTGATCTCTCAATCTTTCTAATATTATGCAGACATTTAGCTAACAGATAGATACAAGCGTGACTAAAAGGAATTTGGGTACATTGTCTGTCTTCTATGATTACGGAGCGCCCAAAGTGCCAATTGGATATTCAAAAAATATAGTGAAAACCTACCTGAGACCGCTTAAATGAGGGTGAGACCCCCCTGGTCTTTCAATGTCCATACAATTCAACTTAATTATAGACTCTGTATATGTAAAGGTTGTAGTAGAAGGATTTCCCAGAATAATGTTATCATCGATATCTACGGAGGACTTAGATTGTCACTTTTCAGCTAAACATTGTCAAAATTTTAGGACAAAAGGCACATGGCAATGGTGAGAGCCCCCTGATCTCTCAATCTTTCTCATTTAGTTAATAGGTAGATACAAACGTGACTAAAAGGAATTTTGGTACACTTTCTGTCTTCTATGTTTACGGAGCGCCCAAAGTGCCAATTGGATATTGAAAAAATATAGTGAAAACCTACCTGAGACCGCTTAAATGAGGGTGAGACCCCTATGGTCTTCTAATGTCCATACAATATAACTTAATTATACACTCTGTATATGTAAAGGTTGTATTAGAAGGATTTCCCAGAATAATGTTATCATCGATATCTACGGAGGGCTTAGATTGTCACTTTTCAGCTAAACATTGTCAAAATTTTAGGACAAAAGGCACATGGCAATGGTGAGAGCCCCCTGATATCTCAATCTCTCTAATATTATGCAGACATTTAGTTAATAGGTAGATAAAAACGTGATTTAAAGGAATTTGGGTACACTTTCTGTCTTCTATGTTTACAGAGCGCCCTAAGTGCCAATTGGATATTCAAAAAATATAGTGAAAACCTACTTGAGACCGCTTAAATGAGGGTGAGACCACCCTGGTCTTTCAATGTCCATACAATTCAACTTAATTGTAGAATCTGTATATGTTAAAGTTGTGTTAGAAGGATTTTCCAGAATAATGTCATCATCGATATCTACGGAGGGCTTAGATTGTCAATTTTCAGCTAAAAATTGTCAAAATTTTAGGACAAAGGGCACATGGCAATGGTGAGAGCCCCCTGATCTCTCAATCTTTCTAATATTATGCAGACATTTAGTTAATAGGTAGATACAAACGTGACTAAAAGGAATTTGGGTACACTTTCTGTCTTTTATGCTTACGGAGCGTCCAAAGTGCCAATTGGATATTCAAAAAATATAGTGAAAACCTACCTGAGACAGCTTAAATGAGGGTGAGACCCCCCTGGTCTTTCAATGTCCATACAATTCAACTTAATTATAGACTCTGTATATGTTAAGGTTGTATTAGAAGGATTTTCCAGAATAATGTCATCATCGATATCTACGGAGGGCTTAGATTGTCACTTTTCAGCTAAAAATTGTCAAAATATTTAGACAAAGGGCACATGGCAATGGTGAGAGCTCCCTGATCTCTCAATTTTTCTAATATTATGCAGACATTTAGCTAACAGATAGATACAAGCGTGACTAAAAGGAATTTGGGTACATTTTCTGTCTTCTATGATTACGGAGCGCCCAAAGTGCCAATTGGATATTCAAAAAATATAGTGAAAACCTACCTGAGACCGCTTAAATGAGGGTGAGACCCCCCCTAGTCTTTCAATGTATATGTAAAGGTTGTATTAGAAGGATTTCCCAGAATAATGTCATCATCGATATCTACGGAGGGCTTAGATTGTCACTTTTCAGCTAAAAATTGTCAAAATTTTAGGACAAAGGGCACATGACAATGGTGAGAGCCCCCAGATCTCTCAATCTTGCTTATATTATGCAGACATTTACTTAATAGGTAGATACAAACGTGACTAAAGGAATCTTGGTACACTTTCTGTCTTCTATGTTTACGGAGCGCCCAAGGTGCCAATTGGATATTCAAAAAAAATAGTGAAAACCTACCTGAGACCGCTTAAATGAGGGTGAGACCCCCCTGGTCTTTCAATGTCCATACAATTCAACTTAATTATAGATTATGTTGATGTAAAGGTTGTAGTAGAAGGATTTCCAAGAATAATGTCATCATCGATATCTACGGAGGGCTTAGATTGTCAATTTTCAACTAAAAATTGTCAAAATTTTAGGACAAAGGGCACATGGCAATTGTGAGAGCCCCCTGATCTCTTAATCTTTCTAATATTATACAGACATTTACTTAATAGGAAGATACAAACGTGACTAAAAGGAATTTGGGTACACTTTCTGTCTTCTATGTTTACGGAGCGCCCAAAGTGCCAAATGGATATTCAAAAAATATAGTGAAAACCTACCTGAGACCGCTTAAATGAGGGTGAGACCCCCTGGTCTTTCAATGTCCATACAATTCAACTTAATTATAGACTCTGTATATGTAAAGGTTGTAGTAGAAGGATTTCCCAGAATAATGTCATCATCGATATCTACGGAGGGCTTAGATTGTCACTTTTCAGCTTAAAATTATCAAAATTTTAGGACAAAGGGCACATGGCAATGGTGAGAGCCCCCTGATCTCTCAATCTTTCTCATTTAGTTAATAGGTAGATACAAACGTGACTAAAAGGAATTTGGGTACACTTTCTGTCTTCTATGTTTACGGAGGGCCCAAAGTGCCAATTGGATATTGAAAAAATATAGTGAAAACCTACCTGAGACCGCTTAAATGAGGGTGAGACCCCTATGGTCTTTTAATGTCCATACAATATAACTTAATTATACACTCTGTATATGTAAAGGTTGTATTAGAAGGATTTCCCAGAATAATGTTATCATCGATATCTACGGAGGGCTTAGATTGTCACTTTTCAGCTAAACATTGTCAAAATTTTAGGACAAAAGGCACATGGCAATGGTGAGAGCCCCCTGATCTCTCAATCTCTCTAATATTATGCAGACATTTAGTTAATAGGTAGATACAAACGTGATTTAAAGGAATTTGGGTACACTTTCTGTCTTCTATGTTTACAGAGCGCCCTAAGTGCCAATTGGATATTCAAAAAATATAGTGAAAACCTACTTGAGACCGCTTAAATGAGGGTGAGACCACCCTGGTCTTTCAATGTCCATACAATTCGACTTAATTGTAGAATCTGTATATGTTAAAGTTGTGTTAGAAGGATTTTCCAGAATAATGTCATCATCGATATCTACGGAGGGCTTAGATTGTCACTTTTCAGCTAAAAATTGTCAAAATATTTAGACAAAGGGCACATGGCAATGGTGAGAGCTCCCTGATCTCTCAATTTTTCTAATATTATGCAGACATTTATTAAATAGGTAGATACAAACGTGACTTAAAGGAATCTGGGTACACTTTCTGTCTTCCATGTTTACGGAGCGCGCAAAGTGCCTACTGGATATTCAAAAAATATAGTGAAAACCTACCTGAGACCGCTTAAATGAGAGTGAGACCCCCCTGGTCTTTCAATGTCCGTACAATTCAACTTAACTATAGACTCAGTATATGTAAAGGTTGTATTAGAAGGATTTCCCAGAATAATGTCATTATCGATATCTACGGAGGGCTTAGATCGTCACTTTTCAGCTAAAAATTGTCAAAACTTTAGGACAAAGGGCACATGGCAATGGTGAGAGCCCCCTGCTCTCTCAATCTTTCTAATATTATGCAGACATTTATTTAATAGGAAGATACAAACGTGACTAAAAGGAATTTGGGTACACTTTCTGTCTTTTATATTTACGGAGCGCCCAAAGTGCCAATTGGATATTCAAAAAATATAGTGAAAACCTAACTTAGACCGCTTAAATGAGGGTGAGACCCCCAGGTCTTTCAATGTCCATACAATTCAAATTAATTATAGACTCTGTATATGTAAAGGTAGTATTTGAAGGATTTCCCAGAATAATGTCATCATCGATATCTACGGAGGGCTTAGATTGTCACTTTTCAGCTAAAAATTGTCAAAATTTTAGGACAAAGGGCACATGGCAATGGTGAGAGCCCCCTGAACTCTAAATCTTTCTAATATTATGCAGACATTTAGTCAATAGGTAGATACAAACGTGACTAAAAGGAATTTGGGTACACTTTCTGTCTTCAATGTTTACGGAGCGCCCAAAGTGCCAATTGGATATTAAAAAAATATAGTAAAAACCTACCTGAGACCGCTTAAATGAGGGTGAGACCCCCCTGGTCTTTCAATGTCCATACAATTCAACTTAATTATAGTCTCTGTATATGTAAAAGTTGTATTAGAAATTTTTCCCAGAATAATGTCATCATCGGTATCTACGGAGTGCTTAGATTGTCACTTTTCAGCTAAATTTTGTCACAATTTTAAGACAAAGGGCACATGGCAATGGTGAGAGCCCCCCCTGATCTCTCAATCTTTCTAATATTATGCATACATTTAGTCAATACATAGATACAAACGTGACTAAAAGGAATTTGGGTAAACTTTCTGTCTTTTATGTTTACGGAGCGCCCAAAGTGCCGATTGGATATTCAAAAAATATAGTGAAAACCTACCTGAGACCGCTTAAATGAGGGTGAGACCCCCCTGGTCTTTCAATGTCCATACAATTCAACTTAATTATAGACTCTGTATACGTAAAGGTTGTATTTGAAGAATTTCCCAGAATATTGTCATCATCGATATCTACGGAGGGCTTAGATTGTCACTTTTCAGCTAAAAATTGTCAAAATTTTAGGACAAAGGGCACATGGCAATGGTGAGAGCCCCCTGATCTCTCAATCTTTCTAATATTATGCAGACATTTATTTAATAGGTAGATACAAACGTGACATAAAGGAATTTGGGTACACTTTCTGTCTTCTTTTTTTACGGAGCACCCAAAGTGCTAATTGGATATTCAAAAAATATAGCGAAAAACAACCTGCGACCGCTTAAATGAGGATGAGACCCCCGTAGTCTTTCAATGTCCATACAATACAACTTAATTATAGACTCTGTATATGTAAAGGTAGTATTACAAGGATTTCCCAGAATAATGTCATCATCGATATCTACGGAGGGCTTAGATTGTCACTTTTCAGCTAATGATTGTCAAAATTTTAGGGCAAACGCACATGGCAATGGTGAGAGCCCCCTGATCTCTCAATCTTTCTAATAGTATGCAGACATTTAGATAATAGGAAGATACAAACGTGACTAAAAGGAATTTGGGTACACTTTCTGTCTTCTATGTTTACGGAGCGCCCAAAGTGACAATTGGATATTCAAAAAATATAGTGAAAACCTACCTGAGACCGCTTAAATGAGGGTGAGACCCCCCTGGTCTTTCAATGTCCATACAATTCAACTTAATTATAGACTCTGTATATGTAAAGGTTGTATTAGAAGAATTTCCCAGAATAATGTCATCATCGATATCTACGGAATGTTTAGATTGTCACTTTTCAGCTAGAAATTGTCAAAATTTTAGGACAGACGGCACATGGCAATGGTGAGAGCCCCCTGATCTCTCAATCTTTCTAATAGTATGCAGACCTTTAGTTAATCGGAAGATACAAACGTGACTAAAAGGAATTTGGGTACACCTTCTGTCTTCTATGTTTACGGAGCGCCAAAAGTGCCAATTGGATATTCAAAAAATATAGTGAAAACTTACCTGAGACCGCTTAAATAAGGGTGAGACTCCCCTGGTCTTTCAATGTCCATACAATTCAACTGAATTATAGACTCTGTATATGTAAAGGTTGTATTAGAAGGATTTTCCAGAATAATGTCATCATCGATATATACGGAGGGCAAATATTGTCACTTTTCAGCTAAAAATTGTCAAAATTTTAGGACAAAAGGCACATGGCAATGATGAATTCCCCTTGATCTCTCAATCTTTATAATATTATGAAGATATTTAGTTGATAGGTAGATACAAACGTGACTAACAGGAATTTGGGTACACTTTCTGTCTTCCATGTTTACGGAGCGCCCAAAGTGCCAATTGGATATTCAAAAAATATAGTGAAAACCTACCTGAGACCGCTTAAATGAGGATGAGACCCCCTGGTGTTTCAATGTCCATACAATTCAACTTAATTATAGACTCTGTATATGTTAAGGTTGTATTAGAAGTATTTCCCAGAATAATGTCATCATCGATATCTACGGAGGGCTTAGATTGTCACTTTTTAGCTAAAAATTGTCAAAATTTTTGGACAAACGGCACATGGCAATGATGAGAGCTCCCTGATCTCTCAATCTTTCTTATAGTATGCAGACATTTAGTTAATAGGTAGATACAAACGTGACTAAAAGGAATTTGGGTACACTTTCTGTCTTCTATGTTTACGGAGCGCCCGAAGTACTAATTGGATATTCAAAAAATATAGTGAAAACCTACCTGCGACCGCTTAAATGAGGGTGAGACCCCCCTGGTCTTTCAATGTCCACACAATTCAACTTAATTATAGACTCTGTACATGTAAAGGTTGTATAAGAAGGATTTCACAGAATAATGTCATCATCGATATCTACGGAGGGCTTAGATTGTCACTTTTCAGCTAAAAATTGTCAAAATTTTAGGACCAAGGGCACATGGCAATGGTGAGAGCCCCCTGATCTCTCAATCTTTCTAATAGTATGCAGACATTTAGTTAATAGGAAGATACAAACGTGACTAAAAGGAATTTGGCTACACTTTCTGTCTTCAATGTTTACGGAGCGCCCAAAGTGCCAATTGGATATTAAAAAAATATAGTGAAAACCTACCTGAGACGGCTTAAATGAGGGTTAGACCCCCCTAGTTTTTCAAAGTCCATACAATTCTACTAAATTGTAGACTCTGTATATGTCAAGGTTGTATTAGAAGGATTTTCCAGAATAATGTCATCATCGATATCTACGGAGGACTTAGATTGTCACTTTTCAGCTAAAAATTGTCAAAATTTTAGGACAAAGGGCACATGGCAATGGTGAGACCCCCTGATCTCTCAATCTTTCTAATATTATGCAGACATTTAGTTAATAGGAAGATACAAACGTGACTAAAAGGAATTTGGGTACACTTTCTGTCTTCCATGTTTACGGAGCGCCCAAAGTGCCAATTGGATATTAAAAAAAAAAAGTTAAAACTTACATGAGACAACTTAAATGAGGGTGAGACCCCCCTGGTCTGTCAATGCCCATACAATTCTGCTAAATTATAGACTCTGTATATGTAAAGGTTGAATTAGAAGGATTTCCCAGAATAATGTCATCATCGATATCTACGGAGGGCTTAGATTGTCACTTTTCAGCTAAAAATTGTCGAAATTTTAGGACAAAGGGCACATGGCAATAGTGAGAGCCCCCTGATCTCTCAATCTTTCTAATATTATGCAGACATTTAGCCAATAGGTAGATGAAAACGTGACTAAAAGGAATTTGGGTACACTTTCTGTTTTCTATGTTTACGGAGCGCCCGAAGTGCCAATTGGATATTCAAAAAATATAGTGAAAACCTACATGAGACCGATTAAATGAGGGTGAGCCCCCCCCTGGTCTTTCAATGTCCATACAATTCAACTAAATTATAGACTCTGTATATGTAAAGGTTGTATTAGAAGGATTTCCCAGAATAATGTCATCATCGATATCTACGGAGGGCTTGTATTGTCACTTTTCAGATAAAAATTGTCAAAATTTTAGGACAAAGTGCACATGGCAATGGTGAGAGCCCCCTGATCTCTCAATCGTTCTAATATTATGCAGAGATTTAGTTAATATGTAGATATAAACGTGACTAAGAGGAATTTGGGTACACTTTCTGTTTTCCATGCTGATGGAGCGCCCAAAGTGCCAATTGGATATTCAAAAAATATAGTGAAAACCTACATGAGACCGCTTAAATAAGGGTGAGACTCCCCTGGTCTTTCAATGTCCATACAATTCAACTGAATTATAGACTCTGTATATGTAAAGGTTGTATTAGAAGGATTTCCCAGAATAATGTCATTATGGATATCTACGGAGGGCTTATATTGTCACTTTTCAGCTAAAAATTGTCAAAATTTTAGGACAAAGTGCACATGGCAATGGTCAGAGCCCCCTGATCT